>NC_051269.1:20574804-21174804 GCF_015220745.1 Sebastes umbrosus | reverse complement strand
AACACAGAAACGTTATTAAACCACACTATACAGTAGGTCTATGTTCATGCTTCAACTATCAACCTGTGTAACTGTAGTATAATGTATTAATAACTCAACATCAGCACTGGCAGTGAATAAAAAAATGCTTCTGCAGGTTGGGAGAGTAATTCCTTTATGTATGAGTGGGGAGGAGGTGGATCTTGTATTTACAGATTGTACCGTAGCTTTGAACAGTTTTGACTGGAGGTACAGTGTGCCCAACAATTTGAAATTTCAGTTACAGTTCAAAAACTGTAACACATCTGCCCCTTGCAATGCTCTTGGCTGGCCAACATGCATAAATTATATGAGAAAATGTCTATTTGATGTGTCAACAATTATATACTACAGTTTAGCACAATGTTACGATGCAGAATTCAAATAAACTTCACAATGTTTACATTGCTGTCTGATTGATGAAATCCCACCTACATTCACTAAGTCATATGAAAAAGAATAATTATGACAATAACAGCACTGGTCATGTTCATTATGTTTCAAAGTGCAATAAGGCGTTCTTCTAGCCGTGAGGATCTGCAAGGGTCCTTGTGACATAAAATAAGATAAAGCCTAACCACTACTGGCTTTTTGAGGCTGAATACTGATATAGATATTTGGAGTTTTAAAAAAACTGATAATGATTTATTGGCTGATATGGTGGATAGGTATGATATGCAACAAAGGTCCCAAGGCTGGAATAAAACTCGGGATGTTGCGGTTATAAAGCATGCATTGTAACCACTCGGCTACCAACTCAACATAAACTAAAACGTAACTTTTTTTTTTTAGAACTGGTTGACTACTGTATCTTCCTGATAAGGTAATATCGGACGATTTATTGGATGGACTGCAACATAAAGGTCCAGTGTGTAGGATCTGTCGGTATCTAGCAGTGAGATGAGAAGATTGCAAGATACTGTAACTTCTCCCGTGTGCAAAGTGTGTTGGAGAGCTACGGTGGCCGACGCAAAAACGCGAATGGCCCTCTCTAGAGCCAGTTGGAGCAGAGCCAGTGTGTAGAGTGTGTGTGTACATGGGAAATGAGTGGTGAAGCAAGAGAACGAGTACGGAGGCGACGGGAGCGAGTAACGTTATCATCTCTGGCCCAAGCAGGAAAAGTTAATAGAGTTTGGTTTGTCCGTTCTGGGCAACTGTAGAAACATGGCGGTGCAGCATGGTGGACTCCGTGGAGAGGGGACCTTGCTCCCTATGTAGATATAAACGGCTCATTCTAAGGTAACGAAAACATGATTCTTATTATCAGGTGATAATACACTAAAGAAAACATACTTACTAATATTATATTCCATTTCTGCCAATAGATCCCCCTACATGTTACACTGGTCCTTTAAATTTGCTGCTCATGTCTGCACCTAAAACTTATGACCATGGACTATGTGCACCAACATGCACAACAACTGCACACACAGATCTTCTCGTTGTAGAGAACCACATCCACTGCTGTCTGCGTCCATTTTGGAATATATCAGGGCTCTTACTTTTAGCAGTCATAATGTTAATAATCTAGTTCATAAAACAAAGCTGAATCACTGCGGTCCTTACTAATATAACTTGAGGAACTGTTGATTGTGGGATCATTAGTGTTTATAACTGCTTTATGAATAGTAGTGAATTCTTTAGTAGTAGTGAATTTTATAAGCCATACAGCCTAATGATCTGAAACCAGACTTATTTGTGATGTTGAGTGGTGATTCAGAGGTCTGGAATGAGGCTACATAAGCCCCATGTTTCCATCTGGATCACTGTACAACACCTTGAGTTTTTTTTTTTTAGGATTAGACGCATGTTGACACTGAATGCAAATACTCAACCTGTGAGGTGTATGAGTCACATATCCAAACAAGGAGTTAGATTATGTTCCACTGGATTCCTTGATCCCCTTTAATGTCAGCACATCCAGTACGTTGAGGAGAACATCACTTACTGTCATGTTATCAAATTAACACCTCAGGCCTCAGGGATGAGGTGGAGCCACGATGACTATTGAATGAGTAATGATGAAATGTGGTTATCTTTGCATCACATTTCCTCTACCCTCATGCAATACACATTCAGGGAAAGCTGTAATTATCAGAGCTAAAAGCCAATTTTATCATAATATTTTCCTCTGGAAGCCTGAGGTTTAGGATCATTTACTTCAGTAGCAGACAGATCAAAAGGACGATTGGAACGGAAAAGCTAAAATGTGAAGAGGACAAAAACCTCAGCTCCTGGAAATATTAGACAATTATATGCAGACAAGAATAAATCTAAGAGCAGAAAAGCAATAAAAAAAACAATCTGTAATGTCTGGTCACTTTCTAGATGCTTGCAGTCGTCATCTCATCGTACTTCAGCTGGAAAACTTTCTTCCGAAGAGCCGAAGCTCAAAGATCAAAAGTTTTCCTGTTGAAAAGAGAGAATTCTTCTCGTCTCGCCAACGTGAACAGCTGCTGTGTGCATCAGTCTCACAAATCACACGAAGGAACGATCTAATAGTCATTAGTCACATAACCCCTTCAATGCTCCTCAGGTTGTAGGCTTATGGTGCATAATCAGGTTTTATGTACTCAGCAGACATTTCCTCAGGTACACATAATAAGGCTGGACCTTCATTCAGCTCCATAACAGGATGAAGTCTTTCAGGTATCTGGTATATTATAACTTGGTTCTTATTGTTGTAGTTTTGGCCCCGAGATGATTTAAATGATATGAAAGTAGGAAAAAAGATTTGCATTTATTTTTCCAGTTCATCTGATCTTTATTTCTTCATGTGAATTATTGGATAATCCTTCCTTTGCAGCCATGTCCATGTCAACTAAAGAGTAACTTTTTTTATAGTATTTTTATATTATATCTTAGATATTTTTTTAAGTAAGTTTACTGAAAAAGCTGCAACATTTAAACCTAAATAAATACAGTCATGAAAATGTATTCATATATACTTTAATTGTCTGCTTGCGGGTAGACAAATGTCAAGTTTTTTGCATGTTCAGCTGACCAGCTGTGCACTGACTAATAGACTTTCTTGGTTGCGAAAGGAAATTATTGTAATTTTATTCATCCGGAGTGTACCAATTAAACACTGTCTGTATTTCCTCTATACTTAATACCAAGTTACATAATCCTATAATACAGCTTTCATCATACTGTCTGGCGTTGCTAGTGCCAAGTCTTTTTATCTTCAACTGTGTCCTTTTACATTTATTTAAAACTTAATGGACAGAATGTCTTACATTGTTTAACTCACTGTGCTTGTTGAATGTACATTCCCAGAGCAAATTAGGTCAGAGAGCAAGTACATAAAATGAAAAATGAGGCACTTTACTCTGCAGGAAACTATTGATCAAAACATAGGGGGCTTATCGAACTACACCAAGAAGGTTAAATATAGAAATGGACAAAGGTATGGCTCATAGTCAAAACTCACTGCTATATTTTTACTTATATGACGTTACTATTCTACCAATATTGCAAGCTCACTTTAGGATTTCGCCGTGGGTGTCGAAGCTCGGAGCACACATGGAATCGGAGCTTATGCCCAATATTTATAATCACCATCAGGTGGACTCATGGTGAAGCCAAGTAGAAGGGTGGTGAACACTGCTCTGTTGTGCAGCCTTGCTGGGTAACACTCCCAGAAGCAGGTAACACGCTGAGTTGTGACCCTGTCACAGCGCTAACAAAACGTTTCCTGGCAAGAAGATGTTCCTGTGGCACTAAAGCAACAACAGCGCTGAGGCAACTCCTTGGCACCGTCGCTTTGCAAGTTGCCCCAGTGACTCCCGGCATTTGAAGGCTCAGATGGAGGAAATTCTTCTCAACATAAAAACAAGCTCCAGCCGGTCCAGAGCCGTCACAGACGTCTGCTGGGTTGGAAAGAATGAGATTCTGAGAGAGTAGAGACATCCTGACCGCCTCCCATCAGGAACGCACACCATCTTCCATCAGGAAATAATCTCCGACATTTAATTTGCAGTTTGAATACTGTAATTCCAACAATTACGCCATAGATTTTTTCACTACCACAAAACCAATATCCCTCTTTGGACTATTGAAGCTACTGAATTAAATCTCTCTGTGGCAGACCAGTCAGCTGAGAAGTATGAGGTTTTCATGCAAGATCCAAGAACAGAAGATGACGGCACGACAAACGTCTTGCTCAAAACTAAAGTTCAACATTTTAAAAGGTTGCTTTTGTACTTTTTGGAGAGACAGGCTATACAAGTATCCTGGGAAACATAACACAATAGGATATACTGGTGGGCTAGTGATCCTTACAGCGTAGGACAAAGCCTGTGTCCTCTCATAGTGCACAGAAAACAGGTTTGCATCAGGTTCTAATTAGATCCCTGCAACATTTGGGAAAATGGTTCCTTTCATCTTAAAAACTGGTTCATCACACGGTATTGTTTCAGCAAGAGCGATGAAGCTATGATAATGAGGAACTGTAAACTGAGCCTGAGGTTTTAAGAGGAGAATAATAAATATGATCATCAGATAATAGTAGCTTACAGTGACCTTTTGAAATGTTAAGTAGATGGACTAAAGCTGGTACTTTAACCCTAAGAGACCCTCATAGACCCGTTTTTGTCTTTTTTATGGGGTGACAGGTCAGCAATAGATGTCACATAGAAGTGGTGTACATCATCTGAAAGCTGGGAACCTGAAGATTCATTTGAGATGCATCTCAGCTTTCAGATGATAAACCTATGTGAGGTTAAACAGTGAAGAAGAGTGAGAGCCTTAGTGTTTGTGATGTGTAATTCAGTTTTCTGGGGGAGTCGGAAACTACTGGTAAGATAAATTTGCTTAAAGATGTTTTTTTTGTTTATGAATTTCCTTAAAAGAGTATGTTGAACAAGGGAGAGCTCGACAGGCTTCTTTCTGATGACATGATGATTTAACCAGATCTCTGATGATTGGAAAATATGGTTTCCCCACCAAGAAGATGCACTGAAACCAGAACACAGACCCGCTCCCATTTCAGGTTGTCCGACTGCCAAACCAGGGCATATTTGCACGGTCTGGCTCTGCCGAAGTTGTGCTTCAGAGTGCCGTTCCAGCTCAGCTCAGCAGAAAATACCAACACTGAATGGAAAAAGGAATAGTATAACACGTGAACCCCCTGAGGGAGCAAACTCCTGTTAGCTTTTCCATTCTTGGGAGGTATTTCTCATGTCTGCCTCAAACGTAAAGATTTAGGCTCTCCTGTTGTGCCTTGTTAAGACACACACCATGCAAAACACAACACAGAACAAATCATGTTGATTGGATGTTGCAAAGCATCACCTCTGTTTCTCTTCTGCCTCTCCTGTCTCCAATTAAGGAGGAAATGTAGTTCTTACTGACTCCGATGGTAACTTGTACCACCTTAAGTCAGGAGAGTACACTGCTGAAACTCATCTGTCTCAACAAGTCATTCAGTAATTGCCTCTGGGGTAATTACAGTAATTGTAATTGCCTGTGGGGTGAGATAATGCTAGCTGCTCCGAGTTTCGGTTTACGACTTTTCTAGAAATGAAACGACAAAATAAGCCTTCGTTGGTTTCATCTATCTGTTAAAGTAAATTCACAGCTTTATCAGCATTACAGACAGATACACAATGCACGGTGAGACTGTTTTTGGCAACTGGTCAACAAAAGGAGAAGTATCACTGCTGAAGAAGAGGAGAATTGGAAAACAATACCAAAGAAGAAGAAGAGTGTTCTCAGTTGTTTCACAGGCTCCATCAGTGATGGTTTTAAAAACATACTTTTATACTGGAGACTTAATCATTGATCATCATCCCCCTCTCACTGTGTGTGACGACTTGCATGAGATAAAGTGAGTGATACATTTTTTGGGGGCTGCAACTAACAATAATTTTCATTATCATTTAAATTGTCGATTACTCAAATAAGAATTTTGTCTATAAAATGTCAGAAAACAGTGAAAACATCCATCAAAAGTTCCCAGAGCACAAGTTGAATCATTAATTTGCTGGTTGTGTCTCATCAATAATACCAAACTCTCAAATATTATATTTGAAATGATATGAAACAAAAAGAAGAAGCAAAAGAATAGATTCATTGACAAATTGTTTCAGCACTATATGTTAGAGTGCACTTAATAAAGGTGGTCATTTAATTGTTTTTTGTCTATTTCACATTGCTGTAGATTTTTGTTATTGTGACACAATTTGAGCTGTGATGAAAATATAACAGAAATGTTACAGGTCAGACCTGCTTGTTACTCGGATCGCTTATTCATACATAAGACCAACATGCACTATCACCAGAACATTTACAGTGATGAGATGCATTGGAAAATGGGCTTATGTCACTTTGTAAATAAATTGAGACACTGGATTGCAAATAAAGTCTTGAAAAGTCTATATTTGTATTCTCACTCCCTCAGGGCCGATGGTTTTAAGAAAGTGTTGCAGCGTGTTTTTATGTTGACATTTCAACTCTGAGCATATTTTTGCATAATGATGTTTAGGAGAAATTGTAAAAAGGAGCGAGTTCATCCTTTCCTATTAACCATGAAGACAAGCATCAGTACATCTCAAACATTCTCACTTCACAGGTGCTTATCAAAATGCGCTGTAGGTCAACATGGCAGCCTTGGCTCTTTGTTTGGGGAAGTCAGTTAGTATGGGGACGCCAGATGAAGGAATTCAGACGGCATCATCCTGCAGGGCCGGCTCACCTCCGTCCTAACTGTTGATGTTTCACTGAGAAAACCCAAACAGCTACAGCAGCTGTACAGTCCCACTATCCTTGTTTAACCCAGTGCCAGCAGGCCTTAGTGTAGGAACCATTCATGTTAAGGTAAAATATTTAATATGGCAGCCGGCCGTGAAAGGGAGGGGAGGTGACAGACCTACCGGTATTTTCTATATAAAGACTTGAGCATTCAGGAGTCGGATGCTAACGATTCTGGCATCACTTCAAAGCTCCTAATGAAAAGCACATGACATAAAGTCCTAACAATGCCTTTTCACATGTAGACGTACAGATGGTGTGATCACTGAGGGAGTCAACAGCTCTTAACTGAAACTGAACCTCTCACCCTAACAGCAGTGGTTTTCCATCGGTGGGGGTGTTCTGGGGGCAGGTTTTTTTTTTTTTATTTCTGGTGAGAGAGGGTGATGCTGTTCTGCGTTCACTGGGAATGAATTGACTGAGGATCCAACTCTCAGCCTTCCAGCTGGACCCTGCTGCTGCTCTGCTCACTGAGTGGGGTTTAAACCAGGACACAAACACACCTGACGGCTGAGGTAGGACACACCCTGCATTTATTAACAAAAGAAACTAACTCATCTTTTTACGTTTTTATCTAGTCGATCTGGTATTTTAAATTTCCAGAGAATGCAGCATCTCTGATGTGTTTAGGTCAGTTTACAAGACCCTCTGCTGATGGAGACGTTTCAGAGGAGCCACAGGACTAGGCTGCAGATTTTAGTCTGAATATTTTCATTTCACCAGCTGATCTGGGTCTGTATTGTGGGAAAAACTGATGCATTTTAAGAGAGAATATTTTAAATTAAGTTATTTCTGAGTTTGATTTGCATGCGAATTTTAGAGCACAACAAGATGAATTTACAGTAATGTTCTGTGGAAGCCTGTGGATTGTCTTTTAAGTGAACCACATAGTGTGGGAAGGGAAGATGATATTTAATGATTGGGTTTTATATTGAATGCTGCAGTCTTTCGTGTGTTACTTGCCTGGAGTCAATAAGATCTCATTTCACAAAAATGCAAAGTAATTTGGAGAATATGGAGAACGATTCATTATGAACCGTAAATACAAACACACGAGGGAAATCAGTCTGACTCACTTCAAATTTCATTCCAGCATTTTTTGACAAATATTCTCTGGTTCCAGTTTCCCCAATGGGAGGATTTACAGTTTCTCTTTGCTTTATATCATTGTGAACTAAATATATTTGGATTTTGGACTGTTGGTCAGACATAAACAAGACACGACTTGAACTCTATCGAACTGGGATGGAAATTTATTTAACTTGGGTGGAAATCTTTCACTATTTTCTGACATTTTATAGACTTAACGATTACCCCAATCATATAAAAATAAGAGAGATGCACCCATAATTGGTAGGGACATATACAGTATGTGAGTCCTGATGGCGACAGCAGAGATAAGGGGGTTTGGATGTTTTATGATATGCAAACCTCTAGAGAATGAAGTATAATTCAGACTGTAAACAAAAGCACTGCATCATCCCCAGTCTGACTGGAGTGAGGTCAGATTTATTGGATTGGTTCTCAAGACTTGTTTGAGTAAGCGAAAGGAAAACACAATAAACAAGAGAATTATCTCCAACTTATGCCAAGTTATTCAAGCTAAAACTCATTAAGCCTAGTTGCAAAACAAACATCAAGAAAACAGCCTCTATTGTGCTAAATGTGCACATGTGGAACAAAAGGCAGTCCGGGTGCAGAAGAAGGGTCGACGCTTAGCGGTATTTGCTGTCGCAGCAGGATGCTCGACCACCACCACATACTTGTGGGAGGACCCAAGGGCCTCAGAATCCATCAAGATTACCAGAAGCACGCAACCAGACGACGTCGACCTCACTGCTGGCTGTGTGTATGTGTAATAGAGGAAGATGTATAAATCATTTTGTGAATCACCACAGATGCTGAATAGGTGAGCGCTGGAGAAACATTTATGTTGGCTGCAAGATCTCATTTCCAGTAGAGGTTTTCGGAGCTTCGTGGAAACACTGATAGAAAAAACAGCAGCGCTTATTGAAACCGATCACTGAAGGACTTTGTGTGTCCTTTCACCATGCACTGTTTTAGCAATACATTCCTCAATCAGGTTAATGTGAGGGCGGTAAAACTGAAACTCAACTGGAGCACTAAAAACTGTTTTGGTTTATCTGAGGTGACATTCGCACTGTGGAGAATAACGGTTACTGCAGTTTTACACAGTTTTGGCTCCAACAAATCTAATGCTACCAAATTCAATTAAGCACTCAAACTACTTAGCAGATATACACTCACCGGCCACTTTATTAGGTACACCTTGCTAGTACCAGGTTGGACCCCCTTTTGCATTAAGAACTGCTTTAAAGGACTAGTGTGTAACATTTAGGGGGATCTATTGGCAGAAATGGAATATAATATTAATAAGTATGTTTTCTTAAGTATATTATAACCTGATAATAAGAATCATTGTGTTTTCGTTACCATAGAATGTGCCGTTTATATCTAAATAGGGAGCTGGTCCTCTCTCCACAGAGTCCGCCATGTTGTACCGCCATGTTTCTACAGTAGTCCAGAACGGACAAACCAAACTCTGTTAACTTTCCCTGCTTTGGCCGAAGTCGATAACGTAACTCTCTCCTGTCGCCACCGCTCTCACTCTTGCTTCATAACTCACTTCCCACGTACGCACGCGCGCGCGCACGCACGCACGCACGCACGCACGCACGCACGCACGCACGCACGCACGCACGCACGCACGCACGCACGCACGCACGCACGCACGCACGCACGCACGCACGCACGCACGCACGCACGCACGCACGCACACACACACACACACACACACACACACACACACACACACACACACACACACACACACACACACACACACACACACACACACACACACACACACACACACACACACACACACACACACACACACACACACACACACACACACACACACACACACACACACACACACACACTGAGCACTGGCTCTGCTCCAAATGGCTCTAGAGAGGGCCAGTCGCTTTTATGCTCAACAAGGTTTTGGTCACAACAACAAGAGAGGAATATATGTAATAAGTACTTTTTATTTCACTACATTGATTTGGCAGCTATAGTTACTTTTCAGATTACTTTTACTGATTACATGTTAGTCGTCAATAATAATCAATAATAACTAGAAAATGCGGTTTCAGAAGAAATTGTGGTGGGATTGCTGGCTGCTGTATTGCTTGATGAACAGTTGGGAGCTGAACAGCATTGCTGGCTTAACTTTATATGAAGGAGCAACTGAAGGAGTATGAGGAGGTGGAATAATAGGAAAGGGATAAAGGGTGCAAAATATAGTGTAAGCCATGAAAGGTGTAAAATGAGAATTTTAGCACAAGGACTTAAATGAGCTTAAGTGTATAGAGAAGGAGTTGATGAGTCTTAGTTGTAATAAGGGTAAAACAGCTGAGGTCTAATCTCTCTAACAATGAGCGGCCGTGTACTAGAAGGAGGTGAGCTGTTTGTGTGTGTGGGTGTGTCTATGTGTGTCTGTATGTTATGTTTCCTAGCAACTGATTTATACATTAATAATTACATGGTTGAGACATTTCTTAACTTTTAATGGTGAAAGTAAATCACTAGTTTGAAACTAGTTGGTAGTAATTAGGAACTTAGGAAGGAATTAACACAAACCTAGTGATGGAATTTAAATCAAAAAAGCAAAAGTTGGGGAAAAGCCTTTTGTGTAGCACAACTTTGTAATCTTTCCAATCTTATTATTCCCTTGTGATTCCTTAGAGTTTATTTTGTGAGGACTCCTTGATGGGGTTGGGCACCTCTTCTCTAAAACATACAGTAGCAGATGTTCATGTGAAGCTGCATTTAAATGGCACTGTGAGTTTGTGTTTTGGACATGGGACAATGAGTATACAATAAACAATGGCTCCTAGTAACTGAGATCGACCCGAGACTCAAGTCTGGCTGGGTCCAAATTATATTCAGTCTAATCAGGTCGGGTCTTGTTGTGTTGCTGCTAAACTTTGTACCTATAAAGACCTCTTAAAACAATACCCTCATCATTGAAGTTGTTAAAATGGATAGAAAAATAGATGCTGTGAAGCTCCTCCTTATTCTCTTTTCAAACATTGTGTAGAATTAGTCGTTTGCTGTATGCATTTCAAAGCCATCCTGAGAAAGACGGCGAGATTACACACAGGTGACCAACTTCTAAAAATGTTCTAAAAAGTGCCACTGTATGTGACAGCTAGTGAAATTGGAACAATCACAGCATCTTCATTTGGTAATACCATTACAGTGGGTCATTCATCTGGACAATGTCAACTGAGGTAAACTACAGGGTTCTGCATCTCTGTTCTGTTGCTGTTGGAATAAAACTTCAGGAAAAACAAACAAAAAGCATTTCACTGCTTGGACGAGTTATTTCCTCAGAGCCATGACGTCACAGTCTAGTCCTTTCTGTTAGTTTTAGAGCTAACCTAAACTCTGTCTTCTCCCTCAGCTCTCCCTGGTTGCAGTTTCACGGACCAGTCGTCTAATAAAACCATGAGGATCTTCCTCCTGCTTTGCCTGCTGGCGCTAGGCAATGCCAAACCCTACGAGCCAATCAATGTCATGGATTTCATGAAAAACTATGACATCATGATGGCCGATTCAAGCGATGAAGACGATGACGATGACAAGGATGATGACGATTATGATGCAGATGGGAACTGTCCGGCTGGTTGCCATTGCTCACCCAGAGTGGTGCAGTGCTCCGACATGGGTGAGAACACACACAGTATGGACACATCTGGATCCACATGTTACTGTAAACACAGTGTGTTGAAGACACCCTGAGCTACATTCATGTATACTGATATAATGGCTTGTTCTTTTATCTAATTATAAACAATGTTTGAAGTTCACCATTTAAGATTATCAGTTTAAGTTTGGTGTTGTTGTAGATTTTTCTTTTTGTAAACAAATCCCATGAAGAGACTAATTTTAGACTTTCCCACCCTACCATACAAATGATCTCATACTGAACTACCCGACTACTAAACTGTTTTACGTCAGAAAGTGACGATAAGAATGTTAGAAACTGCCAGGTTTGAAAATGAGCATTGTTTGATACATCTTGCATCAAAGGAAATGTGAACTTTCTTGGCAATGCAGTCTAAGAGGGTTTTCACACCTAACCTAACTTCCACTAGGGCTGTGTATTGGCAAGAATCTGGTGATACAATATGTATCATGATACAGGGACAATGATTCAATATATTGCCATATATTGCGATAGTGTAAGCAAGGCGATATATTGCGTTTTTTTTCAAATCTAATTTTAGGAAAACTGTCATAGTAAGACACACCACTGTATGTATAAAAGCTGAGTAAAAAAAAGTCACTATGTGAAATGGCTACTATGGTGACTAACATCATCACACACAAATACAATTGGACTCATTGGAGCCACAATATTCTCAACTTTCCAGTCATACCCAATTTATACAATTCTTAGACTGTTTAGGGACCCAATGCAGAAATATTAAAAGACACCTTTTAGAATAGGTGAAAATAACACATTTATACTGCATGCAAAAAAAATCTGCATGGAATTAGCATAAAGTGGGCATGTCTGTTTAGGGGAGACTCGTGGGTAGTACCTATATTGAACCCATTTTCATTCACATTTATTGAGATGAGAGGTCAAGGGACCCCTTTGAAAATGGCCATGCCAGTTTTCCCCTCGCCATTTTGCGGAAGGTTGGAGCGTTATTTAGCCTCCTTCTTGACATGCAAGTATGGCATGGTTGGTACCATTGGATTCCTTAGATTTTTTAGTTTCATATGATACCAGTATCTTCACTCCAGAGCCCGTTACAACCTCCGAAAGACAGAATAGTGTCTGGGTCCGCCGGTGGGTCGTCAGATTTTCAAGAGGTTAATTAAAAATCAAAACAGTGTTTTGGAGAATCGATACAGTATCTCAAAACATAATATCGCGATACTGATGTGTATCGATATTTTCTTACACCCCTAACTTCAACTAAATAGAACTTTTAGCTCAAATATGCTGACCTCTACAACATATGTCAAATGAGATTCTGCATTGGACAGGAAGTTATGGTGCCAACAATTTCACTGAGAAGAATGGAGGAGAAGTTCATTTGTGCATCTCTTAATGTACTGACTGATCCTTCCAAGACTTGGGTAACATTTTTCAATAAAGAAGAAAATATCAGAGAGGAGAGAGGATGGGGATAACACGTCGGAAAATAAACAAAATTCTGATTTAGTTTGCTGCATCCTACTTAGCTACTTTGTAGAATGATGTGCTGCGCTTCATTCAACAAACTACTTAAAGCAAACTATTTGGTTTGGTGTGAAACCTTTGTAAAAAGTAAAACATACTGGGGTGTCACAGAATCACATTACACCTCCTAATATCTATTTTGTCCAATTTACCAGAAAAAAACAGCAATTTGATCTCATTCCCTCTCTGGATTGGCACATCCTAGCTATTGCACTCTGACTATTTCCTCTATCAAATGATGGTGAACGGTATGTGGTGCAGCCGATGTTTGTTTCACTTACAGTAAAGCAGGGCCCTCCCTCACTGACTGACTTCAATCTCATGACATTCTCTTTACTACAACATTGCCATCCATACCTGAAAAACAAAGCCTGGGGCTCATTGCCACAATTGTAGACTGAATACATCCGGCAAGTCACTACCAAATTCTCTTAACCAGACCTTCTTAAACTATGCTGCGCGGCCTTGTTTCTGATTTATCAGATGTCCTGAATCAGAGCATCACTGATACATCATTTGAGACCTGACTGGAGTTTAACATCAGCAAGTATTTTATATGCACACATGGGTTTTCATCCCTTTTGGTCCAACTCTGGTCTTGAATCAGGCGTTTGTGTTTCTGCCAACAGGTCAGATCGCTGTTCCTGAGAAGATTCCTGAAGACACTGTGATACTAGACCTCCAAAACAATGATATCACTGAGATCAAGGAGAACGACTTTAAAGGCCTCCACAAGCTTTATGTAAGAGAAACCTTCAGACCTGGTTTACCCTGCACACATTAATGAATACCACAACCCCTTCCCGTTAACCTTAAACAGACATAAACAACAGGCATGTCTGAAGTTAAAGAAGTAAAGAATGAATCAATCCATCTAATTCTGTTTAAGTCACATCTCCTGCACACACCTGAACCAGACATGTGCTGCAAGAAATGTTAAATTACTGTATCGGTGTGTACTGTAGAGTTCAGTTCAGTTCCATTTTGTTGCATCCGAACTCCAAATTTGACCAATTCAAATCTTGACCACATACCATGTGACAACCTGAGAGACTGGCTTCTTCAAGCTTAAACAAGATGGATATATTTCGATTTAGTTGTTAACAAGACCAACACCGCATCTACACAGAGCCCGTATGGTGAAAGCCACTTGTTAGAGCAGCAGCAGCAGTTTCAGTCCTCTGTCAGTGTCTACACAGGATGCATTCATAGAATTATGCCTAAGTGCTCACCCATGCTTTGGCAGCGCTCAGAGCCCAACACAGAATCACTGTAGTTACACACGTAAAAAAGGAAGGAAATAGACTTGAAGCATAACATTGCGTTTAGAGCGAGTGAAAAACAAACCATTACGCAATCTGTGTACACATCTTTACGTTGACATACTGTTATCAACATGTATAAAAATCTATTTTAGAATCTGTGAATCGATTCAGAATCATAGAAAATATGTGTTTTTGTTTCTACAACCAACATTGGCGTCTCTATAGCCAAAACCAACAACTAGATCAGCACTAGACATCCCAGAAACAGAAAACAGCGTGTTCACAAATACTTCCAGAGCAAGACAACAGATCCAGTGTTAAACCAATGACATCCTACTACTTCCATCTATGAAATGCTTAGATTTGATCCAGAGCTTTAAATGAGCCACATTCAGACTCAAGATACAAGTGAATGGCAATAACATCTTGTAGCTTTTAAAGTTACCAGATAAGAAGAAACAGCTCACTAATATCAGTCCAAATGCAGCCTGCAGCCTTACGAGATTATGGTCAATCTGTTAAGAAGTAGGGACGCTGGCAGAGGGCCTGTCTTTGATCTAGCTGATGTTTTCCCAGCTGGGAATAAACCACATCAAGCTCTACTCTGGATAATACTGCACTGCATCAAAGCAAACAGTGAGAACAATCTGCAGCTCTGTGCTAATACAGTGACATGTCATCAAGTGTTGAATGGTGCAGCTGACCTGACCCTGAACAGGGTTGAGTTTCGTTTGACCAATTCTTTGATTCTGTTCGTTGATGCTTGTTTTCATCAAATCTTAGTTTGGAGTCTCATTATTCAAATACAGTACAATGTAAAGAAACAAAAGTATGCTCAAAGCAAAAAAAAGCTTTATATTAAAGGGCCAGTGTGTAGCATTGGGGGGGATCTTCGGGGGATGTTGTCGTTGGCTTAGAATGAGCCCTTCATATCTACATAGGGAGCGGGTCATATTCACAGAGCCTGCCATGTTGCTCCACCATGTCTCTACAATAGCCCAGAATGGACAAACCAAACACTTTCACTTTTTACGTTACCTGAATGCCACCGTAGTTCTCCAACCTGTTTGTGAAATTGTGGTAATGTGAGCTGCAGAATGCAAAACTGTGGTACCGCCAGCCGCCATCTGACTTCCGTTGCTCCTACAGTAGTGTTATTATGGTAAGAATTGGCCTCTGAGCAAGGCAAATGGCGTTACTACGGCTTTGCATTCGGAAGCTCATGTTACAGTCTTGGAAAGGGAGGAGTGAGTGGATGGGTATTCAGTTGGTTGCAATCTGCAACCACACTACTAGATGCCAAAAATCCCCCAAAAAGATGTTAAAGAAACCTTTAATATTCTCTATCTTACCATACACGGGTTGAATGTTGATCATGAAAGTCCATTCTTGACCTTGGAAACAGTAGTTCGACAAACCCAGTTTGAATCTACTATATTTTATTCTGATTCCTTTCTCCTACATCAGGGCCTCTTTCTGATCAATAACAAGATCTCCAAGATTCACCCCAAGGCCTTCAGAAACATGGACCATCTCAGACTGCTGTACCTCTCCTACAACATGCTGACTGAGATCCCCGCAAACCTGCCTCCCAACGTCATCGAGCTCCGCTTCCATGAAAACGAGATCAACAGAATCCAGAAGGATGCATTTAAAGGCCTGAGGAAACTCCATGTGCTGGGTAAGACCTGGTTCCAACTTCCTGTATCAGATTAGCAATAATCAATGTTCTCATATGCCAGGGGTGTCCAGCTTTGCCAAGGAGATGTCTGCAGGTCTTTTACTCAACCCAAACACTGCAGCTGTTCATTCCATTGATTTAACAATGCTTTAACCAGAGAGAGGTAATGAATAAACAGTTACACTGTAGTATTTGGTTTGAATGGTAAACTGCATACTTAGCCCTGCCAGAAAGTCCTCAAACTGATGTTTGTTCTCTACGGTAGTCAGGTGATATAATGGATCATTAATAATTAAAGCAGATGTTTTGTCCCAACAGAGCTGGGCGCCAACCCTCTGGCCAACAGTGGGATTGGGCTGGGAGCTTTTAACGGCTTGTCGACCCTGTACATCGGTATAGCAGAGGCCAAACTAACTGCTGTACCAAAAGGTAGAATATCACTCACCTCATGCTATCCTTCTTTAAACAAATGAATGGTACACTCTTCTTTCTCCTCTAGTCAACCACCTACAGTATTACACTGGACCCCAAGTGCACAACTAAATGAGGCAAAAACACTGCTAATGTTTGTTAATATGATGCTTGGATTTAACATGTTTTTAAAGCAAGTAATGAAGTGAAATATGCTTAATATACCCATTACATTGGTTATGTTTGGTGTGATTTGTATCTCCCAGACCTCCCGTCCTCCATCACGGACCTGAACCTGGACTACAACAAGATCGCTAAGGTGGAAATAGAAGACTTCATCAGATATAAAAACCTGCAGAGGTGAAAACCAGCCACATTTCATCCTACAAACGGACTCTTGTTCAAATTAAGACTCTTCTTCAAAACTCCAATTTGAGTGCTTTGTACATTAACAAAGATTTCATATAACATTATGTGTGTCCTTTAAGCTGCCAGGAACCTTTATACAAAAGTCTACAATTCAGAAGTTCTTTTTTTATCTCTAAAAAAAGAAGGCTAAATTTATGTGCAAGTTAGAATGTGAAGTTAAAGTATCGGT
Organism: Sebastes umbrosus; assembly: GCF_015220745.1. Classification (NCBI taxonomy): domain Eukaryota; kingdom Metazoa; phylum Chordata; class Actinopteri; order Perciformes; family Sebastidae; genus Sebastes; species Sebastes umbrosus. The sequence goes on along the minus strand of NC_051269.1, from coordinate 21,157,789 downwards.
AAGTTTGTTATTTGATGTGTAACTGTCTTCGGTTATTAATTTCTGCAGTGTTGATGATTTTTATTCACAAGTGGTGATACTGTACCTGTCAACCCTGTCTACCTTTTGCAATTTTTGCAGGCTAGGACTCGGTTTTAACCAGATCAAGTATGTAGAAAATGGCAGCTTTGCCAACATCCCGAGCATCCGTCAGATCAACCTGGACAACAACCGTCTGAAAAAGGTCCCACCGAGCCTCAGCTCTCTGCGCTACCTCCAGGTGAGATACAAACACTTTGATGAGTATCAGTAGACTAAAGTGCATGTCACAAAAAAATTGACAAAGTCAGCTGGCAATTAGGACAGGGCTCAAAGCTGGAAACCACACTGTGTGGGCAGGACTACTGAGATGCTGCGTGGAGTCACTGCGCCTAGAAGTTGTTGTTGTCAACAAACAGCTCCAACGCTAACTTCTGCTAACGCAAAAATGTCTCCTTTTTATATTTCTATGTCTATAAATCAGACAGCTTTGAAGGTAAACTTTTTCTCTTAATGCAAAGCTATGCTAAACATGACCTGGACCCATCTCTGTACTGGACGCAGAGAGATTTAGATAGAATAATAGATAGAATTCCAAAAAGTTGCAGTAGCGGGAGGCTAAATAAGGTACGTAGCCTAGACCTCCTTCTCACAGGCCATGTCCTCCAGCTCATCCTAGAGTATCCTAGGTTCCCATGTACACCATCCTAATCACATGACTGAACCACCTCAAGCGGCTCCTATTAAGCAACCTCCCTCTCACTGCAAAGGAGCAGCTGTTTTACACAAAGCTCCTTCCAGATGTCGGTGTTCCTCACCTCCTGGTCTCTAAGACTGAGCCCAGGCTCCCTACAAAGAAAGCTCATTTCAGCTGCTTGTATCCATCATCTCATTCATTTCTCATTCGTTTATCATCGTAGATTGTTGGAGCATAACTCGACTGCTAAATCGAGGAGGGTCAGTTCCCTATTTTACCACGATGGTCTGGTACAGCGCCTGCATTACTGCCAATGCTGCACCAATCCACCACCTGTTGATCTCATACTCCATCTTACCCTCAAAAGATACCCTTTCTGCTTTTTCCTGAATCTCAGAGTGTAGTGTAAGTACATGTTGAAGAAAGGGCAGCAACAACTAAAATCTTCTTGCAATCATTGATGTGCAACTTATACTATGCTGACGTGAGGAATGAAGGGGAAGAGTAAAGTTGTTACTTGTGAGCCATCTCAAGCCATCAGTTTCCTTCAACTCAGCAAACTGGAGCTATAAAATGATGCCTAACTTTCCAACTCAGTCTTTATTTCCTGGTCTAAAAGGTTGTGATCTTGGTTTTCCAAGAACTAGAACAGGACTTCCAATCATGGATGTTTACTGACAAAGCAGAAAAATAACTATATTAAATATAATTATAAAACCAATCCTCTCTGTCTGTTTAGGTGATTTACCTCCATGGCAACAAAATCAGCAACGTGGGAGTCAACGACTTCTGTCCCATCAGGCCCAGTGACAAGAAGAACCTGTACACAGGCATCAGTCTGTTTGCCAATCCTGTTAAATACTGGGACATCCAGCCGGCCACCTTTCGCTGTGTGACCGGACGGAGGGGCGTTCAGCTTGGAAACTTCAGAAAGTAGGGAGTGTAAACGTTGCGTTCAAGACAGCTCAGAAATGGAGAACTGCCATTGTCCTTGCTACAGTATAAGGAAGGAGCTGAAAATAATTTTGATAGATAAAACAAGATGAAACTGGATTCCTAAAGTGTTCAGGAAATGAGAGAAAATGTCATTATATTGATGTATATTAGAAAGTGTAGTACATGTTGTTGAATGTTGGTACAATTTACACATAAAAGTACTTGGCTAGGGAAAAAACAAACAAACAAAAAAATAAGATGTCGGTGCTGAAAAGACAGTGTATAGGGGGAGGAGGACATAATAATATAATAATAATAATGGAATTCAACACAAGCGCCCTGCCTGCCTTTGTGAGTTATTCTGTGAGGTGATCTGTAGTTTTAGTCCCTCAACTTTTGCAGTGTAAACTTTCCCAGAAATAAAGCGCCTCCCTCTGGTCACTTTTAGAGCAAAACCACCCAATGACCTGATTTGAGTAGTACTACATGCTGATGCATTTACAACAAAATATCCTTTTAGTTTCTTTCTTTCTAGTCTAAAAATAAGACATATTTTAATGAGACATGGAGTAGAAATATTTCCAAGTTTAAGTTGTCTTCTAAACAACAACGAACAAAATACTTTCCCCTCATTTGCTATTTCTTTATATATTATATTTATGCCCTTTTTAAGTTGAGACATGGTAATCATCATTGAAGAGTCACTATATGGCCAGAGCTGTAACATAACGAGAGCCTAAAAACCACTCAAACATATTTTCTGTCTGTACAGTCAATGAATGACCCTGGCATTATTTAGTGCAATAAGTAAATTTGAAGCCCCATGTCTGTCTTTATGTGGATGTTTTATATTATCTCACTGCATGTCTGTATTGTCTTTATTTAGAAGCTGGAAGCTACACGTCAGACTGGATTATACATTGTCCTTGATTTAAACCCAAAACGTCACTTTGTTTTAATGAACTATAGCAACCAAGTGAACCGTTATTATGAGATCATAAGAAGGTAATGTAATTCCCAAGCTGGAAACATGTTCCTGTTTCCTCCAGCGCTCTCTCCTCTGAAATGGTGCTATATTTATTTAGTATGTCTTTAAATAAACCTGAAACACCTCCCCATTTATGTTGTTAAGATTTGTCAAAATGAAAGTGGGTTTGAGTTGAAAAGTTAACATTTGATTTTGTTGTTCGAGCTATTATTGTCATATCCTCTTGTCCTACAAGACAAACATGTGATTTAAAGCTATATGAATGAATCTGAATTAATAAATCAGACAAAGCTTGAATGAAAGACAGTATCTGCAAAAATCAATGGGCAAGGTACTGGTTGTGAAGATATAAGCAGATAAAAAAGGTTGATTACTGAAGATTGGGAATCGTCAACATAGCTTCCAGACATTGCATTAATTGAATTTTCCATCCCATTCCATTATCTGTAACCGCTTATCCTATTCAGGGTCGCAGGGGGCTGAAGCCGATCCCAGCTGACATTGGGCGAAGGCGGGGATGAATTGATTTTAAAAAGAGAAAATTGTGTTCAATTACCTTTAGATCTCAAACCAAATGGAGAGAGTCATATGTGGATTACATTCTTCGAGGAGCTGCAACCAACAACTTTAATGATTAACGTTTTTAAATAACGTATACGTTATTTAAAAACGTTAATCATTAAACGTAGTCATCAATAGTTGTTTAAGTCTAGAAAATGTCAGAAAATAGTGAAAAATGTCCATCAAAAGTTCTCGAGCCCAAAGTTACATCCTCAAATGCCTTGTACTGTCCACCCAATAATTAATAGATTATCAAAATGATAGTCAATCAAAAGAAAATCAACTTACATTTTTCATTTACAGTTTTCCTAAAATTAGATTTAAAAAATGTCACTATACCGCCTTGCTTACAGTATCGCAATGTATTAATTAGTAACCATTTTATCTTGATAAGTATCACATCGCCAGATTCTTGCCAATACACAGCACATTAATTGTTTAGTTTATTATTAAATATTATAGGCTCTGTCTGCCAGTGTCTTTCCTTTGAAAATACAAATCATGAGCATAGTGGTAGTAGTAGTTTATACCTAGAAAAAGTGAGTTCTCCTCTCTCACTCCAGCTAAATGTTGTTACTGGGACCAATGCCGGTTTCCATGGTTGAGGCTGATAAATACCATTTGAGCAGTTCCTTTATCCACCAGCAGGCGTCACTGCACACTAAAGAGTTAAGGTAGTTCTCTTAGTGTCAGTGGAGGTCTGGAGATTTATCCAGAAGAATGAAGACAATTAAGGAGGGAGTGTCCCTCTATTCTGCAGTAAACCATTTCACTCAATTTTGCTATGTTTTTTTTATGCTTTGCTACAAATGCCAAGTCTGTCCACTCTACCACTACTTCTAAAATAAGGAACTCACTTTCTCTCACTCTAGTTGCCAGACGTATTTAGAAAATGCTGAAAGCATGAGAGGTCTTGTAAATGCTATAACATTTTGTTAATACTGTACAATACAATATTTACAGTTAGTATTGATGCAAAAGACTTCATGTTTTTTCTTTTTTTTTCTTTTTTTTATAGCTGCACCATTTCATCACATGGAAATATTGTGGATGTCTTCATTTTATTCACGTTTCCCCAAATTCACCATGACAGATTTGGTATCTTAGGAAATGTTGGGATCTCTGCTTGAACAAACAAAGATACATTTGTAAAGATGGAGCCACTGAGGTGCATTGCAGGGTTGAAGGTAGCCTTGATCCAGTACCGTTGTGTTGTGTATTACAGACCTGGATCGCCATGAAAAACTGTTACAGGAAGAACGTTTAAAATACAGACTCACTGAATGGAGGGAATATTTTTTGCAACTTATGTGATGGGACAAAAATGATCTAAGGCGGGTGGTAAAGTAACAAAAAACAACAAAAAGGAAGAGAACTTTCATTCTTGAGTAAATTGTTTATAACAAAACAATGCCAAATCAAGGTTCAGTTATAAGGTTTTTCCAGAGCTTTCAACTGTATCACACTGTCTTCATCAGTGGATGGATTTTGCTCTGTTGTATCTCAATCGCATATTGTTGTTAGGTTGTTGTTGTTGGTTTAAAGTAGTGGTGTTATAACTGATAATTGATTAATTATTGTAAAACATTTGGCCCTAGAAGCCATGATCAGAAAACCCATAATTTAGCATTACATGAAAGGTTTTCCATACGACTGGAAGGACACAGTAAGGTGTTGCCTATCCGATTTACCCAAACTGCAGAGAGCACCTGCAGCTCTTCATCTAACCAGCTCACTTCTTTTTAAACTTTTCCTTTAATGAAGAGAGATGGCAAACAGGACCCACCCCAACAACATACTGGATGTCTGTTCAGATTCATCAATAAAAAACAATATCATTTGAGTCTTGTCAGCAGATTGAGCTGACATGTTATTTTCCTACTTGATAAAAAGTATTTGTAGGCTGCTGTGATTTTACTGATACAAAAATGGATTTGGTTTTATGGATTTTAAGGATTATGTGTAATCTTTTGTTTTGTAGCTATTTGTTGAGTAATGTCGGGTGAGGCTAAAGCAGCAAATGGACAATATTATTTTCATCCATCCATTAGCTATAGACCCGCTAATCCTTAAGAGGGTCGTCAGCTGAAGCCGATCTCAGCTGATATTTTGCTTAGGTTGGGACATTGGAATAGCCTACATTAATTCTTTAAACCTGCATTAATTTACTTTTTGGGAGCCACTAGGTGGCAGCACAACAAGCTGTCAACACAACATTGGCATATCATCCTAATAGTGCTGACAGTGAACCAAAACAGTAATGCTGTGGGTCGTAATGCCTGCAAAAACACTGTGTAGCTGACTGGAACAGCAGAGTTGGTAACAATTCTCTGTGGGTTCATCACTACGGGCTGTATGAGGTATCACTGCTAGGCTTGTGTGGTATAAAGGTATTACAGAGTTTAGAAATCCCGAAGGTATGATTTTCAATACCGTCAAAAATACAGATGCTCCTCTTTCTATTAAACTGATACGTAGATGCTGAATTGAGGTGCAATAAAACTCGTAAAATACCGCCGTTTGGTAAGTGCCCCACGACCGTTTCCTAAACCTAACTAAGTGGTTGTGTTGCTTCAACTTCCTGTGAAAATGGAAGTTTATTTTGAAAGAACACTATGCATGTAACAAGCGTATATTGACACGCCATCCCTGACCTGTCCAAAAGTAACGCAAGGGGAGTACTGGGGTAATGAGAAAGTTTGTGACCCGACCGCCATGTTGAAAACAGTCAAGCCAAAACCAAGCACTGCCCACCGGACGGAGCAAACTTTCTCAGCTAAACAGTACATTACAAGATGTTTCTGAAAACATTTGAGGAGAGAAATAGGCATTACAGTAGCAGAATCTTGATTCATATTTGATCAGTGCTGCCTAGTTTGACTGGAGTTTGCGAGTTTCGCGAGCAGTGATTGAAAGCTGCGTTAGAGACTGCTCGGCTTTGATCGGTTGTTTTCCTTCTGCGCTGTGAAATCTTGCAAATGCCATTAGAGGACTGATTGCTTGACCCCAAGGAAGTGCTGCCTGCAGCAGTGTCGAACCGCTCATCACTCTTTGACTCCAGGAAAGCTAAGAAGAGTTTGGTTGTAACGTAATATCCAGCATCCAGCAGCAAAGGTTAACTGCATGAGCCGCCGCCGTGGTCTGCCCGCTGCGGACGACATGCTCCCCAGCAGAGCGCTGAAGCTCCGCCCCCGCAAAGTTTACTAATACCGAATGTGTCACGAGTCCAAATTGCATCAAATTCTACAAAGCACTTCACGGCAATAAACCCGCCAAGTGTGAACTCGATCGGATGAGCAGTTCTCGAGATATGCAAAGGACATACAAAAAGACAGACAGACAGACAGACAGACAGAGATTCCTTGCTTTGTAGTTAGATATAATATATTTTGGGAGGTGCTGATCAATCATTGGTGCTGGACACACAAAGTTCTTCATTCTTGCCTCGCTGACAAAAACAATTCAAACAGTGAAACGCACACTCACAGGAATGATGAATTTGATGAAAGCAATGTGAAAACGTGACGGGGTGTGTGTGTTTTCTTTGCCCTCTCAGTCTCTCTGGGAGGCCCCTGTCAAACAGCAGCCAGCTCCCTGCTGACTCCCAGAAACCCAACACCTGCCAGCTGCCTTTCTCGGATACATCTTTACCTGAAACTGATATCTACAGTCCACAGAAAGCGAGACTGAGCTAAAGTACAGTACAACAACGGATGGTTTGCTTCTCGACTGTTTTTGTCTTTTTAAATGTAGACTCGTGCTGCTGGTGGGGTGGAGGGGAGCTGCCTCTCTCTCTTTCTCCAGGAAACATATGGAACAGATCTGCCGGTTGGCCAGGCCTCGTTCTGCCACGTCTCACAGCCACACACACACACACACACACACACAAATAAAATGGTCCTTACTTCAGGGCTTTTACCTCTTTTCACCCTCTGCTTTTAGTCCATCTTCTACTTTATTCATCTCCTCTCCTGTCTCCACCCTTTCTCTCTACCAGCTTCTTATTCTGCACAAACGAGTCTCTAAGCTAGAAGTTAGTCAGAAAAATAAACTGATCAACGATATGTGGATGCTCTACATGTTAATTATGTCCCAATTCAGTTGCCGCCAACGTCTATCCCTTTCTAAAAGAAAGCCATCTCAGAAATGCAGCCTCCTTTTGCTTGAATTTGCATGACACAGCTTGTGTATCCTAATTGCAACAATCAGAATCCAATAATCTACAGAGTGCCAGTCACTAATCTATGCAGTCAGTCCTTGTCAATAGTCAGAAACTTGTCACATGACAAAGTTATACATGTATATAACTTTCCCAAAACATTTACGGCTCCTAGACTCACCTGAAATAAAGAGTGCCTTTGCAGATAGAATAAATTATCCATTTTTGGACACATGATATTAGGCTTATAAAGCTTCAGGTTAATAAAGCATTGGTGCTAATAGTGCCTTCAAATGAAACTCGCAAGCTTGTGTTTACAACATGGAAAGTTGTATACACATATGCTTGGCGTTCAAGTGGTTAAGTCGTGAAAACACCGCTGCTAAGCAACGGCAATATTAACGTTAATGTCGGAGTCTAAAAACCACAGAGGCTAACAATTTAGTAAGCTAGCAAGCGGGTAACATAATGCAATAAACACAAAGGCAGAATGAAAATGAGGTTGTTGGGAATATCAACATTTTCCCAAGACATAAAATGACGAAGAATTACAATATACGACTAAAATTAAAATATATTCACTTATTATGTTTTCTTGAAAAAATGAACTTCCATGGCCTTCGCCATTTCTGACAACGTCAAACAAACACGTCACAACTCATGAACTCGGAGCTTTCAGAAACATCCCACTTACGAGGTCGTGAATACCACAAGAGGGGGGCGTGCATATGGACTCTTCTCGTGAACCAACTAACACATCTGCATAACGGCTAGTTTGGAACGCGAGACGTCGAGACAAACGGCTCAATCAGGTGGCGATGTGTGAAGAAAAACTTCTCCTGCACTGCAGGTCAGACACCAGGCCGAAGTTAGTTTGAGTATCACCAGCTGTCTGAGAGTCTGCATCGAGTTGTTCACACTGACCGGCTAGATTTGTATCATCAGTGGTTGCGATATGGTGTTTTTACTTGATAAATGACCAACTATAATTGGATTATGATCAATACATTTTCTTTGAATCGACCAGCTGACGAATCATTTCAGCACTAAGACATCATGTCTGAAATACTTGAAAAACAAACAAACAAACAGGATATTAATCATATTTAGGATACTTGTGTCATCTGTCATTCCTCAGCCATGAGACATATTTCTCTACTTAATTCTGTGTTGTTGTGATAATGCAATATTCCCACAAAGACGACTAAAGTATCAGTCAGTCTCCTAGTTTTACCACCTTTCCCTGTTTTACTCGGCTCCTCCTCATCAGGCCTCAGTAAGTTATTTCAGTTGAAAAGCTGTTGGACACCTTTTTTCTTTTCTTTCTTTTTTTGGGGTAAAAACTGTAAATCTGTGATGTGGATTTATTGTGGCTTCTCAGGAACGTGTCTACTTTAAAGGCTGTTTAACTGCCTTGGAAGATAAATCAGCTGTCCCTCTCTGCAGTTCAAATATTTTAGATCCAAAAATAACAAATTCAGATCACTTTTCCCAGTTTATATCCTTTCCTCCTTCTTCCCCCTCTTCAGCCTCCCTTACCTATCAAACTCTTGTCAAACTTTTTCTCATCTAGGACCCCTTCATCTAAAAGCCGTACAGCAAGGCACACCATAATAATAACAATAACTTTATACTGTACATTTTACAGCTATTATAGTTCCATTGCATTCCATTTAAACCTTTTTTAAAATCTTACCATAGTTTAGTGCTCTTTAAACCTAGATTAGTGTCAGAGCTGACGTTCGTAACGTTCATAATCCAATCTGACTTGTCATAATGCATCAACTTTACACCAACAGTTGAGGGGGTTTCATTTTCAAACTTGGCTTGGAGCGAAATGAGGCTCAATCTAGCTGAACTGGAGTTTGATGATAATTAGGTATTTGATGCCCAGAGTGTCAAAAATATTTTCCATCAAAGACACGTTGGGAGAAACATTTGGAATTTCCTGGTTTGCCATTTTTAGCATTATTTTGACATGTTTGTCTTCAGTGGATGAAGTGAGTGACCTTGATTATGCTGTGAGCCTGGAGGAAGCTGGTTAGAGGCCAACAAAAGAGGCAGAGGAGGCACGGAGGGAGCTCAGGTTTGCAGAGTATAAACTGAGGACAATGTGGGCAATGGTAGAGTCAGCAGGAGAGGGCCGCTGCTCTCAGCCGCTACTCTGATTGATTGGAGACCCGAAAAACTTCATCAATCACTTCACAATTCACTGATGAATCCAAGGCTACTGAAATATCAATCTACTTCTAATTCTCATTAACTTTGCAGTAAGAAGTATGTGAGCAGTTTCTTTTCAATTCCATCTTTTAAAAGAGTTAATGCCCAAATCCATCCAAACAAGTTGAAAGGTCAGCTAACTCTCTAACTGGCTTCTCCCTGGGATCTCAAGCTTCCCGTCAAAAAGCTACAGATGAGTCCTTTCTTTGCAGAGCCCATACTGTACAGCAGCATTGTTTCAGGAGAATTACCAGGCAAGGACCGCTACGATGTACAAGAACAGGGTCATTTGACCGGTATTAATCCTTCAACGCACAGGAAAAATGTGTGTGCACAACTACAGTAACTAAGTATGGCAGGTCAAAGTTGAAGCATGAAGTGGGTCTGTAAACTACAATGGATGTTTGTGTAAACATTTTTACTGTTCACCTTTGTTTTCTCTTCCAAATAAGTTTGTCTAACCTTTAAGTTTGCAACCTTTCCGATCACGCTCATGTCTCTTGACCTGTCAGACTTTGTTTTAGTAATTCCACTGTGTACCAATGGCTATTCGATGTTATTATGTTGCTATTATGTTCTCACTCCCATGGCGACAAATACCGTCGCTTGGGCAGTGGCCTTCGGCGTTTTGATACCGACGCACAAGGCACCCTTGAGCGTCACCGAGGAGACCGATGTTCATGTCCTTTGTGACATTTTTACTGACAACATTATGTCATGTGACGGGACGCCACAGAGTCACATGATGTTACGTTCGTAGCTTAAACCATGATCTTTTTTCTAACCCTAACTAAGTAGTTTTGTGGCTTAAACCTAACCGCGACTGTTTCACAATGTTAACCATATACTACAACATTATCCACGTGCAAACCTTCTGCATCAAGGTACTATGTAAAAGGCTGCCCTCGAGGGCTTCTGCCCAGGTGGCAAATCCTGCACGGTCACAGCCAACAAACCCAAACAACAAATGAGGTACAAAGTCTCCCCAGACTGCTGCGGACACTTTCAGAGAGAAATCACAGCAAAAAACTCTCAAAAGTTGGAGAAAATTGGACATTTAGTCTGTCAGTGCTCACTCAACATACACACACACACACACACAAAACCGAAACATACACCACCAACTCATCCAGAGCAGAGCCAAGGCTAAATGAGGCCAATGAAATTAAAATGTTTAGAGGCAAAGACTGAAAGGCCTGTTTGTTCATGTGAGAGAATCCCAGCAGTGATGCTTTCTGCAGGGAAAAGACTGACATGAAAAATGAGCAAACGAGGACGACGAGCCAATTGCTGTCTGGCTCTGGAGTGGAAAAACCTGGCCTATGATGAAGTGCGTATGTGTGTGTGTGAGTGAGAAAGAGAGAGCGTAGATGTAACTGGGAGCATCAATAAAAGTATAAAAGTAAAGAAGTAAAAAAAAATCTGTAAACTAATAAAGATCTGTTGCTTCACAAGTTGATTCAAAACTTGTTTCTTTACTGAAGCCAGCTGAATCATTTTTAAACTCTTTCAACCATTTAACAGTCATTACTGTTCTTTCATTCAGAGAAACAATGTGCTAGGTATGAAAAGTGGGAAGCGGTAAATGTTTCATGGACATAAACTCCAACCGCCTGCCACAGCTGAATGTAGATTCAACTTTAACTGGTTAGTTCACACTGAACTCACCACTTTGTTCAGTTGCACCATCTGTACTTGCACTACAAATTAATTAAAAATTGTTTACCGATTGAAGCTGGCTGTATCACACAAAAATATATAACAGTATTAACTAGAATTACCGCCTCGCTGTTGTATGCCTCCGCCAACCGGTCAAGTTGCAGTTCACATCCATGTCTGTCCAAAATGTCATCATTTTATCCTAGACATTATCCGTTAGACATTTGTGTGAAATTGTCATAATCAGCATATGAATTCTTGAGTTATGGCCAAAAATGTGTTTTGTGAGGTCACAATGGCCTTTGACCACCAAATCAAACCGAATCAGTTCATCCGTGAGTCCAAATGGACACTTGTGCAAAAGAAATTCCCTCCAGGTGTTCCTGAGATATCGCGTTCATGAGAACGGACGGACGTACATACGTACGTGCAGAGGCATAATAACTTGAAAAGCTTCCACCTTACTGTAAAAGACTCTGCAGAAATAAACACCTGAACAGTTAAAAAGCTTCTACTACAAGCAACTAAGTGGAGCAACCAAGCAAGCGACAATTACCATTTTAAGTAAATGTTCCAAGCAACAGTAACTGTACTGCATAAAATTGAGGTTTCTGGTATTAAATTTACGGACAAAACTGCATTAAAATTTAAGTGTATGCTGTAGCATTAATAAAGGCACAAAGACAGGCAGGAGAGCAGAAAAGAGAGAGACAGACAGACGGTTATTGCCAGAATCACAGACGCTGTTATTTTATCCAGTAGCGATCTTAAAGCTGGAGCTTTTGAAGAGCAGTCCAATAAAAAGAGATTTTATCCAGATGGAGTCTACTGTTGAGGAGACAGACGTGTTCTCCTCATCACAATTAGCACAGAGGGAAACATTCAAGACCACAATGTCCTATTAAACAGACATAATTACATTAACATGGGAACTTCCCAGAATTCCCCTGCCTCCACAAACACATGAAAAACGCATTGACTTTAACCACAAACAATAATATAGATGAACTGTAACTGTAGCAGGGAGAAGGCAGAGTAGGCTACTGTTCCGAGTATGATTCATCGACTGAAAAAAAAAAGACCTGGCTAATACTGTACTGCACCTCAAAACCTCAGAGCTGAGGCTAAATTAAAAAGCCTTGATGAAAGAAACCGGTGTTTCCAACAACTGAAGAATTTCAAGCTACTTTATTTTTGCAAGAACTATGTACAGCAGCGCTGAAGCAATTAGTTGAATAATCAATGGAAAATTAATCTGCAACTATTTTTATAATCGATTCATTCTTTCCATGATTTGTCAAGCAGATATGCCTAACATTCTGTACCTTCAGCTTCCAATTGTGAGGTTTTACTTCTTTTCATTGTCTTGTGCTACTAGATCGAACCTTTTGGGGTTTTAAGATTGTTGGTCAGACAAAACAAGACATTAAGATGTCACCTTAGGCTTCAGCAAATTGTGATGGTCATTTTTCACATTTTGTAAATCAAAAGATGAACCAAAAAATGATCTGCAGGTTAATCAGTTAATGAAAATAATCATTACTGGCAGCTCTAATGTAAAGTGTTGATATGAGCTGGTATCTGAAACCCTGTTTTAACCAGTCACAAGTTTGAGCAGACTGGGCAGTAAGAGTTAGTGCATTGTTACGCCAGAAAGTGGAACAGTGAAATTCCTTAATTTGTGATAGGTGGAGCTAAAAGCTTGTTGACAAGATGGTGTCCATTTGGTCAATGGTCAAACATCAGTGAAGTTGAAAGATGTACTTTGCCTCTGACAGCAAATCCACTGAAATGAATTTAGTGTGACTGAACCTGAATTCATTAAGCACGAGAGAAAATCAGCTACCAGTTGCATGATTCACCTTTACAAATTCTTAGTATCTCTCTGAAGATGATGTGCATTACAGAATCTGTATCATAACACATTAACACTGAGGGAAACCATTGCCTTCAACAAACAGTTTGCATCTCCAGACGTTTGACAGAAATCAGCAAAGAATCTCCGAATGAGTAGGCTAAAAAGACTATAAGATTTCTAGAAACTTGCATAATAGTCAGGATACTACAACCATGGCCATCTGACCTTAAAACTAGTCAAACATAACACAAGCAATGAAACTTTAGAAACTCAACAATGTATGGTGATAGAATTAGCAATGTGCAATAACCCTGCCATCCTCTTTCAGACTTGTTATTTTTCTTGTCAGCTCTAGCTTCAAAATAGAATATCTTAGAATAGTCAAGACAAGAAGTTACCTTGAAACAAGTTCAATAATATATGTAATTCTAATATAAATGCTCATTGAAGAGATCAGATTGAATCATCTTAAAATGAGATATTATGACATTCTTGAATGTAGGGCTACATGATCAATCAAAATATGACCCTGAATGTAGGGCTACATGATCAATCAAAATATGACCCTGAATGTAGGGTTACATGATCAATCAAAATAGGAACGGGAACGTAGGGATGCACAATCAATCAAAACACAATCGGGAACATAAGGCTGCACGATCAATCAAAGTACCATCAGGAACTCAGGGCTGGACGATCAACCATCAACCAAAATACAATCGTGAATGTAGGGCTGCATGATCAATCAAAATATGATCATGATCTCACGGGTTCAAAGACAAAGATTACAGTTAAAAGCACCAAAAGCAAAAGTAACATCAACACATTTTGTACAGCCATCTGAAACATCACTAAAAAGGCCAGGATAACTTCAGTGGAAAATCCCTGTCGCCCAACCACTCAAACATCCAGCAAAGCATTTAAGAGACTACGGAGGCTATGACTTATTGCCTAAGTGAGCTAAATATATGGCTCTGTTCAGGTCAACACTGAAAAAACGATAACATATGGAATCAGACATGAGCCTGACAGTTTATCTTTAACCATAATGACTTTATCATGAACAGTCTAGACTTTTAGGATCCTTGAGGACTGGAGCAAGTGCTGACCTGCTGGAGTTTAAAGGTGGAAAAAATAGTTTGCTAACAACAGATCTCACATTGTGAGAGGCCTTTGTGTTTTGGGGCACAGGTTACATCTGGCTAAAGGTGAGCGCTTATTAGTTGCAACTTTTTATCTGCTTTTTTTAAACACAATGGAAAACGTTTTTATTCTCAAGATTAGACAACAGACTTAGTGGATTATTCTTGAATTCATCATTTCAGCATGATTATATTCCGTGTACTATTTGTATGAAGACGATGTTGATTGCAATACATTTTGTTTTTGTTAAAAAATGGTTTCTCTGGGAATCATGGGAGAAAATCATGATCTTAATTCTGAGTGGAAAAAAAAACTGATTCTCATTTTTACCAGAACTGCGCAGCCATACTTGAATCAACCTGTTTGCAGTGTGGTGATACAGTAGTACCCAATAGCGAGTAACCGTTACCAGCACTTGCCAGTATGATCAATTCTTTTCAATTACAAAAGTCTTATGCCACCATCTTTCTGGGCGTAATCAAACAGAAGGAATGTCTGGATACCAAATTCAGTAGTCATTAGAGAACAGGGAGCAACTATCAAAAACAACAGCGGGGAACCCACTCAACAAATAACACTCTTCATATGCCCCATTATGTTTTGGTTCACACACTTGTGAAGATCACAGGCCTTCGATAAGTCCCATCATACTGCACTTGTCCCTGATGACTGTCAGCCAGCCAACATTGGGACTCATTAGTTTTAATGAGGAACCAGACTGAATGTTAACAACATGAAGAGACGAGACCACCTTCATTCTTCAGTATTTCAGGTGATGGAGAATTCATTGAAGACAAATGGCACAGCTATGTATAGTGCTACTGTGGTGTAAAGAGTCAATATCAAATCAATCATTAATTGATATTCTTTTAAATTATAATATTTAAAGTGAAAAGCCCTGTTGATTGATTGTAGTTCACATGGTATCAGGGCACCATGTTAAGTTTAGCTGTCGGAAAAACAACATTCATGTTTACTGAGATCTTATCAACATAAACCCTTTAACTCTGAATCCTTCCATTAACATACTGTAGTTTCATTTTCAGCAGCCTCAGGTCCAATAATGAAGTACGGGAACCTGGAAACTCATGTTGCCTCTGTGTTCCCACAAAGTCCCTTAGAGATGCAAGTAAGCCTTAATCTTTTGACGGATAAAGATGATAAAGCTCAGCTGGGACCTGAAGACAAATGAATCGCTGAAACATTAAACACCAGGCGGTCACTAGAACAAATAGAACTACTGATATTGTATTTCAACAGATTCAAATTCAGCATGAATCACTTTTGAGCCAATGCTAAACTGTCCCCCAGTTTCTGTCTGGGAGAAGGAAAACGCCAGGAATGCTGGGATAACAAAACCAGTAGTCATCAGAGAACAGAGAACAACTATTCAATACCGTTGCACACTGGAACCCAGTCAGTCAGTAATACTCTCCATATGTCTCATACTGGTTTAGTCCAAACTGTCATGTCTAAGTTGACAGTCTAATCAGAGCCGGACTCTTGTCCAATACCAACAGACAGAGACCATCATCAAGACACCAACACTGCTGACACAACTTAGCGCCAAGACAGTGGAAAAAATAAAAGATTTGATCAGAAGGAACAAAAGCACTTGCTTTGTTTGCCAAAATCTCAACACGGAGGCTGTAAGAATCAGTTGTTTCAGTTCTTTAACTTGTGCGAGTCTTTTCTGTCAAACGATTCAGTGCCAGTTACCAGCGTCAGTTAGTTAGGTTTGTCACTTAGTTATCAATCTGTTACTCAACAGTTCCAATTAGAGGGTGATAACACCAAATATTGGTAGAGCTGTGTGGTGGGACATTTCAATTTAGTGATGCATTAGTATTGACTTAGTAAACACAGTTGTATGAATACTTGGAACTACGGACTCTATGCTCTGTATTCATCAAGCGTCTTTGAATCCCTAGGGATCGTGCTGAAAGCTATAATAGGACTAAAACCAGTCCTACCTCAGAGTAGGACTGGATGAAGCTTCCTACACTGATTTTAGACACATTAGACAATGTTTAAAATTCAAAATACATAAGTAATTTTTCATATATAGGTATAAAATTAGGGCTGTCAAAGTTAACGCAATAATAGCTGGTTTTAACGCCACTAATTTCTTTAACAAATTAACGCAAGCGTGCGATTTTTAGGTTGTAGCGGGCTCATTTTTAAAGATAGAGTGAAGTGAATCCATTGGTTCCAACCATGTCATACTAGCCTGTTGCGAATGAGACTAAATAACACTCCAAACTTACACTAAATTGTGGCAAGGAAAAACTGGCATGTCCATTTTCAAAGGGGTTCTTTGACCTCTGACCTCAAGATACGTGAATGAAAATGGGTTCTATGGGTACCCACGAGTCTCCCCTTTACAGACATGCCCACTTTATGATAATCACATGCAGTTTGGGGCAAGTCATAGTCAAGTCAGCACACTGACAGCTGTTGTTGCCTGTTGGGCTTGAGTTTGCCATGTTATGACCTGAGCACATTTTTTATGATAAATAAAGTACCTGTGAGGGTTTCCGGACAATATTTGTCGTTGTTTTGTGCTGTTAATTGATTTCCAATAATAAATATATGCATACTTTTGCATAAAGCAAGCATATTTGCCCGCGATTAATTGCAAATTGCAAATTAACTATGGACAAACATGTGATTAATTGCGATTCAATATTTTAATCGATTGACAGCCCTAGACAAAATAAATTTATAGGCAAATAACTCGTCTAAGTTATATGTGCAAAAATATGCAAATTTTAATACACAACTTTAATATTATGATGATATTTATCAATCCGACATTTGCATAAAAGACTAAGTAAACACTGGCAAGCCACTCAAGGGTAGCTAAAAAATAAACGTCTTAGTTTTAGTACAATAACAGCACTGCTTCGTGCACATATTGTGCAGTACTGCACAATACACAACAACGATATACCAACATCAGCTACTAACATGTCAGAACACCTCTTCTCCTTAATATCACAAGAGATAGCAGTCATTTATTTTACTAGCTAAGAAACTTGAGAAAATATTTTCCTAAAAGTAGTACCAAGAATTTTTGGCCAGTTAAAACTGATTTGATTTCCAAAGAACCTGGAAGACATCTTTTACCCAACATGAAACCATATAGTTCTGGCTTTACATCAGAGCTGATAGATTTTTATGGCACTTTATTCAACTACCTCTGTCCTGTCTGTCTGACCCACCGAGGCACCAGTCAATGTTTTTGCTGCCTTCAGTGCAAAGGAGGGTTTGATTGTTGTTACCTCTGCCCAGCACCAGTGAGTGGTGGGGGAAAATGATCGGTCTTTGCTCACATGAACATACCACAATCCTGGAGAAGGATAATTTTAGCGATTTTGAAATTTACAAGAGAAGTGTGTGAGCCTATTAACAAACTAATCTCTACATAAACACTCCATGGGATCTGCTTAAACTTGTTGAGAAGTAAATAAATGTTGTTTACATGAAGTTCAAAAAGTGCTTATGACCAATGAGAGGTTATTCTGACCCTGCAGGTATCTGGCCTCCCATACATCTTTCAATGCATGAGCCCCTGTTTTAAACAACAACAATAACAACACAGACTTGGCCACCCATCCCACTCGACCCCGGTGGAACCTACTGACAGACCCCCCTCCCTTGGTGTTTAGGTGTTTTGTTGGAGTAGAGAGCTGCCAGTAAAACTCAAGCTGGGATAACAGCTTCCAGCCTTACTGAACCATGAAGGGCTCGTTACAGTAAACAGTCAGCGGCTACACACAAACATCAGACCCTGAGATGTCCACAACATGACATGAACCAAAGATCCTATCTATAATTCACTACAGCTGAATCCAATGGCTCTTGATGAAGTCTGAGGAGAATAAACCATGAATAAACTAGATGAGAACAGAACCAGATCTCTAGCCTCCAGGCCTCCTTTTGGTCTGGAAAAAATCAAAAAGAAACCTAGAATCACCGCTTTGCGGTTGTATGCCTCCAACAACCAGTCAAGTTGCAGTTTAAATCCATGTCTGTCCAAAATGTCATCACTGCATCCTTTGATCCTGTTAGACATTTGTGTGAAATTGTCATAATTATCTTGTGAATTCTTGAGTGTTTGTAAGGACACAGTGACCTTGAGCACCAAATTCTAATCAGTTCATCCTTGAGTCCAAGTGGACGTTTAAGCCGAATTTGAAGAAATTTCCTCCAGGTGTTCCTGAGATATCGTGTTCACAAGAATGGGTCGGACAGACGGACGGATGGACAACCCATAAACACAATGCCTCCGGCCACGGATGTCGCCAGCACGGAGGCATAATGAAGAAGCCTAATATTCCTGAAGACAAATAAATATCTTAAACTGAGCATGCAATTATAAAAACAAAAAACTGCACCAGTCCAGGCCTGACATCAATCAATCCTGCACTAACACTAGTTTCAACAGCAATTCATCAGCTGTCTTACAGAGAACAACTTGTGTAGCATGACAGAACCGCATGTGAAACAGCAAACTTTAAAGCCTTCCTCTCTATGTATCCCCAACATCTGCTCTGCATCTGGCTCCGACACAAGGACCCATATAGCAGGCATAGTGCAGTTTCCAGCAGCAACTCTACAACAGTCTTCAATACAGCTTCACAGTGATACAATAAACATCAAACAAACAAGCCGTCAAATCAATAAGCCAATTTAATTTATCTGCATTCATAGTTAGAATTCCCCTACTTTTGAAATGGTTATAGTATGGTTATGTTTGTATTTTAGATAGAAATGGGCCTTAAGTTACACCTACTAAACCAGAGTCATGGTTCATTCAAATGTGCAGAAAAACAGTACAGCCTCGTCTTTAACCCTTGAGCTCCTGAAAGAAAAAAAATGTTGTAGAAATTAAACACTATCCTGTTGTTTCTAAAAACCAAAGCGGTGTTCTCCTTGTGGAGGCTACAGTTGTTCTGTTTTAATCATTAGGTTGTCCTCAGATCCTCTGGGACTGAATTCCAAGGCTGAATGCCAGTATTTGAATCAATGCTCGGCATAAGGAAAAAGACTCACTTCTACAGTAAATGGGAACACCGAATACTTCTCCTGCACAGAGGTTTACGTCCAGAAGATTAGAGGGGAAAAACAGTAGACCTACAGTTATACAGAGCAAATTAATATTATAAGACAGAGAGCTCAAATGTTGGAACAATAAGTTGTGAAACTTCACTTGCGTAGCATTTGAGGGGATGACAGTAATATTTAGAAAGAGTAATGTCACTATGAAAACTACAGATAAAAGGTGGGCTAGACAAACACTGAGCTAGTGAGTTTAAATGGTTCTTAAATTTCAAGTATTATTTTTAACACTGTCCCAGCAAATATTAAACATCACATGAACATACAGACTTTGTCCATTTCATGTGTTTCAGTCCAGGACAGGTTTCATATCTGGACGTCCAGCAACGATTACTTCTGATAAACCAAAGCTAAATGGCAGATATTCGGAACTGGCACAAAGTTTAAGGACTGAGAACAGGGACACATGGTGCAGAGGTTCAGCTCTGTCATTATGGATGTTTTTCTCCTTTAAATGACCCTTAAAGCTGAATTGATTGATTTTCTGGCAACTGAGGTCGGAGGACTTCCTTTTAAAGGTTTTTCAGGCTAACATATTAGCAAAACAGCTGCGTACCTCCACATTACGCAGCTACACAGTAATATCACAGCTTTATCATCCCAGTCATGTTTGTGTCCACATGATGAATGCAACAATGTCTCCTAACAATAACATGTATATGCTAGCAAATGGTTTTGCTTACAATGGTTTGGTGGAAATGTAATTGCTGCGTGATTTTTGTTCACTGGCAAAATGTTATTGTCCAGAAAGTACTACAAGGTGGGTGGTCCATAGACTGTACATAAGAATTGGACGTAGTCACCCAGACGTCACCCATTGGTTTATGAACTACGGTTTTGAAGCCTCGAGTTTGGCATTTTGGCCGTATAAGTACAACCGAATGCTGAATAAGACATTATTAGGCAACTAAAATGTTATAATTAACTTTTATGAACTGAAAACACACTGTGAAAGGCTCAAAGTTGTAAGCGGACACCGGACAACGCTGTGACTCTAAATGGACCATAGTTTACTAAATGAACATCATGCTGTATTGAAGAACACTTGAAACTAGCGATTGAGACCATAAACTCATGTTTCCAATGTTCGCTGAGGTAATAAATCAAGTGAGAAGTTGGCTCATTTTGTCATTGACTTCTATACAATCAGACTTCTTTTTGCAACCAGAGGAGTCGCCCCCTGCTGGCTATTAGAAAGAATGCAGGTTTAAGGCACTTCCGCATTTGCTTCACTTTTGCTTCACACGTGGTTAAGTTTAGTCTACTAAAACATTCTAGTTAAGGTCAGGGAAAGTTTGTGGTGTTAAAGATTTCAAAAGTAAACATATCTGGTGTGTTGTGCTTTATGGTGTTTTAACATTAAACCAAAAATATAATCTTTCCTTCACTGCAGCCAAGTGCTGTAGTGAAGGAAAGAATATATTTCCGTGCTTGAGCAGGACCATAAAAACATTCATCATCATCATCACGCTTTAGTCGCCAGTAGCTGATATTGCAGGAAAATTAAATACATCATCAGTGAACATTCTGCAACTGTGCAGATATGTTCATGTTCATATCTTCATGTTGTTTATTTCATGTCTTTATTAGATAGTAGTTAGAGTTGACAGGAAAAGAGGACTGAGAAAGAGAAAAAAGGTCCCCGACAGGACTAAAACTGGGGCATTGCGATTACTGTACATGGTCAGCACCTTTAACAACCAGGCTGTCAGAACACCTCTTTTTTTGCTGTTGCAAATTAGTATTGGGGCGGCTGTGGTAGAATCAGAACAGTTCGATCCCCGGCTCCTCCAACCCACATGTCGAAGTGTCCATGAGCAAGATATGTAACCCCAAATTGCTCCCGAAGGCTGTGCCATCGGTGTGTGAATGTGTGTGTGAATGGGTGAATGCTGACATGTAGTGTAAAGCGCTTTGAGTAGTCAGAAGACTAGAAAGGCGCTGTATATTTTTACAAGAAAGGTTGAAGTCTAATATTCACTGTCCTTTTAGCTCCTGTTTGGTCACCACTAACTCCTGAGTGAAACATCTGGCTCTTCACCAGCTAGTCTGTAACTTTGTCTCTCTATCATTTGGTGATGTGCAGGTACCGTACAGTGGTTTCACCAGAGCTTTTTTGCTAAAATCAGCTGCTTGCTGCTGCTGGAAACAAGGTTCATATAAACACAGAGACTGAACCAGTAAGCACATACAGTAAATGTTGCACAAAGCCAAAACTATAAGCTACAAGACGGCTAAAAAGCTCTGTACAGGTGCAGAGCTGGTAGATCATTTTCTGCACATCAGTTTGATCTGTCTCTGTTTAGTTTTATACGGAGGCTAATAAGGGCATTGAAGGTAGTTTTGTTTCAACCATTTAATTTGAAAAACATGTAACACTCATTACATAACAAGTCTGAGCTAAAATAAAAAACCTCATTGTCAGCCCAGAGCTAGCGGGTGGCTATGTCACGACCAAAACACACAGCTCTCAGCGGTAGGTCAATACATTATGTCAGTTGTCAGCCAGACCCACGCACACCAAGGCTGTTTAATGCCTAGCCAGGTGGTCCACCGTGTCGAAAGTTACTCTGCAGTCAAATGGCTGTCTGTGTGTGGAGTAAATTAACTGACGTATGCTGTTTTGCCAAGGCTGGCTTCAGTCTGCCGTTATGTATCACTCGCTTACACCTGTCACCCACGTCGATTGCAGCTGTTAGAAGAAATAAGCCAGAAAAAAAGTTTACTATTTTGATGATTGTGTTTACATGAGAGAAAAGTGGAGGGTTTGGAGCAGGCAAAGTCAAGGATTACAACAACACTCTGAAACAAGTTAACTGGTTTTATCAGGTTGCTGAAAATTATCATTTTAAGACTCAAACCTTCTGACAGCATAGTAGTAGTATTTTTATGGAAGTATTTTTTGTGTGGAGTTTTTTGTTATCTGGACCAAGAGAGGATGGAGGGTGTTATATGTTGTACAGACTGTAAAGCCCTCGGAGATAAACTTTAAGCTGTACTGTATGAATAAACCCGACTTAGAAAGTAGAATAATGTCCAAATGTAACAGAAACACAAAAAGGAGACCACAAATCATTGCACTGTGAGCTGAGTGGTTTGTTAGTTAGTTAGAACATTTCCTGCTGCTGCTGCTTCACATTCAAAGCATTCAACTGGCGAAATATGGGGTGGCTTTTATTGTGACGCAGTCGCATAAAAACGCAACGTATTCATCAGAGTTTAGTACTGCGATCGTTTATCATACATACATCTACAAGACTTGCTCATTTTTTTTTAAAGCGCATCAGTTTTAAAGATTGCAAAGAGTAAAGGAACAAGAAGGAGCAGCCACAATGAGCTGTTGGATGAAGAGCAGGTGACAAGCTGCCCATTCGCAACGCCTCAGCAAGGTAACCAACTCCTGTTACTGTGACCTGCTATTGTGTGGAAAGCTACTTGCGTAATGCGCAGCATGAAATCAGACTTTTATTTCTTATTAAAAACATCATGAATTTGTTTGATTGTACTATAAACAGTTACACCAGTTGCTCATCCGCTGTATTTCTGACTAAGTAGCTGCTCAAAGTGTGTTGACAGAACAAAGACAGATATCTTAAGAATTACAACTGTAAAGGAGTCATTCTGCTTCAAACAGACTATTTTTTACACCATGGCATCGGACCACATGTAAAGGGTAAAGTGTTTATACTAATTTGCGATTAATTGCAAATTAATCTCACAGTTTTATCTGTTCAAAATGTACCTTAAAGGGAGATCTGTCAAGTATTTAATACTCTTATCAACATGGGAGTCGGCAAATATGCTGCCTTATGCAAATGTATGTATATATTTATTATTGGAAAACAATTAACAACACAAAACAATGACAAATATTGTCCAGAAACCCTCACAGGTACTGCATTTGGCATTAAAAATATGCTCAAATCATAAGATGGCAAACTCAAGCCCAACAGCTGTCAGTGTGTCAGTGTGCTGACTTGACTATGACTTGCCCCAAACTGCATGTGATTATCATAAAGTGGGCATGTCTGTAAAGGGGAGACTCGTGGGTACCCATAGAACCCATTTTCATTCACATATCTTGAGGTCAGAGGTCAAGGGACCCCTTTGATTATAGCCATGCCAGTTTTTCCTCACCAAAATTTAGCGTAAGTTTGGAGCATTAGTGATAGTCAGACTTTGTTTAAAACCTGCCGATGCCTTAAAGGTGCCATGTGGAGTTGTTGACCACTAGTAGCGCTATAGAGCGATGTTTTTAAGAGTGTGTCCGGATTTAGTTTGTATCGTGCACATGCATTCTTCGGAGGCAGACCATTAAATAAGCAAAATAAAATATCAAACATCGCCCAAACAATCGCCAAAAAAAACAAAAAAAAAAACAGCGATGTACTCAGCTTATCGATAGCCAATATATCCGTCCAATCACCCAACTC
Organism: Sebastes umbrosus; assembly: GCF_015220745.1. Classification (NCBI taxonomy): domain Eukaryota; kingdom Metazoa; phylum Chordata; class Actinopteri; order Perciformes; family Sebastidae; genus Sebastes; species Sebastes umbrosus. The sequence goes on along the minus strand of NC_051269.1, from coordinate 21,133,993 downwards.
TAACTCCTTCTGCCTAATGCCATTCAGCTGATCAACAGTTGCTGGTTGTAACCCACAAAGAAACGTAGAAATGCAACAACAAAAGCAGTAAAGAAGACTGCAAGCTAGTAAATATAAATGTAAACTAGGGATGTTAATAATTAACCGTTTAACCGTCAACCGACATTAAGCATTTTAACGCTATTGGTTAAAAGAAATATTAATAATTAATTAAAAAGCTGAGCAAAACTCAGAGGAGCGGTTCGTCACTTTAAGGAGAAAAACTGGTCCACCTTAACAGCCCACCTTAAGAGAGTCTGAGTCGCTGTCACAAGATACAAGAAGTTGGCTCGGGTCTTCAGCTGAGGAGTTGTAGCATTTATTTACCGATAAATAAACTGTATACACACTGCTACGTCCATAACTATAACGCCACCGACAACCCCGGCGGCGAGCCCGAAGCCACCAGCAGCGCTAATGCTACTAACGTAGCACAAACACACACGGTCTGTCGGACATTGGCAAACATTACACCGGGCAGACAGAGTAAAGTTACGCTGGGCAGACACACAGCTGACATCCTGGTAGCTAAACTAAATGGTGAAGTGGAGATTTACTGGGAAAGTGGCTGCACGCAGCAATGTGGCTGCTATAGTAACGCTCCCGGACGAGTGAACTGGGGACTCAGATGTTTGTTGTGCTCATACACTGTAGCTGGCGCCCCGCTGCATGCAACGCACTAATCTGCTCGGTTAACGGTTAATAATTAGTTAACAAGGGTTGGTTATCGGTTAAAAAAAAATTCTAAATTAGCATCCCTAATGTAAACAATGCAAGACGCTGCATGCAGAGATTACAGTCCTTGTTGTCCCTATGAATCCATCCGCAATCTCATCCAAATTTAGCACTTTTTATTCTTTGCGTTTGTTGAGTAAACTGCAGCATAAATCAGCAAAGCAAACGGTTTTCAATATATGTCCATTTCTATTCTGGCACAAAAACACAAGGATTTTCAAATTCAAAGCAAGTCAACATGACAGGAATAATAATAATAATAATGTGTGTTTGTTGTGGGTGGCTTTCCACATTGATTTGCTTTATTGTGCAGTAGAATACCAATGAAACCACCCTGACAGTCCACACTGGTATAGAAAATTAATGACAGTAAAAACATTCTCCAGTTGCTGGCTCTCTTCCCAGAGTCATAAAAGTTTAAAGGTGTTCATAATTGCTAACACACCTGTAACAGTCCAGGCTCGTGTTCCTTGGATGTTTATATCTGGGCCCCTTCTTTTTCCTCTCCTCTTGAAGGCTGAAATAGTCACATGTTTTCTATTTAACTGTTTTGTGGTTAAACTTCAGTCTTAGCTCTTTCGCTCTGCTTGTTTAGAGGGAAATACTGTCTCTTGTCATTTCACCATGTCTCGGGACAACACCAAAAAAAAAAAACAGCAAATTCTTAGGAACTGCTCTGGGGGAGCCCAACATCTCTCTGATTTGACAACCAAGGTTGAAATCAACCCAAGAACAGCTGGACCTCAACAGCTGTTGAATAGACTGAGTGAACAGTCTCTTCACTTTTTATTACTGAGAATCTCTTGGCCTTTCTGCTTTGGAAACATCTCTCAAAGTTTTTTCTTTTTGTTGCCATTTTCCAGTAATTCTGTTTCTGATTCATTTCTGGCATGTTTTTTGTGTTTATCACATTTAGCAGTTATTTATTGTTATTGCCTCCACAGCAATTCATAACTCTTTCGAAACGTGAGGCTGTAGAGGTCTGATACATATTAAACCATAGAGATGCTTTGATTAAAAGAGGTTTAAGGCTGACTTATCCAAAATGTTCTCAAAAATATCTTCCTGGGATCATTGTTCTCTGAGTTCACTCAGACCACTGAGAACCTGTTCACCCTTTTCTATCCTCTTAAAGGAATACTCCACCCACAAAATTACCATTTGTTTATATATATGCCTATATAAAAATTGCCCTGTTGTGTTGCTTCAACTTTGCAACCGCTAAATGTTGTATTGGTTATTTGCGGTCGGTCTCGGACAACAGTAACCAGCTAGTGATTTGGAGAAGAAGCCACTGGCTGGACACGACTCTAGCATGACGGCGGGAGCCGTACACACGTGTGGTTTACAAATAAAAGTGAAAGATAGAAGTCAGCCGTGTGGGAATATTATGGTGGAGATACACCAAATCTGTCCAACAAACGGAAAGACGTGACAGAACCCAAAACAGTACGGTTCGCTCCGGACGATCGGCAGGTTTGGTTTTGGCTCGACTGTTTCAAACTTTCTCATTTTACAGCTAAACAGTACTTAAAATATGTTTCTGAAAACATTTCAGGAGTGAAATAGGCATTACAGTAACATAATCATGATTCACTTTGATCAGCGCTGCCTAGTTTGACTTTTTGATTGAAGTTTCACAAGCCTGCTGCCTTGCGATGGACGGACCTCATTTGCATAAAGTTGACGTAGAGTCATTATTGTGCAAATTCAGATATGTCAACCAGTCAGTCAACCTGCCGTGCCTGCTCCTTCATGCAACATGTGGCCGGATCTCCTGCCCTCCATAGAGAATGAATAGGATCCATTGACTTCATGTACGTTAACAGATTCGGTCTATCTCCTGTATTATACTGTCTCAGACAAACATCAGTGATAAGAACGTTGTTATGTTCAATGACAAATGAAGCAGTAAAACAATGGCTCACAAGAGAAGGGAAAAAAACTTGTGTGTACGTAATGTGTCACTAGAAGCCTGTAAGTTCAACAAGGGGTGACGCAGCACCTAATACGTTTCAGTGGGAATATCCTCCATGCCGTGCATCCCATGCAGCAGGCCTCCCAGTCCTGGGTGAGCAGAGTGTACAAGCCCGAGGCTGCACCAGCAGAGCAGAGTTCTTCATCTGCTCCCTGGTGACGTTCTGTCGCTACTAGTCCACTATAGTTAATTGATCGCAAATGCCGTTGTTCTCTTGGATGGATAAAAAAATAAAAATGAAAAATGCTAAAATGGGTCGCCAAATATACTTGGGCAGCCGTTAATATATGGGCGGCCCGCCCACGTAAAGTCTATGTAGGGCTATGCAAGTACTGAAACATTCTTCTCATTGAGTAGGTAGTTGTATAACAGTTGGAAAGCAGTTATTTTAAAAAAGAATATTTTTCATGAGAAAGAAGGTCATATTAAAGGTTGCTTCATAAATTTGTATAGTCGAATTTGCGCTCATTCAGAGACAGTGTAATGAAATACTGAATGACTTTAAAACAGCTCAGTTATTTTTCGATAATGAAGAGGTTTTTTTGTTTCCCTGGCAGAAAAGGGGAATAAATAACAGCAAAAACAAAATAAACAAAAACATCGGTATCGGCCAAATTGTTATTTTAAACATTGGTATCGGCCCAGAATTTCACAATCGGTGCATCCCTACTCCACAGTGAACGAAGAATAAAAAAACTGAGTAAATTCTTGATGAATTAAAAAGTAAATTGGGGGTGCGTTTAACAACAGCAAAACTATATCAAATATCTGTTTACAAACTCTCACATAACTCGTGCAGTATAATCTAAGTCTCATTTATCCAGTCGTATACTCACTACTTCCCAAAGAAGTGCACCTTGGCTAAAACCTTAATATTTAAAACACATGGGACTTGTAGCGTGCCTTCGCAAGCGTGAGACTGTTTATGCAGAAGTGTTTTACATAGTAAGATTAAGTGTTGGTCATTTGTGTTGCGTTCATACGAAAATACAGCCAGTAGGCCTCAAGGACTGTAACGCTGAACTTAACTATTTACATGCATGAGCATTTTGACTTTTAATTCAGTCAATATCCAGTCTCCTGCCACGTCATGGAAAGATTTATATCTGTTTTGCTTTAAGGTGCTTTGCTTTATGATGCACTTTTTGCACACAGATGTTTGCCAGAACTGTAAAGACCCAAGACTATTAGACCTACATGTGGCTAAAACGATACAGATGAGAAATTTCAACACAGGTGATGTCTCTCTACACCTGGCATGGTAGGAGACTGTGTGGTAAATGCAGTGTGTGTTATCTAATCCCCATTTATTAAGGATAATTGAAGAAGAAAAATCACATTTTCAATGAGATTGTCATTAAGCCTGGATAAGCCTGGATAAGCCTGAGAAGGTAAAAATCATATGACTGAAGGAGTGCTGACAATGGTAAATTGTGTCTTGTCATTATGCCACTATTTCACAGCTAATAAGCACTTCCACTAACTAAAATCAATACAAAGACTGGACAAACCGAGACACTGTTGTTCTACCTGTGAAGTTGTGGAAGACAACCAAATGAATTTTACTTCTCAGAAAGCAGAACAGTCAGAAATCTTCAAAGATGAGAAGCATCTTAACCTTTGAACAACATTGTCATTCAAGACACAACATCCTTCCTTCAACATCAGGAAGGATGCAATAAGGGCATCAGATGTGGCTGCTGGACTGTTCTGGCCCCAGTCTCACGAACAGAGTCCTCAGTTGGTTTAGATAAAGCACCTTATGTCAGAAACACAGATTTAGGCTGTGCTTCAGGACACTCATTTTAAACTAAGCTCCATGTACAGGGAAACATATGTTAGTCCATGCCCATAATCCTGAATGCTTCTATAGCCAAACATGGCAATAGAAAACATGTCAACTCATAGGACCATGCAAGGTGGATGAAGACATACTTTATCTGTGCACAGAACCTGTTCACATTACGTCATACCCATAACCACAGTAATGAACTTCCTCCTGGATATTACTACTGCAATTTCACTTACAGATGGGTGACAAATGAAAGTTAAACCATCATAAAGCATATTATTACATGTCTGTGTTGATTACTCGATACTGATTCTGCGTCGGGGTCCAACCCATGGTCAGGGTTTCTTTCACAACTGTATATTATTCCTTAAGTAAGTAAGTAAGTAAGGTGTTGTTCCACTATGAGCCTCCACAACACCTTAAGTGCTTCTCGTCATAGATTTGCAAAGTATGTGGAGCTCATCACTAGAAAATTAATTTGAATCCTTTGTACTAGAATTTGTTTTGTTAAACTTGAATAATTGCATTGAAAAACTGAATTTGAATAGCATAATTTGGATTTGAATTTATGAGTTTGGAACCAAATTCCAGTAAACTTGAAACTAAATGGAATATTATTAAACATATATTATGAAATTGAATTCAGTTGCTCTGAAACTGTATTTTTTCATCCTCACTGAAAATTCAACTCTCTATACTTCCAACTTCAGTTCTCACAATTCAAATTCAGTCCTTGCAATTCAGTTTCAGTTTACTGAGACACACAGCCTGTCGCTGAGGAAGAGCAATCAAGTGCAGATTTACAGAACTCCGGTCCGTGTACCTTTTAATTAGGGCTGTCAATTGATTAAAATATTTAATCGCGATTAATCGCAAATTAATCTGTTCCGTTTTTATCTGTTCAAAATGTACCTTAAAGGGAGATCTGTCAAGTAATTAATACTATTATCAACACATATGCTCAAATCATAACATGGCAACTGAAGCCCAACAGGCAACAACAGCTGTCAGTGTCAATGTGCTGACTTGACTATGACTTGCCCCAAACCGCATGTGATTATCATGAAGTGGGCATGTCTAGAAAGGGGAGACTCGTGGATACCCATAGAACCCATTTTCATTCACATATATTGAGGTGAGAGGTTAAGGGACCTCTTTGAAAATGGCCATGCCAGATTTTCCTCGCCTAGAATTTAGGGAAAGTTTGGAGCGTTATTTAACCTCTTTCGACAAGCTAGTATGGCGTGGTTGGTACCAATTAATTCATTAGGTGTTTTGGTTTCATATGGTACCAGTATCTTTACTCTAGCTTAAAAACTGAGCCGGCTACAACCTAAAAATCGCAAGTTGCATTAACGCTTTAAAGAAATTAGTGGTGTTAAAGCAAATTTGTGTTAACGAGTTATTATCGTGTCAACTTTGACAGCCCTAGTTTTAATAGTTTGTTTATTGGACTAAATCCAAAGTGGCAGGAACGAGAAAACGACTCGTATTTTTGTTTCATCCTCTCCACCGCCAGGAGACTACTTCAGCGGGAGGAGAGCGGGCAGCAGACGGACCTACAGTTAGCGGCTGTAGCGACTCGAATTAAGCCAGCGCAAATCCCAGCGGCGGGGGTCACAGTGGGCTGGTGGCCAACAGCAGTGCTGGGTCTAACCTGTGTAACAGCAGCCACAGAAAGTTTGCTGATTCGGCGGGGAGTCGGGGCGGTCCAGGATTAAAATACAGATGAGTCAAATTCAGTTTCTAGTGAAACATATTTCTGCCCATAGATATCCTATCATTTGGTGTTTTGATGATGCCGGTAGAGAGTGCTATCTAACATGTCACTTCAAAACCTGTTCAACCACCTTAAGGTACCACAAGGTCCCCTAGAACCCTAGAAACATCCTCAGTTACCACTAAGGACTCCAAGAGATTCCTCACTGACCACTAAAACATCTGTAAGGGAATCTACAATCTCCTTTAGATTCTCTTAATAATCTATAGATAGGTACTAAATGAAAGACCCAACAACAATAACAACCTCCAGAACAGCTTCAGTGCTCCTTATCATAGTTTCTCCAACGCTTTGTCCAAAATCGCATATAATGCATTACGTACCCAATATGTGTACTATTGTTCAACAAACTGTTTTGTGAATATAAAGTAGCATGTATCTTTTCGGACGCACTGAGCAGTAACTTACATCGTCACTTACATCAACCCTAACCTGAAACCTCAGTCACTTTGAGGAGACACCGTCGTCCAGAAAGCGAAGCACACTCGACTATTGGTCAGTCCAAAGTAATCACATCAAATCTAGCCTATAATTAGTGTCTGTCTGACGGCTGCTAAATGTGTTTTTCTGACCAACGGCTGAGAGAAAAACAGAGCCACACTCATCCAGCCTAATGAAAGATAGGTTGGTTATTACGAGTCATTACTGAGTGGCCGGGCAGAGACCACAGACATTCCTCCTGACAAAACACACTCACACTGTGGTTGTCAACTTTACATTTTTCTGCTGCGTCTGCATTTTTTTTCCTGTACACATTTAAGGGACACTTAACAGAAAAAAAATGGACACTTTATTCTCTCTTTCAAGCTTTGTCTTTTTCCATATGTGCCTCATTTTGGTGTGTCTGCATCTTTCTGTACATCCTGTCTGTGTCTCTGTCTCTCTCTCTCTCACAGCAGATGAATGGTGGGTGGTCAGGGAAGGGTTAAGTGCTCTGCTCTATAAATTCTGCTTTAAGAGTCTGCTGGAAGCTACTGGTTCAGCCTTTAAATACAGTCACACCAAACTCAGGCTTTAAGACGAGCTGGTGCATCGGCGTCACACTGCATTGGAAAGGATGAAGGCTCTCTTATTCACCTGTTTGCTGGTGCCGTGGCTGGTGGCAGCCTCAGCCAAGCGGTTTGACCGTAACTCACAGCTGATACCGGGATCTCTACCTGGCAGGGAGCTGAACGGATACTTCATTGACCATTTGAAATCGAGGAGGGCTAGGGTAAGAAATCTATTATTTATGTCAGGCTTCTCTAATGTTCTCTTCAATAACTCTGATACAGACTTGCAAGAAGTCCAATGTCAGCAAATAAACTGTTTTGTTTTTGCCGTTCACTTGTTGCATGACTTCAGAAGACAATTGTTACACCTGTGATGTCACTTACGTATAATTCAAAGTGATTTATTGAGGTGATAATGATACATTTATAGAAACAAAAAAAAAGCAATACTGTGTATAGAATTAAATTAAAAACATTCTGCACTTGTTACAGTAAATATGAGCACAGAGACACAATGCCAAGATTTTGGTTAGACTCGACAAATTTTCTCTTATAAGAGAAATTCTGCTAACAGAGTAAGAAAATATAAGAAAAGATGAGATAATTCAGACAGATAAAAGGGATAATATATATAATGAGGCTTTATTAATCCCCAGGGACAATTAGGTCATGCTTAATAGTTGGCAGTATTTAAAATCAATGATCCAGGTACATTATTCTAAAAGCTAATAATACTTTTCATGGTTTAGTCAGTTCATTTGTCTTCTACTTGCTAACAACAGAAACTGTCAGCACTTGACTTCACCGTCCTCCTCTGAGCGATAATTCATTTAGCTCACTGCTCAACACACACACACACACACACACACACAAGCACACACACCCTGCCGTGTCTGACTTGTTCTCCCACCAGACAAACCGAACCCTGAAGCGACCACACTAACCGTAAACTAACCACACTAACCTCTTCAAGAAATATTTGGACAAACCAAAACCAAAGTCTGGTCTGGTTTATCCTTCGGGAATCACTTGTAGGAAGTGAAAAACCCACAGGCAATCCAGAGAATGAGAGGGAAAAGAAAAAAAGTGTAAGAGAATGTGGCTATGAAAAGTATCCTCAGTTTTAATGAGTAGAAACTTCATTTGGGACCAGCTGTTTTTCATACAAGACTCTGTCAGCGCCAGACCCTTAAGAGACAGGCCCCACACCCTCTTCTACTAAAATTAACCACAAACTTTGTTCAGGTTAACTTTTTAATCCACAATGTGGAAAGTTCTGATTGGTTTGAGGGCCAGTCAGTTACTTCAGAGACCCTGTAGCAGGGTTGGGGATGGCATTTCAATGGCATTGCTCAGGGATATTTGATTGGTTACAGCCACTGAAGGGGACTGAACCCAGGCTTTGATGATGGAGGATACACTAACCAACCATTACACCAGTGACGGTGTAGGATTCAGAATTTCATTAGCAGTTAGTTGACTGGTAGCAGATTAGTCACCTTCTCTCTGGTTGCATGTTTGCAAAGATGCTTTGGTTGCAACCCTGCAGATAAGCCCTCATGAGCTTCGGTGATTGCTGATACAAGTTACCCAGCAGCCACCACAGTTAAAATATTTGGAGCTGTCCACAGGCCCAAAACTCCTCAGGTTGAAGGATGAAATTGATCGCAACCTCCAAAGGTCTAAAGGCTCCTAGGGTCAGGGGGAAGGAATGCACCAAACCTTGAAACCAACCTCATTCTATTGACAGCACTACAATACTACTCAACCTGGTCATGGGTCACTGTGAGTACAAAGGCACTTCTGAAAAGATGTATAGACCAGGTATGATTACTTATCCACAATAGATGAATATTAGGAAAAACAGTGCCAATGGAAATCAATAAATCATCACCACAAAATAAAAAAGAAACAATTTCTTCCCAACTGCAGTTCACAAATAACTAGAATCACGTACACTGCAGCAGTTAAGGCTGTGGTCAGCCAGTAGCCAGCTGGGAAATATAATGTGGACTGCTACAGAAAGCTCTGCCAGCCAATACAGCCTTGGAATTAAAGTGAGTTTGTTGATAATGAGGGCACTGAATGGAGACGGCGTTCAGACCAACAGCAGAGCTGTGTCACATATCGCAGCTTCCTTATTCATTTTGATCAGACCCTGTGTGGGCACAGCGAGGGGGGGCAGATGTAGAGGCTCTGGCCAAAGCAATACAGCAAAAAAAGTTGAACGTGACTAAACTTTTGCAGAAACATCATCCAACAACGTACTACACTCGCCAATCAAATACATCCAAGCACACATTCCTGGTAGATTACTTTGTAACATGAGCGGTGTAATTCTCCTGATCATCTGGAGATTGTGTAAACGGAGGATTAAGTTATTTTTGCCATGATAATTTGCCAGAGTTGAAAAAGTTTGGCTCATAGTAGTAAACTGCAGTGGTGATAAACCTTTAAACTCATAAATCTGTTACTGAAACTGGACTTCCTGGATCGTATTTCATCTTCTCACTTGTACTTGTAGCAACAATCCCCCACCTACACAGACACTTATAGTGGTGTTTATGGTCTGAATGCCCACTTAGCCTTAATTCATTAGACCCAACAGCGTCTCTAACCAACTAAAGCTCTTGTTGTCCAATGATTAACATCACCCGTTCAATTACTACCTCTACTGTTTTCCCCTTCCCCAGTTCCTACCCCCCTACTTCTGGCTCCCAATGCTCAATCTTCCCATCTTATTTTTGAACTCGACCTTTATTTTGATCTCAACTACACACCAGTAATGTTTCGTGACGGCATCTTGCATGGTTGCGATGCTACCGCGTTGATAAAATCCGTCCACAGACAGACAGACATATAAACACCTGGCAAAGTACTCTAAACCGCTTGTGTGGTAGTTGTCGCTACAGTAGGTGTCACATTTTGCCATTACACACACAGACTCGCGGCTGGTAAATATCGCCATAATCACCATCAGCGTGTAAATTGTATTTTCCAAACAAAACAGTGGGTTTATTCCGGTCTACATGCCTGCAGCTGTGAGAGTAAATAGTCATGTTAGAGTCTCTAATTTGATTTAGTTAAATTGTTACGTCAAACCTAACCCCAAACCTGACCACCTTGTTTAACTGCACTGGCGGTGGTATTTTACTTCTTACGTACTAGAGTTAGCAAACACACTCCAGACTGAAACCAAGCACAATGCAGTACAGATATTTGGGATTTTTTTTTTAATTAACTGGTTATTATTTGGTTTCTATCCAAAATTTGACACAGTTCAATGTTAGCATATTTCCAAAACTGACCTCCTAACCCTGGCAGTGTTAATGTTTTGCCCTTGAACTGGCTGCTATATGAACAGGCCATGTTTTCTCCTGCAGAGGGCGCTACCTCTTGCTGATGAACCTGATGACAGCCCAATCGATGAGGGAGGAGACACCTCTGGTAAGAGAAACACATGTTTACCTCGTGTACACACAAGAACATCAAATTTAAATGACAGGCGAAGATTAAAACTGCTAGCAATTGTTTTGAGATGCTTTGAGTCAATCTGTTCATGGTTTGAAGGTCTGGGAAAGACGTTCAAAGACAAACTGCAGATTTCTCAGAACACGATAATTGTGGTTGTGTTAGGTTTGAACCCAGAAGCACATGTTGGCAACAGCAATTACAATAGCTTGGTAGGTTGCCTCTAAAGTGTGGTTAGTAATATCTATCTCAAAGACCACGTTTGTAGGGTTGGGGAAACTCATGCCCAACATGGGTACATGTTCCTTTAGGTTCTGACAGGAACTAGAACATGGTAAAAAACAGGGTCAAATTATACCTTATGGAAAATCTGGAAAAGTAATATATCCTCCTAGTTATAATAATGTCAAGTCCAGTCAAATGTATCTATAAAGCACATTTACAAAACACGCGTTAGCCAAAATGTTCTACAGAGAGTTTTAAAATACAATTAAATAATTAAAACAAAAAATAATTTTGACTGGAAATGTGGAACAGAGGAGATTACAGATGTAAGAACTTTAAAAACTAAATAATCTTGAAATCAATAAATCTATATTTCACTGGTAACCAGTAAAGAGAAGGGGAGATGTATTATTTACTTATGTGATGAACTGAATATCTTTGGGTTTTTGTAGGTTCATCAGACAAAACAAGACATTTGAACACATCACCTTGGTCTTCACAAAATTGTATTTTCTGACATTTTGCACCTCTATGTTGCAGACCTGCCCACCTGCCTGCTGTGTGTGTGTCTGACTGGTTCAGTGTACTGTGAGGAGGTCAGTCCAGACATGACCACAGTTCCCACCTTGCCTAAAGAGACGGCCTATCTGTATGCCCGCTTCAACAAGATCAAAAAGATCAGCACCAAAGACTTTGCTGACATTGGTAAGTCTGGAAACTGTTTCCATCACAACCTGTTGACTGCTCAGCCAAGTTTGTCCAGCCATGCTTTCAAAGACTGAATGTTTGCAACAAATGCTTTGTTCATCTTTGTCTTGGATTAGATATTTCATTATTGAAATGTTATAAATTTCATATTGTACTATTTACAGAAAGCCCTTGGAGCATGTGCCATCAGGGTTGTCTCAGCTTGGTCTTGGGGACTACCAAATTATAAACAGAAAGCCTGCATTACAAACTGGAGGTGTGGAATTTGAAAGACGTGGATGTTTACCAGGCAGGAAGGGTCTAATGAACACCGACACCCATTAACTGGTAGTCTTGTGCTAAATTGACATAATGAGCTTTGGCGCTGCATTTCGAAATGCTATCCATTTAGAGGTGCTGAAATCTTAAAGGCCTTGTAAAAGAAATTCAGAGATTTGTTTCTAAACACATTATAAATGTTGGAAAATAATTACTGAAAACATGTTTTTTGGGCGGGGCTGAAACCATGGCTCAATGACATAGTGAAGCCATCCTTAGCAGGACCCCAACCGTCTTCAGAAACCTGGTTTTTGAAAGGCAAAAGGAAAGCCCAGGAAAATGTCAGAGTATGGAGTACCAGGGCCACGAATGTCTTTGAGACTACCAGGACCACAACAGCAAGCACTTTGTTCACGGCCCCCGGGAATCGGCAAGGTCCGTGCGGGGGGCGCTGTGAAACTCGTGGCCGCGAAGCCGCAAGCCACTTTGCCCCGAGCCTTTCCAAACCGACCTAGAGCTGGTCGCAACACACCACCTCGAAGGAAATGCGCCCGGCGGGGGCCAGCTAGTGCCGGGGGCCAGCTAGTGCCGGGGAGAGGTCCTGCAAGGGGATCCTCCCGCACCGAGCGGCCGTCCCTAACCCGCTGAGTTGAATCCCCCCGGCAGACTGCGCGGACCCCACCCGTTTACCTCTCAAAGGTTTCACGCCCTCTTGAACTCTCTCTTCAGAGTTCTTTTCAACTTTCCCTTCAGGTAATTGTCGACTATCGGTCTCGTGCTGGTATTTATCCTTAGATGGAGTTTACCACCTGCTTTGGGCTGCATTCCCAAACAACCCGACTCCGAGAAGACCGGACCCCGGCGCGATGGGGGCCGTTACCGGCCTCACACCGTCCACGGGCTGAGCTTAGGTCAGAAGGACTCAGTCCCCCAAGCGACACCGGGCAAGCGGTCTTCCGTACGCCACATTTCCCCAATCCGCCCGTCGAACGGGGATTTTACTGTGATGTGACAAACCCAGAATACATATTTATTATTGCTTTACAAGGCCTTTAATGTTTTGTGTTTCTGTTGGCTTTGCCGAAGTTTATTCTGATTAGGTCATCGTTGAGGATGCTCCCCTAAGGTTATTGGTCGATAGGGCTGTCCTCGACCAAAGAAATTCTTAGTCAACACCCATACGATTTTGTTGTCTAATCGATTAGTTGATTTAATTGACATATCTGTAAAACTGAGTTTCTCCACAAAGAATCACACAAAAGCACCACTTTAAATCTTGTGTTTACCAGATATGTGCTCATAAGTTTCATGGAAATAAGTCATTCAGCATGAAAAAAACATAAAAATCAACTAAAGAAATCGTAGTCGACTAAGACCAAAACGACCGAATAGTCGACTAATCAACTAAGAGGGGACCGCCGTATTGGCTGATATTCGTTCTAAATAGTTTGCTCAGTGGTCTCTATAAATTCCGATCAGAAAAGCCGTCAATTCTGAATTGAAACATTTTCAAAACTCATTTGCCTGCATTCTTGTCTGTCTTGACACACACACACACACACATGCACACACCGGGCCCGGCGCTGTGGAGTTCGCCACAGAATGTCCTATCTGAACAGCCAACTTGGTTAATTAAACTATAGACCATAAATTAACCTATAGACAGACATGCGTAACCGGTCAAAAGTGTTCTCATTGGTATTCTAGTTGATGTTCCTAATTAATATGGTGGTACAAAAACAAAAGAAAGTGAGATGTCCAAAAGTACAACTGTAATAACAGATATTTGACATCTATCAACAGTGACTCTGAAGAGGATTGACCTGACGGGGAACTTGATCTCAGAGATTGAAGACGGGGCGTTCTCTAAGCTAACCCTGCTGGAGGAATTGTCTCTGGCTGATAACAGACTGGTCAAACTTCCAATGCTCCCTGCCAAACTCACATCCTTCAGCGCCAACAATAACCTCCTCAAAACCAGGGGTGTCAAAGCTAACATTTTCAAGGTACACATTATAATCTCTCAACAACTTTTTCATTTAGGAATTTCCCAACCCGATCTAAAGGATGGGGACTGGGGCAAATCAAGTCATTTAAAAAAAAAAAATGAACACTACTAGCCACACTGACTGCGAGCCATGAGAGCTCTGATCAGCGATGTCATGCTGAAGATGAAGGCGGGCTTTCCAAATCCTGTACTGTGTTCTGTGAATCTTTTCTCTGTGCAAATATTATATAACATACAACACAGGATACTATGCAACTTAAAGTTGCTGTACAACATATTATAGAAAACCATTACAGGAAAGCTTGGATCGAGCCTATATTTTCTTCCTGCAGAGCTTTCAAACACTTGAATTAGTTACTTCAGTGGTTCAACATTTTTGGAAATACTAATACAATTAATATCGACTCAACCGAATCTACTGGGTCTCCATGGTTTCAATTTGTTTCCACAACAGAAAATGAATAAGCTGGCCACCCTGTACCTGGCCGACAACCAGATGGAAGCTGTTCCAATCATCCCAGATAATGTCCGGATCTTACATCTACAGGTTTGTATGTTTTACTGCTAAATATACACAAATAAATTGACTTCAGAAACTATTGACCCTGTAATTGCTGTACAAGTTGTTGTGTTCTAGATTGAATTTAAAACTGATTACATTCATGAAGTTTTTGCTAGAACATAGTGAGTGAGAATAATCAATATTACAGGAAAAATCTTTTTACCTGATCCTGAGGATTTTGACTCTATACCAGCTAAGATTGTATTCACTATGTTACATTCTTGACATTGTTTCTATTTCCTCCAGAACAACAACATCACTGAGGTCAACAAAAACACCTTCTGCAGGTCCAATGACACCTACTACCTACGGCCGAGCCTCAGTGAGGTCCGCATGGACGGCAACCCCGTGGTGCTGTCTAAGTACCCTGACAGCTTCACCTGTATGAAGGTACTGCCTAGCGGACGGTACCGCTGAGGAGGCAGAAACTTTACTGTAGCCCCTTTGTTGCTAATGGAGCAGTTTTCCCACAACAGAGTGCTGGGGGGATACCGTGACGTTCTGGATTTTGGGGTGCTGGTCCAATGGTGGGGATAAAGGTGTCAATGTTTTTACTTCAGCAAACCTACAAACAGTTTGTGACATTGTCAGGTCTAAATTAAACCATTCACTGGACTAAAGGTGTAGAATTTAATAAGTTTTTCAACTCTGCACATGAGTTGTTAAGAGCCACAGTCACATTAATTAGTGCAAAACCACCTAAGAAGGGCTGTGAAGGCCTCAATATGCTTCAAACTAACTTTTGTCTGACCATGTCTAAATTCAGTGTTTCTACTAGTTGTGAATATCCTGAAAGGCGGGGAGATTAGCAGTCATAGCCTCCTCGTGACTGCCTCACACTGCCTCCGTGATCTCTCTCCAACAACTTTGTGTCTTCTGAATCACATTATAGTATTGACACGTTGAATCATACAAATGGGGATAATGGCACACACCTTCAGACAATCTCTCCTAACAGGCATTTATGATGTTACACTCGGATGTTCCTCAGAAAAGTAATGAAACAGCTTAAGAAAGAAGTTCAAACCCCGCCTACTTTCACCCCTCCGCCACACCTGGCCAATTACAGCATAAAGTAGGCGCGTTTGCCAGATTGTCTGTTTCGGACAACAAAATTTGTTCAACACAGCCTTCCATTCCGCCATTGGCAATGGGGCTTCAGAACACTTTGTTTGAAGCACACTGAAGCCTTGACAATGGGACTGAAAGTGACAAATAGCCTAAAAGATTGAGGCCACCTGTTCAGAAAACACCACAGGAGAAGTGCCTTCTGAATATCCTTCCCACGGGTGACGTAATGACAGTAGAACTGATGTAACTCCTTAAATGAGTGGGAAGCATCAACACCTCTACAACAGCAGTCCAATTTATTGTTTCATTTTGACCTGACGCTGTACTACCTATATGAATGAAACTGCACAAACTGCTTATGACTTTGAACCAACACACACACACACACAAACGCTGCCACAAGCCAACAGGCTTGCTTGTAACTGCCTGTATTTAAAAACACAACAGGCCAATGTTTTCACACTCTTTGTGAAACTAATTTTAAAATAGAAGTATTTTGTTACTATAAGTACTAAAGAAGATAAAAGATATTACTACATCCTTCTAGATATCTTTGCTGCTTTTACTGACCTAAACAAGTATCTTGTACTAGTATAAAACCTCTCATTTCAAGGTTTTACATTCAATTAAACAACAAAATGTTTTAGAATACTACAAGTAAAACGTCAAACGCATGCGTTTAACGGGCCCCCATGTTTTTTTTAGCCTTGCACAGCCAGATCACAGTTTTCACCTTGCTCATTGTCGGTCATCAGGAATTTAATTTGGACAGACGTCCATGAAATAATGAAAGAATAAATGAGTTAAGTGCAGTTTTTGATTAAGTGTATTAATGTTGCATGTTTCATTTTAAAATTTCCAGACTAAAATTGTAGGCTGGCTTTGAGGCTAACACATAATGTTAAAAAATAGTAAACATTTTCAATATAGAGGTTTTGCCTATACTTTCACCACAGAATGAAAATGTTAGTTTCAGAGACAAACCATTTTAGATGTTTTTTGATTAAACCACATTCCTATCTAAATATTTTTTGCAGTTAATATTTTATAGTGTCCTGATGAAAGTAAGAGGGGAGATGATACAATATATTCCAAACAAGAATTAAGTCATTTCAGTCATACAAAAGGAATACTTGATACCTGTATGTTGCTCTTAAAGTAAAATAGTCTGTGAGCATTGTTAACATTTCTCATTCAACGTATGTTGCTTTGAGCTTTTCTTGTCAGACTATTGATCCCAGCTGACTTAGACAGCGATACAAATTACAGTAGATTGTCTTGGCATGCCAACAGGAAATACTTTTCTCTCAGAAAATGACTAGAAATTAACACAACACTCTGGGGTTTACTCTGCCATTGTGTGAATTAACTTCACTTTTAACTATTCCATTAAAAAATGCCTCTCTATAAGGGCAATGGTCATGTAGACTTGTCCAACTGCAGGCTTTCTTAAGCATTTGTGACTTAGTTTCACTTTGTTTTTTAATTTATAGCCTCCAGTTGAAGTGAACTGGGGAACAATGTATCTATGAACTATAGTAATGTGAAAGTTACTCTTTCTTTTGTCTGCTTTTAAATGATTTGCTTGTGTCCTTAACTCTTCCCTTCCAGTAATAAAGATTACTTTAGAGGTTATTACTGATGTGAATAAGACAGTGGTGTACAGGAAGATGTGTATGTGACATGGCTATGTTTTTAAGATATTTTAATAAAGTTAAACTTTTTAAATTAAAATGTGTTTGGAAATATTGTTGGAGTCTAATGAATAGTGTTTTTAATATTCGGGTCTAAAGTACAGGTACTGGCAGAAAAGAAAACTAGAATTATACTTCACACAGGAGGTTTTGGCGATAGTTATGAAGTTCTGTTGTGACTTAGCTTCAGATTTCACCTGTTGATAGCACCACAATAGTAGGTAGATGTTTCATACGTGATCAGGCTATATCTTGCTACGGTGATTGAAGTTAGCTGAAGGTTTGCAGTGGAGATGTCTTTCTGCTGTTCCCTGAAAAGCAGCAGATAATTGAGTCTTTCTTCAACTTCTTTAATGTTGTCTTCACTGTGAACGATCTCCACCAGCATTAGAAACTTGAAGGAGCAAACACAAGCAGCAGAAACTGAGCAATCCATGTGGTATCTCCGAAACCCTGATGTGTAGTTACATTTTTGAGGAGATGCACGTCAGCTAGTAGGTAGCAATGGAGCCTACAAATGTATCTGCCATAGCTACACCGTATAACGTATACTATACATTCAACCTGTGTCAACCAGTGTCATCACCACAACCATATCATAACAGTTCCTGGTGGACATCCATTTTGGAATGAAAAAATCCTGTCTCACGCATGGTATCACGTCATTTCCTGTGTCACTTCTTACGTGTGTTTTCGTGACAAAACGTAGTTTGGAGACCTTATCAGGGATTCATCCCGGTGAAAAATCTTGCAGTGTGTGACCTCCTGTCGCCAGTCAGTCATGTAGTTTGAAAACCACAACGAGTTAAAGACTCACGATTACAAGACAGCAAGTTGTGTATTGTGAGCAGTACTGTGATCTGGTGACTTTGAAAGTCGTGTAGTGTGAACTTGGCTTTAAACAACCACATGAAGAAGGGAATCCGCAAGTTGGATCTTGAATAGCTAAGGTTAGGCATTGGTCTTAAACAGTTAAGGTTAGGCATTGGTCTCAAATAGTTAAGGTTAGGCACTGATCTTGAATAGTTACGGTTAGGATAGGTCGTCAGGCAGCGAGTCTGGTGCGAGTTTTTGCAAGTTTTTGCAGATCTCAAATCGGATTTCGCAATTTGTGGGTTATTTTCTAGACACAACCTTACATCCCAAGCTTTGCAGGTGGCCCTTGAAGGTTTAAATGTTCATTACACCGCACAGTAGGCCTACTAAAGATTTCAACTGAAAGTACAAAACAAGATACTAATAATGGCAGAGGCTCATAAAGACAGTTTGATGTCATTTGTTTTACTTTCAGTCCATTAATTGCAACTGCAATGAGGGCATAACGACGGAATCAGTGTATATACTGTGTGTAGGCCAATAAATACCAAGACATGTCAAAGACGTGTTAGAAAGAGTGCCTCCAATACATTGTTTGACCACCAGAGAGCACAAAGATTAAATTCTTTAATGCATAAAGTTAAGGGGTCCTCATCAAAAATGTTTTTGATGTTAAATTAGGTGGCAAATATTGACAGATATTTTGTTATTGAATATTTTAAACTGTCAAATATAGATAAAAACCTTAAAAATATCATCAGAACGCTAGCTAACATTGTTAAGTTATGTTTGAAAACAATGATATTGTCATCTTTATGCCACACCGCTAGCACAGCAGAAACACTAACAGCATTACACCATTCCCCATGGCTGATTGTAGAGTCTGCATGTGTTTGTGCGTCTGTATGCAGAGACACGTAACACTATATGCACACAATGGAGAAATGCCATTCAGTGACTGGTCATATGCGTGTAAATATTTGTGGTTTGTAACCAGTACGTAGCCACCTATCATCCGCAGTCCTATAGTCCTACAGCGACTGGCTGGCTAATGTTGTGGTCTACCAGCAAGATTCCTGGATTGCATGTGAATTCTTTGTGTTTTATATCTTTGTTTATTCCTCTAAATACATGTTCATGTCTGTGTATCATTAAAGCATGGAAATCAGCATACTGCTCACATTACAGCAGAAGAGTTACAATGGGAATTACATTTTTCCATAATAACACTCAAGAAAATGCAACTCAACAAAATAAGAGTTTAGAGCACACGGGCCAAAATGGAAAATGTGGGTTAATCCTCCTTCAGCACAGCCAACTTGGCAAAACTTTACATTCTCAGAGTAAACAGGAGAATAGGTTCCATATTGCTCCTGCAGCTTGATTTACTATTTGACATTTTACGGCTACCTCTTCAACAAAGTCCCACGCTGATATAAACCATGCTCACACTAATTCACACCTACTGCATTAACCTTCATTTTCCTACTCTTTCCTCAGCCTGAATCTAAGCACTTTACAAACAATACTGACTTGTTTGGAGGGGTCATTGTATCTTCATGGTTGACATAAAGCTGACCTGAAGAAAGTGCCTTCTGGACCATAAAGAGTAACCCTGTCCCTCTGGATTGACCCTCTGACCACTACGCCGGACAAGACAACAAGGCTCCTCCACTGATGGATGAGGGTGAAACCCAGCAGGGGTTAAACAGGTTAAAGATGGAGGTTAAAGATTAAATCCAACCTAAAGTTCCCATTTTAGGTTTCTCTGCCCTCACACTGACTGATGGACCATCTGGTCTCCACACTGAAAGAATTCAGGATAGACTCATCTTGTCCCCCACAAATGATGCAGAGATGTCAGGGAGCAAAAAGTCAAAACAAGTCATTTTTCAAGACTCATACAGAAACAACAAAAGGAAAGCTGCAGCAATCTCATTGGGCCAAAATACTGCCATGTTTCGCAAAAATGTGATCAGTGGTGTTAAACACATTGCGTAGAAGGAATTGGACCAACCTGGCCAAATCCTCTGTATTCATTGTGAGGGGCGAATAGTTTGTCATGTGTCAACAACACACAAATAGTGGAGAGCCGGTGTGTGAGGGTGAGGCTGCCAGTTTAAAGCCCATTTCGGTGCAAGTGTGTCTTCACTTACCTGGAGGTGCTGGAAGGTTCTGCGCCGGTCGTCACATTTGTCAGAGAAAGTCCTGAGAGTCCTGAAGTACAGCAGAAGATCCCTGCTCTCCTCCACTCTGAAATGACATCGCACACATTATTTATTGGCTCTTCCCCCTCAAAGTTCAATCCGACCTGTGGCCCTTTGCTGCATGTCAATCCCTCTCTCTCTTCCCCTTTCATTACTACTACTACTACTCCTC
Source organism: Sebastes umbrosus (assembly GCF_015220745.1). Taxonomy (NCBI): domain Eukaryota; kingdom Metazoa; phylum Chordata; class Actinopteri; order Perciformes; family Sebastidae; genus Sebastes; species Sebastes umbrosus. Next base: position 21,113,485 of record NC_051269.1, on the reverse strand, counting down.
TCACTATCAATAAAGGCATTGAAAAAGCCCCCCCTCCCCAAAAAAGGTTGATTATTTGAATCGTCGATCAGTAAAGGTGTGACAAAATATCCATAACAAACATGTGACAATATGCATCATTGGACTGAAAAATGGATGGCAATATTAAGTCCATTAACACTGTGAACTGTCAGAGGTCTCAACCGCTGCCTTAAAATGTTGCAGCACGTTAGCAGAGCACCAGCAGCAGCTTCGATCCTCCATCTGTGTCTAAACAGGACGTGTTCAGGTACAGTATTGAGTGTAGGTCATCTGTTTTTTGGCAGCACTTACAGTAAAGCCAAACACATAATCAAACGTATATTGGAAGAAAACAGACTTGAAGCGTAAAAATACACTTAGGGTCAAGTGATTGTGCTGCATTTGGCTCCATACCACACCCGTTGTGGTTACGTTTATGCATGCATAGTGCAAGGGAAACGCGCAAATTTCAACCCACAGTTGGCGCTCGAGGAAAGATCAGCAGGTCTTCAAAGGGTTAGGGAATAGGGGTGACTTAAATTAGCAGCAGAATAAAAGTTTCTTTAAAATTCATTTACAAGCAGAGTAAATCCAAAAATTGTAAAAGGCAAGTTACAAAAAGGTGCTTCCTTACATACAGTATAATGCATATCACAATACCAAAAAAAGAAAATCTTTGTTTTGGTCTGGTTTGCTCTGTCTGAGTGAGCCTGGGACATTCTGTTACAGGCTTTCCAGAGTTTTCCATGGGGGCCCAGGGCTAGACGGCAGCCGGGTGAAGTTTCCAGACGACTGTTATTCCACACAGAGCTGATGGAAACATGGCACCACGCTCACATATATAATGGAGCATTACCAAAAAAAGACAGACAGACACAGAGAGAGAGAGAGAGAGAGAGAGAGAGAGAGAGAGAGAGAGAGAGAGAGAGAGAGAGAGAGAGAGAGAGAGAGAGAGAGAGAGAGAGAGAGAGAGACCGGTCCCTGTTTTGATATTGTTGTGTTGAACTGATTTGGTCTTACTGGTTCTGAATGATGCACTTTGATTATATCTTCAGTGTAAAACAGATTAAACTATACTGGTTGCAAAAACCTTATCATTATACTTGCCAACCATGAGACCTCAAAAAAAGGGGAAGATTTTGAAACCATAGCGAGGGGTCTGGGGGTCCTAAAGAATTAAAAGAATGAAAATCACAAAAGAATTATAATCATAAAGTACACTGCAACAGCAGTTTCATGTTAAATACTTTTAATTCTCAGGAACTGATACAGAGTAATTGGCCCCTCTAATGTGAACTTGTATGAATCTCTGGCATCATCAGTTTTCATCCATACACTCATTCATTATTCTCCTACTCTCCATTTCTCTCTCCTCTCACCCACTGACGATCCTTTAAGACACAATGCGACAACAGCGCCATTGCGCCCTGAACCCATTATTTCCAATGGCTTGGGCCACGCCCTGCCCCCCCCCAGCTCAAACCACGAGCAGCTCTCCTTCCCCAGGAAACGACATATGGTGTAGCTGTATTGTTGTGCAGGAGGAAACAGTAGGGCTTTTACACTCTGTACAGTGCCAGAAACAGGTTGACATAACAAAAAGGAAAAAAAGGTGTGAACATTTGTCAAAAATCAGGAAAATACGGGAGAATTGTGACCGCGGAAGGAAACCAGGAGAGGGCAAGGAAAAACCTGACTCTCCCGGGAAAATCGGGAGGGTTGGCAAGTCTGCCTATCATGCAGCGACTCTAATGAGGTGTATGGACTTGGAAAGTTTAGCTGGCTTCAGTTCATCATCCCAAAGAAGCAGTAAAATTTGTTTGCAGCAAACAGTAGGAAAAAAATTAAAATTAAACAAACAACACTTTAGAATCCGTTCTGGACGCTCTGTGCTACAGATATATTTTGGTTGGTACAAAAAAAAATACTGAGGTCAATACCTAGTCCTGTAGATATTAGGGCAGTCACTTAAAAAGTAATAATAATACTTTCGAATGAATGAAAACTAACAAATGATTTGTTTGAATAAACTCGAACACAACCCACGTAGCCTACTCCTAAACTAAGTTGTATAATTTACGTTCAGATCACTTTAGGTGCCTCCACTACCTCACTGAATGATAAGCTAATAACTGACTCAGATCTGGTGTGTTTGGTGAATATCTGTTTGTCACAGCTTTGTGTAAATGAAGACAACAACAATAACCTAGTTTACTGACAGAGGAAAAAGGTATGCAAGAGAATCAGAGTAACAGTACTTTTTTACTACACAGCAAAACTAGTTTAATTAGGCTGTCCAAAACACATACATGTATACTGAAAGTGTTGCCATGTATATAAAGCAATGGCTATCTTGAAAGTAAACCTCCCTTTTAGCTTCACAGCTGCTGCTGTCCTGACCTCAGCACAGTTTGGCTTCACACTATCAGCCTGGCTTAGAGCAGGAAACACAAACAGCCTGGATCAGTGTTTCTCCAACTGCAGGCTGGGGGTCAGAATGGTTCATGACTCAGTCGGCTTGGATCCCTACACGACAAGAGCAGTACTGTGTTTTAATGGCAGAGGTTCAGAAGGAAGTTTGACATAATCCAGTCAGCCTCGAGTCCGCTAAACACATCCCACAATGCACTGCATCAACAGTGTTTCCACATCGCAGTCACAAGAGTTTTCAACTGTACAGCTAATAAACAGTTGGATAAAAGTCCACGTCGACACTTAGCTATTACATTTTTAAAGTTGCAGTGTGTATGATCTGGTGGAATCTAGTGGTGAGGTTGCAGATTGCAACCACCTGAAACTTCTCCTGTGTGCCGACGTGAAAATGCACATGGCCCTATCGTTCTGGGCTGCTGTAGAAACATGGCGTCCGGCTCCATGAAGAGGACCCGCTCCCTATGTAGATACAAACGGCTCATTCTAAGATAACGGAAACACAACGACTCTTGTTTTCATGTGATTATACACTAAACAAAACATACATATTATTTCATTCCATTTCTGCCAATAGATCCCCCTAAATGCTAGAAACTGTTCCTTTAAAAGGGTGTTTTCATGTGAAAACAATGTGCGTCTACACCATCGTTTCCAGTCCTCACCTACTGTACTCTGTGATCACCTATACTGTGTGGTAATACAGACCAATTCTCTATTTAGTTGTTCTCATTCATACATTTTTCTGTGACTGGTGTCAACTGAATATGCAATTGTAATTTAATTGCAGCTCATAAACCCATAAACCAGGCAGTGATTCCCAAGCTGCTGTGCTGCTATAATCATTATTTTAGGATCAAAACGTCATCTGACAAAATCAACCTAAACATAAATTTAGGCTGCAAGTCTGTTATCTTCAGTCTCACACGTAACTACAGTGATTCTGACTGCGAGGATGGCCAAGCAGCCAGCAGGTGCCCACACTAATGTGGCTGGATGCATCTTGTGTGATACTGACAGGACTGAAGATGAACTGCTGCTTTTACCACACAGCCTGTGTAGCCACAGTGTTACTTTGAATACTAACAAAGTTAAGGAACCACTTCGGGGAGACAAGAGGACAGATGTGGAAACACCAATAAAAATCAGTATTCATCTTTAAAAGTTCAGACAAGCTTGATCTAACAAAGATTATTAGTCGGATTTAGACTGTAAAACTATGACTCTCTCTCTCTCTCAGACTTGGAGAAGGCAGCGGTGTGTCATAATCATTATCTCCAGTATTTTTCCATCTGTTGTTTGCCAGATTCTGCAGACTGGTCCATACAATCCAGATGTGGTTTGGCTTCAGATATAGAGCAAATCAGACTTCTGCTCTGTGGTGCTGATCCACTGACAGAACAAACGCTTTCTGGCAGACTGTGGTTATCAGGACAGTAAATGCACATAAACACAACACCTACAACACATTTAGTTCATACAAACAGAACTTAGAGATCTTAACTTGGATCTAACAGGAGTCGTAACAAAGTAGGTGCTCCTGATGTTCAGGTGAATACTGTCAGCAAGACTGAGACTGGAGTTCACCACAGATTCTAGGAAAACTGCTTCACTGCATGCCGCATATAAAATATATATATATGTTGTTTAATGTCAGCTGCTCTGGTTAGGAAAACAATAACCAGAGCAGCTGACATGGGCGAAGGCTCCTGGAAGCAACCTCATGATGGGCAAAATTACTGATTCTCTCTTGAAAGATTCAGTATTGATGCTGACATTTCCTTAAATCTTTTAAACTGCTTTACGACAAATAAAGTAACTTTAGGTTTGCTATTGTTGAAGGCTGTTTAGTTAGTAAATCTCCTGACAACTAGGTTATAAACGTCTATTAGTATTTCTCCCTAACATAATTTCTTTAACAATTTCTTTCATGATTTATTTTTGAATTTTTTTTCACTGCACACAATCCCACAGATTATTGTTGGCATATGATGTTAATGGAGATTTTTCCAGCAAAATTTATTTTCATTCATTTCATTCATTCAGTTTGTAAAAAAAAGAAAACAATCTAATTTTTCTGCTCAAAATCAGCTTGCATGTGTCTGCTTGGATTGTTAAATTTGGCTCAGCTAAACTTCCTGGCCCCTCCCTTATTGTGACCTAACAGGCAATATTCTGAGGTCTATTACGTACTCAGATAATTTGCTTCATCAGGACTGTGTGGGTGAAGTTTGATCAGATATGTATGACAGTGGCATCTCCCTGGAAACATGAGAAGACAACCCCTTAACTGTCAATAGATTCAAATATTGCTAAATCCTAATTGGTGTAGAGAAATACATGACATCACATTTCTCCAACTGAGCTCCACACACTTCAAATTAGTGAGAAGAGTGCAAAGAAAATACACAAATACACAAATCTGTCATGTGAAATACGTAACCTAAACTGAGAAAAAAGCCTGCGTTCATGTAAGACCCTATTATCATTGTAAAAGGCTGACTGAGATCATTGCCTCCTCAGAGCCTTTAAACCAAGTAGAATTTGAGTCTATAAAACAAATAAAACAAATATGTGATGCTAAGCCAACTCAGGTGAAATCCTCGAGGGCAGCGGAGCTTGAACAAACCTCCACATGTGCTCAGCTCACCAGTTGGCACACTTATTTTTATTTTGTGTCATTAAATGATAATGAGGTAGGGCACATATTGTTCAATTTAATCTTACCATACATACATACAAACATACATACATACCTACATACATACATAATGTATACACAGTATATATATAAATATATATATTATATATACAGTATATACAGTATGTATATACTGTATATATAAATATATACAGTATATATATTTAACTTTTTAACAATTAAAATAAATAAATAAGATATATTTGGTTTCACCAGACCGAGGTGAGAGGAAACTTGTTTTTCCAAGCTGGGCAGCTGATTGAGGGTCAACTAAAGGTCAAACATTACTCCACGCCTGTTTAAAAATTCAGATTAAAAGGTGAAACAGAGATTATGTGTGAAAATGTCATTTGTAATCCACTGGCTTTGATCCCAACGAACATATTTGTGTAAAAAGCACCTGGTAGAAAAGGAATCCTGACTAAAGCTCCAGACATTACTGAGTCAACCTCAACAGACCAGATTCAGCCCAGATATTTTCAACAGTCACAGCAGGAGAGGAACAGGTGTAACTAATATTAACGATGGCTGTGCTCCATTTACAGGTAACAGTGCCGGTAAACCAGCACACCGAAAAGGAATGCAGGCATTCTGAATGTAATGAGTTACAGTGAATGTCTGCCGTGAGAAAGGCTCATTGTTTGTGAGTAAAGCAGACGGAGCGGGAACTAGTGGATGTGGGAGTGAGGAAGTTCAGCAGGACGACAGCCGTTTGACATCTTCTTCTACTTAATAAACACTTGAGTTAAACCAAACAGACCGCTTCATCCTGACAGGATTAATATCCAATATTAAATAAGTGGATTTGGACTGAGCAGAACAGACAGTGTAAATAAATGACAAACTCACTGGCCACCGAGTTTCAGTCCAAACACACCAGTCATAATACACCAATTAGGATTAACCAATTAAGTCAACTCAAATCTGATACCTGATTCACATATGATGAATTTAAAGTTTAACAGACTAAATACACTACATGGCCAAAAGTATATGGACACCTGAACATTACAGCTATACGAGATAGTTGAAGATGTGATTCCAAAACCATGGGCACTAATCTGCTGCTGTAACAGCCTCCACTCTTCTGGTTTCAGGCTGTCGGTGCCTGGCTGCAGGGATTTGCTCCCATTCAGCCAAAAGAGCATTAGTGAGGTCCAGCAATCCAGTTCATCCTAAAGGTGCTGGATGGGGTTGAGGTCAGGGCTCTGTGCAGACCAGTCAAGTTCTTCCAAACCAAACTGGGAAAACCATTTTTTTATGGACCTGGTTTTGTACATAGGGCAAATTGTTGTGTTGAAACAGGAAAAGGTCTTCCCCAAACTGTAAAATATAATTGTATATTGGAGCATTGAGAACCAAACCAATTCAATTCAATTTATTTGTATATAGCGTCAAATCATAGCAGAGGTTATCTTGAGATGCTTTTCATATAGAGCAGGTCTAGACCATACTCTAAAACCAACAGACACAGACCAAAAATCACTCTATAGTGTGTCCATATACTTTTGTCCATATAGTGTAGATCACTAGATCCCCTGTTTTATCACACATACTGACTTTGGGTTAATGTTCCCAGTCTCTCATACACTTGTCATTCAAAACTGAAGCCCATACAACTGACTATGTCCAGATTGCATTTCCTGTTTTGGTGTGATCTCCAGCTCGCAGGTCAAAGTTCAACTGTGATCAACTTTGATTGATTAAAGGTCAGGTCGGTAATGCTGAGAAACTAGCAAGAGTATACTAGATTTAAAAAATGATCCAACCCCCCCCAAAAAAAGTTCCCAGTGTTGCCAACTCTTTTCCAATGAATGTAGAAAACAGCACTAGCTCCTAAATTCACTAAATCTAGAATCTGTTCAGGCCGAATTAAATGATTGAATGAGCTTATTACAGTCCTGCGACAGCCACAGATACCAGATTTGTTTCTTTTTTTCTCCGTCAGAGCATTTGATTTATTGATTGCTATCGGGATGGAATGAGAATTTCAACTAATATAACAAAAAATATTTGAACAACACTAACGACCTTACTTTTAAATGTTGAATATAACAAGTCAATCAATCATCATTAAGGTAAATTCTAAGCCTGAGAAATCTGAAAATCCAGTTGATCACTCTGAAAAGGTTTGCTGTTGAAGAAACGGTTCATTCCAGATAAATGCGACAACTCAGATAAAGGGATAATTGGAGATGATGTGGCAGAACTTCACAGGGAGGAAGAGCGGATAAAATGTTCTTTTCAGATCAGCTTAACATCAATCTGCAGTGTTCTTACCCTGACAGGAAACTGCTGAAGTTCTGCAGGTCGCTGGCGTCCATCACCACGTTCAGTTCACTGATCGTCCTCTTGGAACCTTGACCCTCCTGCAGGACAAACACACCATCAATTACTCAGTTAAAACAATAAAACACTGAGTCACTTAGTCAGTGCAGTGATGATTGATAATATGTTATCAAACAAAGCCTGTTCTTTTCTGGAAACCAGTCTGTTTTCAGAGTCTAAGAGTTAATTTGCATATTCTGGGAATAAGAAGAGAAAACAGCAGAGAGGGCAGGAAGAGACAAGAACTCCAGAGCTGCTGATTCATGCTGCATGTAGGTAGATCTCTCTGTTTACTCAACAGTCTCAACAAAAAACTGAACATCAGAACCCTCACAAAGGCAGGATTTATTGTAAACTGTTGTATTAGACTGCATTTGTTTTAGCTTGATGTACTTAATAAACTGAGTGTAATTCCAGCATGTTGGTGCACATTTTATGTCCATATACTGATGTAACAAACAAGATACAACATGTTCATTAGTGATGACGATGTTGTATGTGTACATGTAGCCATTATGCTAAGCTAGCTAACCACATCCAGCTCTGTACTTAACACACAGACATGAGATCGATATCCACCTGAACATCTCATTCTCAGGCTACATCCACACAAATATGTTTTCGTTTTAAAAAGGCATTTTAAAATGAAAACTTCTTTGGCCGTTTCAGAATGAATCTCTGTCAATACTACCTGAAAACGCCGATCACATGACCATTCACTGGGCATGCGTGTGGCGGTGTTAACAGGAAGCAGCGCTGGACATGGGAATTGATGCAAAGCGCTCGAATAATAGCTTGCCTCCTGCGCATGTAGGCAGTAGCAGAATTACAAAATGCAGAATTTAACTGCACAACAGCTGCTAGCATAGACAGGATCAGCAATGCAAAACAAAAACATACTTGTGTGGATGTAGCCTCAGGAAGAAAGAGAAAAAACAAGTTTCCCAAAAATGTTGAACTATTCCTTTAAACATCCATCTCCACATTTGGGGAGCCATAAATCATATAAGCACAACATCTGTTTAACACTAACAAACTGGATGTTGTACTAGCTCACATTATGATGCAATATAAAAAGCAAGTATTAATCCAACTATAAGAAAGAGTAAGAAGAGAGTATGTGTGTGTTTACAAAATGATTTCCAAATTACACGGCCAAATAATTAATGTCTTTATGAAAACAAGTCAAGACTTCAGAAGAGAAACTATAATTTTAATGACACTTCATGAGCCAGGCAGGAGGAGTGATTCAATGAAACCAGCTGTTCTGCTGGTTGATCCAGTTAGAATGAAAACCAGAAGACCTGTTGGACCTACATGAAGCAGGTTTACAGATCACAATAATACAATAAAATCACTAAAATAAAAATAAAATTACTCTTGACTTTACATACACAGTGTATGTAGGGTCAACCATCATTTTTGTTAAAAGTTATGGTGTGCTTCCAACAAGCCTGGAGGTAGAGCTGCGTATTAAGTTTCAACATTTTTTTGGTAAAGACCAAAATGTGTCTGAATATCAAAAACGGTCAAGTATTTAAGAGTTGGCATCAATGTCTGTTCAGATTCATAATCCTAAAAAATGTATTCTTTAATTAGTTAGTTCCTGATTTAAATCATGATTTTTCCAGTTGTTGTAGACAGTATTTTATTTAGAGATCATGTACGGCCGCTTATGTTTAAACATTTAACGAAAAAGTCTTTTGTAGAAAAACATGTTTAGGATACCCAGATCTACCTGGAGGAAAAGTTTTGACATATTTCTTATGCACAAACAATAAGAGGGGACGCGTAAAAATGCTGAATTATGACAGTTCTCTAATCTGAGTTTTCACTTAGTGCGAGTAGCCAAAACACTTTTAAAAGAGTGCTTTTATTTTGAAGAGATGACATCTAAAACGTAATTGTTATCGTTGTCAGCGACATGTCTTTACCTAATACCACTTGATACAGTATTTTCCTCTGAGGCAGTTTGGTCTGATGTCTGATTGAATGACATTTAAGACCTGACTGTGATGTTTCTGTTTTATATGTCTGACAGATGCTGCTGAGGTCCAAGGAGCTGCTGCACTTAAAGCCTCATCAGTGAACCACTGAACACAGCCCTGTGTCGCCCTCTGCTGGCTAAACACACCATCAGCACCCATTCTGTGAAGCCCTTCAGTGTGTTACCTGAACCATTTTCAACACAGCTTTTGTCTCTCTGAGAAACATTAGTTGTGTGTAAATCCACAGACCTTTAGACCTACCACTCTAAACACAAAATGTGCTGGATGCAAAAATGAGTGTAAATAAAAAGAAACAGCACCATCGATCTTTGCTTCACCAAAAGCTTAGACTGTAAATTGTGTGTAGGCAAAGGACACAATTGTGTGTGAATGCTTTAATGTCTTTTCATTTACACGGTTGGTCTAAAAGTAACAGTACCCTCTGAAATCATGTACAGAGCTCTTCTATACGGCTGTTGAGTTTAATCTACATTATTTATTAACGACATGGGACATTTTAATGTTTTGAGGTTTTATGGTTTTAGGTTCTGGAATAATGTTTGATGACCATCTACATCAGATGCATCTGGTTAAGGGACATCATGAGTAAAGTTTGACCGATGGATTTTTGAGGCTGTTACTGAGATCTGTGATAAGCTGATGTCCAATAATATTTGACTCCAACCATGAATATACTGGCAGCAGACAAAGAGCATAATAACGTTAGATGATTTGCTTAGTTGATAATGGATGGGTACTAGGAGATGGACACAGATAAAGTTAGCTGAAAAGGACATACAGAAATCAAAGGAAAAGCTGGAAGAACTATTTATGGAAATCAAACTGAAAAAGAGACTTGATGTTTGATGCTGATAATGTATTCTATAATATAACATCATATACTGTATCTATGTTTGACACGTATGTATCTAACATGTATCAAGCTTGTTTGAGTTGATTTAATTTGAAATTGAGCTCTGAGAGAGAATTCCTGCTTGTAATGTGCATCATGATGGAAGTGGCTCACAAGAATTGTGGTGAGCCGTACAAATTGAGACATTGAGGAGCATTTGCAATTAATACTCTGAAACTTCATTGATGGAACCTTTACAGGACCCACCTTTTTTGGTGGTTAGTAGTACCGTATTAGCCTAAATGTACGAGAGAGTGTTTTTTTTTTTTTACAGAAACTCTATATCTCTGAGAGATGCAGTTGTTGTGAAGAAAAACAGTAGTCACATGAATGAATGCATGCTTTCAGGAGGGTTAAAGTGGGTTGGTTAAAACACTTTTCACTGAGATGGTAAAATGAAATAAATAAATAATAATGCTCTGGCAACAACAACAACTATGTGTCTGGATAGGAAGGTCTTCAAGATAGAAAATAGAGAGATGGTCATGACGAGAAAGGCCTACATTAAGGAAAAGACAGACATCCAGAGAATGAGAGATGGTTTCCAGTTAGAGAAGGAGAGCATAGCAAAAGAAAAAAGATCCTTCAATAGATTCAATAAAGAACTTAAGGCAAAATATAGGAGGAGAAAGGCTTTTTAACGCAAAAAAAAGACGCCATTTTTGAGATGAGGTAGGCCTTTGAGATGGAGAAAGAGGAGATGGAAAACACGAGAAATGTCTACACTTAAGAAAAGACAGACATGACAAGAAGACAGACATGTTGATGCAGAAGAAAAATGCATCAATGAGAGAACAAACAACACCGATCTAAAAGGCCGTTACAACCAGTGCTGTCAACATGTCAGACAATTCATCTTCCTGCTTCATCTCTGCAAGGATGAACATGGCAACTGCAGCTCCACCAAGAAAAGTAAACATCAAAGATGCACAAAGAAACAGACTCAGAAATCTCTCCAATGAGTGAGACTTCACAAGCCATCACTGCATGTTGACATGTATATATATGTATATTTTTACTGTATCTGTTTTCCCACTGATGTAAGTCCAACACAATATTTTGAGTCTTAAAAGAAATCGTTTTCAGGAAGTTAAAGGGAAATCGCAGCAAAAAACAATTACACATTCTTAAAAATACATGAATCACTGATACTTAGGACTGCACAGTACAGCATGAGACCAAATGACTGTCTAAAATTATTAAAATTACCTGTCAATAAATGGAAGAATTGTGAGCAAGACTAATAAGTCAGTTCAGTCAAGTTAAGATCAATGAATCAATGTGGTGTGATATGATGCAATTCAACTAGAAACATCCATTTACGTCTACTGTAGCTCACCTATTGTTAGTCAACAGAGTAATGCTGTCACCACACCTTTTACATACAGTAGTGCAATTAGTCAAAATCAAAATGGGGCTACACGCGTGATTTTAGGCATTTGCACATTTCCTTCATATTTTTTGACAAAACAACAGTTACATTGGGTATCAGTGGAAGGACATGGTTTTGTCACTAGTACCAAAAATAAAAGTACTCATTATGCAGAATGTCCCATTTCAGAATGATATACATTATATTATAGTATTATATTTATTGATGCATTAATGTGTTCATCACTTTAATGTTGCAGCTGGTAAAAGGTTCATTTTCATTTTAACTACTTTATATACTTTATATACACCATAGTTTAATAGCTGATTTACATTTTGATTATTTTTGAATCTGCAAATTAGCTAGTAACTAATATTGCCAAATAAATGTATTGAAGTAAAAAGTACAATATTTCCCTCTGAGATAAAGTGGAGTAGAGGTATAATGCTATATAAAATGGGAATACTCAAGTAAAGTACAAGTACCTCAAAAATGTACCTAAGTACAGTACTTGAATAGCTTAAATACACATTCCACCACTTTTAGAAAACGAAAATAGTTTACAAGAGCACAAAGTTCCTCATAAAGCTTCTTAATGTTGCTCACTAAGTGCATGTTGTTGAACATTTTCTTCCAGGGAAGCATGCCCCCAGATCCCTAGAGGGTCAGAGGTCCACCCATCCAGATATGGATTGAATCCAAAAACCGCTTATGTGCAATTTGGGACTAGATTACATAAATATGGAAGCTAGAAATGGCAACATTTTCTGAAGACATTTGACTGATCTCACTTTAGCTGCAACGTGGCGCTTCAATACATTCAGAGAGGCTAAAAGCTCCAACCAACCGTCTTTATCAACCAACAGGAATGGTTGCTACAGTGGGGTTTGGACCAGAGACCCGCTGTCTCTTCAACAGATTATTTGAACAATTAAATGACTCACCTTGACCTCAGAAAGCTGGAACTCCACCTGGAAGATCAGTTCAGAGCAGTGACCTGATACACAGAGCTGCTGGACCAGCTTTCTGCCGCCTAGTAGACACACACATCACACCAGTGTAAGTGTATTATGACATCACAAGGGACCCATTTAAAAAGGTGCGCTGTGGAGTTTTCTTGTAAACTAACAAAAGTTAGGTTTATATCCAGGTTTACATCCCGTGTTTCTCACCAACTATGGGCTGATTTTGATCGAATAATCTGCTGGTTATTTTCCCAGATTCATTGATCAATCATTTGATCTATAAATATCAGAAAACAGTGAAGGTTGTGGATTCAGACAGTGCTGTGCTCTTACTGCTTTGCAGAGTCTTTGTGGTGCAGCTGTTCAGATTGATGCCATTCATTTGTGTCTGCCGCTTCAGATCCTCCTCCAGCTCCTCCACCTCCTCCTTCAGCCTGGACAGCACATTCTCTTTCCCTCCTCCTTGTCTCTGTCCACACATGTACAACCTGTGGAGACAGACAACAGACTGTTAATTTACTGTCACGACAGTTCAGCTCTTCTGTTACCATTTTCTACTTACCTGCACGCCTCGGTACCACCCCGGGTGTACTTAAGTAAGTTTAACAGGAAATTCGATTTTAAGATGTATGTTGGGAAAATGCTACAGGTTGAAAAGTGAAAGAGGGTATAAGAGAGATTTAAACATGAATTAAAACGAAACTCACATGGCATCCTGCATTTGTCCTCTGAAGTGAAACGTTATGTCCTTGTGGTGGTCCTGCTGTTGGCGCTGCAATGCTTTAACTTCAGCCTGAAGATGCTCAATCTGAGCCTCCAGTATCCTCACCTCCTCAATGTTCTCCTCGCTCATCTTCTCCATCAACCTGAAGGACAAACACCGACTCAATTCAACAAAACATTTGGAAGCTTCAATGGGTGAAGAGGGCAGCATAAAAACACAGTTACACCACTAAATACAATACAAACAACATAAACAGGCTTATAAAACATCTGTCTCAAAATAGTGTAAAATATATACTATATGTAGGAGGTGAGAGGATGCTATGTGAGACTTGATTGTGTACTGACAAGCTACTGATGAGCTGTGCTGTCAGAACAGCAAATACTGAAAAACCCTGAGGACACAAAGAAAAAATAATGACAGAGTGAAAATAGATAAAGTGAATATGGGATCATCCAGCATTAAAAAGTGCTGTACAGTACAGAAGTGGAGTATTCAGATCTTTTACTTAAGTAAAATTACTAATACCACATGTAAAATTAAATTGATTGTAATGTACGATGTTGTATTATGTGATTTTATGTATGATGTGCTATTCTGTATTTTTTTATTTATTTTCTTTTTTTTAAAAGCCTAACCAGGGACGAGGTCTGCAAATTAGATATGGCTAGAAGTCCTATATACGTTGCATCGGTTGCACTTTAATTAAGTGTAACAATGCCCTTTGTATTGTCTGTCCCTATCAAATAAACTAATAAATACATAAAAAAAAATACTCAGGTTACAAGTATACAAATAAATAGATAAAAAAATAGTATATTATAAAATAATATATAAAAAAAATTATATATAAAAATAGTATATATAAACTTAAAAAATAGTATATAAAAAATAGTATATATAAACTTAAAAATAATAATATAAACTTAAAAATAGTATACATGAAAATATATAAAAATAGTATATATAAAAAAATAGTATATATAAAAATAATATATACAAAAACAGTATATATAAAAATAATATATATAAAAAATAGTATTTATAAAAATAATATATAAAAAATAGTATTTATAAAAATAATATATAAAAAATAGTATATATAAAAATAGTATATATAACCTTAAAAAACAGTATATAAAAATAGTATACATAAAATTAATATATAAAAAAATAGTATACATAAAAAATAGTATATATAAAAATAGTATATATAACCTTAAAAAATAGTATATAAAAAATAGTATACATAAAAATAATAAATAAAGAAATATATACAAAATAGTACATATAAACTTAAAAATAGAGAGGCAGTTTTTTCACTGTGTTTAACGTTGAATATTAATGTATTTCTCCTCCCTTCAAGGAGTGTATTATACAATAAACAGGCTGTCATAACTTTACATTAACTAGCTATGTTAACTAGTTAGCTTTATATTCACTGCAGTAACGTTAGTAAAGTCTAGCCAGCTAAAATAACATGACTTCAGTGCACAGAAGGTACACAGCCGTCCTGTCTAAAGCTAACTTACCGTGTTCGTCTCCGTTATAATGTCTAATATTAAATTAAAGTAACTTTACAGTAACGTTGCTGTGGTAACGCTCTCTTCCTCTCTTCACTCTGTCTGGACAGTTTGGATCATCCCGCCTAGCTGGACTCTACCACTTTTCACGTGTCGGAGGGGGGGGGGTGAGAAACTATTTCTGTGATGAAGGATCTAACAGTGTGCCTTTCTTTTGATACAAATACCGCGTATGTTTATTTATATATGTTTTAAAAGTACATATTACTGCTTTATTATTGCTAATAAGCACTTTAAAAAAAACTGTTAAAACTGGAAATTGTGAGAGACCCCTCCAGAGTGAAATATGTAAGGTCTGTTGTACCAACAGCTGTTGGTAATGCAGAATGATTACAAAGGTTTTGAACTGATAAAGAAACAAAATAATTATTTATTCATTGATTAACCGTGATAGTAAAACATTTTCATAAATATATACGTACCAGCCGGCATCCCTTTCTGTGTTTTTTATAGCTGTTGTGTTGAATCTCACACAGCGGAACGTTTCGCTTGTGCAGGAAACAAGCACGGAAGGGATAGGCAGCAGGACTGCATTGCAGCCCCGGACAGAGTTAACGGGAACACCAGCTGGATACATGTGAGGTAGGTAAACACATTGGTTGGTTTCTTTCTGTCGATATAAGTTAAACCGTTACTTCTATCGTGATAACTCTGTCAGCTCAGCTATAATGACTTTATTTCGAGGTAGTAAGGTGAATTTATTTAGACTGTGTGTGTTAGTTCCTCCATAGGTTCAGTGAAGATGTTACACTAGGACTTTCTCTAAGTTATACTGTATATACTGACCTATAGAGTATTCATAGTATACTACTGTCTATTCTGTACATGTGGGGTGTATATTTTATGCACTGTATCATACCTCCAGCTGTTTATTCTGTATACTATTATTGTCTTACTATTAGCATTACTTGTACTTATATACTTGCACTATATATACTTTTTATTGTATACTTATACCTGCACTGCATACTATAACTGCTGCACATGTTCATACTGCTCATCCTGTATATATATATCCATCATATTCATATCTACCACTTACTCTCTTATTATATTTATTATTTATATTACCACTAGACATATGTAGACTACATTACTCTGTACATTACTGCTTTTCACACTTCTGGATAGAGGCTAAACTGTATTTTGTTGTCTCAGCACCTGTGATCATGTGAATCTTATCACATTGAATTTTCTCATTTAATTATTGTCACTTACAAGTTACATAGTTACAACTAATGCAGTCTAACAACAGCTCTGCAATAAATCCTACCTCCATTAAGGTTATAATGTTCAGTTTTTGTTGAAACTGTTTTAGAGAGGTGTTCATTCAACTTTCTGGTCATTTAGGAGGATGTAGTTTGTAGTTTAATAATCACTTACAAGGGTTTTGTAATCTAAAGGTTGCAGATGCCTTCTAGCTGACAGAGAGACAACCTACACTCCTGTGCAAGTCTTAGTGATGATTATGAATCTCAGAGCACTGTGATGTAAAAATACATATATATACTGTATATATATATATACCGTGTGTATATATATATACAGTATATATGAATGACTCCCTTTTGTTGGACTTTTTTGTCCAAAATCCTAAAATCAGAATCAGAAACAGGTTTATTGTCAAGTAGATTTTCACATAAAAGGAATTAGCCTTGGGTTTTTGGTGCATAACTGTGACAATAGACATAGTAAGAGAAAAGAAAAATGAAAAACAAGTACTGCAAAAGTCAAGAATCATAAAAATAATAATAAAAACAATCATTTAAAATGTAAAGAGCTGTACAGTGTTTACAATGAAGAGGATGGGATTTGCAAAATGATGACCAAGAAATGTAAACTATTCAGTTTTCACTGTTATGAAACAAAGAAGCTGCAAATCCCCAGAATGAAGAACCTAAAGAAAAGTGAAATGCCAAAGTTAGAAATGCCAATTAATCCGTTATTAAAACTGTCATTGAGTAAATTTCTGGTTGATCAACTACTCATTGATTAATCAAACTGCTGCTCAGGTGCAACTCACACTGAAACCTGGTAGTTCATCAAAGTCAGCAGCACCCATGTATGGTCTATTGATGAGCAAATGACTGGATAGGCGGTTAGATGGCTGACTCCTGGTGTTTGTTATCCCTGCAGTGACAGTGTTGTCGTAGATACGGAGCGATGAAGCGGCTGTACATCGGCGGGTTGAGCCACTCGGTCACCCAGAAGGATCTGAAGGATCGATTTGGAAAGTTTGGAGATGTAGAGGACGTGGAGGTCCGCACTAGGAAGGACGACGAAGGTGAAGAGTCTAATACACACTCTGACACTCAATTATAGTGTTTAATGTATAAACTCTATTGAATTCTGTTTATTTTCATGCTTTACACATTCTGGTATCTTAAACATGCTTAAGATACATAGTCTACCGAGGTCAACATAGTCATTATTATGTGAGTCTGTTCAATAAAATCCCTTTGTTGCAAAGAATTTCTCATAGCTGATACTTCTACGTTTTGTAGTTAATGGGATAATCAAAATCACCATTGTCATCCTATAAATGTTTTGAGGCTTCTTTTCTTGTATTGTTTGTTGTGGTTCCATCAGGTCTAAATCATATTTCTGAGTGTGGCGTGTGTTCTGACTCCTGTTGCAGGTGTTCCTTACAAAACCTTCAGCTACATTAACATCAACATTTCAGACGCCGACCTGAAGAAATGTAAGTGAAGTGAGCCGTCCATCTGAACATGTCATTTATTGTCATTCAGCCTTCAAGTCTCTTTTTACTTAAAACAGGAGAACATACTGTCGGTGTGGGGAGATAACACACTTAGAGCATGATAGATCATGTTTCAGTATCTTGAAACAAAACATAATCAGGAAAATCCTTGCGCATTAATTCTAGTTCTGGAAAAGTGATGGATGGATGGATGGAAAGATGATTTGTTTTGGTTAGTGTCTTTTATCATAACTGCCATCACAGCTTGTGTTGTATCATCAGTCTGAGATCATTGTGTTTCCTCTGCAGGTTTGACGGTGCTGAACAAATCCAAATGGAAAGGAGGAACTCTGCAGATTGAAACAGCCAAGGAGAGTTTCCTGCACAGGTACAGTCTAATATTTACACAAAAAATTACTATGGGGCACAATTTGATTTTAAGTAGAGCTGCAAATAACAATTACTCTCAATATCGACTAATTTGTGATTAACTGATAAATCGTTTTGTCTGTAGAGTGCATGGTGATGTCTTCAAATGTCTTATTTTATCCGACCACTCGTCCAAAACCCAAAGATATTCAGTTTACAATGATATAACGCAGTAAAAAAGCAGTAAATCCTCACAATGGAGAAGATGAGACCAGAGAACAGTTGATATTTTTGCTTGGCAAACGACTCAAATGATTGCTGATTAATTTCTCTGTGATTTTGCACACTGGTGTAAGAAACGGAGGAGCTGGTATGTCAGAAAAATCAAACACATTAAGGAGGAACCCACCCACTGTTTGATTTGAAAATTTAAGAATTTAAGTTTCTGATCAACAGCAAACCTTAAACAGCAGATGTGTGATTCTGTATGATGAATTAATTTGCCATGATCAATGGCAAATAAACCGAAACTGTTATAAAACTTAATTGGCAAAAGGAAAAGGTTTTTGTCTCCAGAATGGATCTGTAGTTCTGTAGGATGAAGGCGTCCCGGACTCTAAACATTCAAACAGATTCTAGTGATTCTTGAGGGAAAAGTGGCTCTTACAGCAGCAGAGAGTATATTAAGTCAACATATTCTACCTCCCTGAACCACACACTGCTAATCTATGATGCTAGATTCTTCCTGATACCAGTGGGTGGTGCGTTTGTGGTCTTTGTGTCTTAAGACTGGCTGAGGAGCGGCAAGATGCAGCGGAGCAGCTCCTCCAGAAACCTGCAGCTGAGGACAAGAGACAGAAGATGCTGGACTCCCTGAGCAAAGCTGGCGTGGACAACTTCACCATGAAGGCTGCGGTGCCGGGGACTGAAATACCAGGACACGAGGTCGAGTCAGCTACTGCTTCCTGTTTCTGTGTTGACATTAGATCCAGTAGAGCCAAAGAAATACTTAATACCAGTACACTTCATATCAGTATCTGGAAGTTAAATTTTTTTTTAATATAATATAGACTTTTTTTTTTAACATGAACACATAACACAAACAACCATTTTTTACATTGTAAAAATAGATGTAATGTAATGAAGACACCGTTTCTACAGGCCCTGGCCACTATTGGAGAATTAACAGTAATCGTCTTTATGGGATGCACAGCATCCTACGTGAGGATGGAGGTGTTGACTGTCTTTATGGGTGCTCTGGTTTCAGGACTGGGTGGTCAGTAAATTTGGACGAGTCCTCCCCGTCCTGCAGCTCCAGGGTCAGAAAGGCAGCAGAGCTCGAACCCTGAAGTACGACCCGTCCAAATACAGCCACAACATCCGCAAGCTGGACCGCAACGCCGAAGACCAGCACACACCGGTCACCCAGCTCACCTGGGAGGTTCAGGGAGGGGATGATGACATCAGCAAGAAGAGGCGGGGAGAGTTTCCTCCGTACGAGCCACCGAGACGCAAGAAGACTAGGACAGACGTGGTCAACTCCCAGAATGCAGAGGGTCGAAGCAGGTAACGATGTCATGTTTTCTAATCCTAACAGTCTGACCTAAAGGATTCACTCATTCCTGGGATTCACAAAACGTTTCTACTGGTTTCTGTAATTCCCATATTTTTCCAAGTGATATCCAGAATTCCTGCTGGTTTCCTGGGATTCACAGAAATTAGTACTCCAGCATTCCCAAAGGTTTTAACTGGTTTCCTGGATTTTTTTTAAGCATCCTGCTGGTTTCCGAAGTTCCCAAATCCATCTACTGGTTTCTTGGCTTCTCAGAAGTCCAGCTACTTTCTAGCATTCCATATTTTTTCCAGGATTCTCAAGGGGATCGACTTGTTTATTGAATTCCCAAATATTCCTAAAGGTTTCTCTAATTTCTGCTGGCTTCTCCGTAATCCTGGCTGGTTTCGGGTATTACAAATTTCCAAGTCCTTCCCAGGATTCTCAAAGATTTCTACTAGTTTCTGGGATTCCCAAATCTTCCCTAACGGTTTTTGGAATTCTTAATAGTTCTTACTCGATTCCCAAAATATATATACTGTATAGCTCGTTGTAGATTGCCGAAAGGTCCAACTTGTTTCTAGGATTGTCAGTTTCTGATGGTTTGTTGAATTCCCAAATGCTCACACTGATTACATTAATTGAAGTTTGAAGTGGTTTCTATGATTCTCATTATCGAAAATGTTACATTTAATATAGAAACTGATGGATTTTTTTGAATCAAAACCTTTTCTTTGGTTTTTGATTGATCAGCCTCATAGGGTGTGTGTCCAATGTCACACCCTGATTCCCAGAGGTGTGGACTCCAGTCTAGAATGGTGACTTTTACAGCAATTAGTTTACTTAATTCACGATTACTGTGTTTGTATTTATAATTTGAAGAAACAATGATGATTTTTTTAAGTTTCAAAAATCAAACTTAATTAATTCTGGGATCTACACAATGTGTTATATCAGTCTGTCTCCTCCTCGTTGTTGTCCTCTTAGATTTAAGCCGACTGTTGCCTCCGTCGATCGCACCGACACTCGTCAGTTCACCAACGGAAATGAACAACCAACCAGCCAAAGACCGGCTCAGAGGAGGGGGCCACGACAGACCGGCAGTGACGTTGACTCAGACGAGGAAATCCGCAGAATGGTGACGGCCCAGAACACCTCCCATGCTGCACTGCTGCAGGAAGAGGAGGAGGAGTATAAGCTGGAAGTAGTCGGACTCGACTACTTGATGAAGTCCGGGCGTGCTCGTCAGCAGCAGAAAGGTAACATGTTTTAAACACTAATTCCTTTTTTTATGAGAATTAGAATTTATTCTCATCACGGTTCTCCTGTAGAGGAGCTTCTTAAAAATCTGATTAAAATAAATACTGTATATGGCAAATTTTAAAAAAAAATGTTTTTGATAAAGATCTCTTATATCTGGTTATTAATGAATAGTGACCAAATATATACAGAGCAGGACATTATAAAGTGTGAATATAAAGGTATCCGTGCTCCCACTATGTAATGGAGACACTGCTGACATCTACAACGACACCAGACCAGTATATCTGTGATAAACTATTGAAATATTGGCTGATATATCATGTAAGTCAATTTATGGATCTAGCTGTAATGATAACCAATAGAAATTCAGTGTAAAAGAATGAAAATATATTGATTAAAATAAGATAATGGAATAAGGGGAATTAAAGGAAATGTAATAGTAGTTACTTAAGATAATAACTCGTAGTTCAAGGAAGGTTTGTGAGTTTAGTGTCTGAAGCTCAGGATGTATCAGATGACCAGGAAAACACTCTTTTTAGCATGTTGTAAAAATGTGACGAACTGTTTAAGAACAATCTTTTCTTTGGGATTCCAGGAGGTCCAGATGATGATGAAGAGAATGACTATGACTCTGCAGACACAGATGAACTCTTCGCCTCCAGGAAACCTCCTCCTCCTCCTCCTCCACCGCAGGAGAGACTGACTCTGCCCACTGCAGAACACGTTTCAGGAAACGACACGGAGAGGAAGAGAAAGACGAAGAAGAAAAGTAAAGCTGGAGAGGAAGAGGACGGTTCATCAGATGATGAAGAACACGTCGCCTCAAGGAAACAGCAGAGAGGACATTCTGGGAAACAAAGTTCTCAGAACCAAAGTAAGAAGATGAAAGCTCTCCCTGTTGTAAAACCTCCTTCCTCAGAATCAGATAGTGATGAGGAGGATGATGATGATGATGATGATGAAGATGAGGAGGAGTTAGAATCAGCTGATTCCAGTTCAGATTCTGATTATGAAGCCATGTTTTCTAACGTCACCCGTCTGGAGATCTCCCTGGCTGACCTACAGAAGCTAGCTGAAGAAGCTACAGCTGACAGCATCCAAGAAACTAACCTAACGCCCGGTCCCGCTGAACGACCTGCTCCCAAGAAGGGCACCACGCCGGAAGAGATCCTTGCTGCCCTCATGGCGGATGACAGCAGCGAGGACGAGCAGAAAAAGAAGAAAAAGAAAAGAAAAGCCGTCGTGTCAACGTCGCTGCCCGCCTTCCAGGGGATGAGGGCGCTGAGCAAGGGATCAGAAACAGATGAGGAGAAGGAGGGAGGAAGAGGAGGTCAGGTTAAAAAACAGAAGCTGGACTCTGAAGCTCTGAAGCTGAACCACAGAGCAACGGTGAGCAAAATCAGCAGACAGAAGCACACAGAAACAGAGGAGTCTTCAGAGAGCAGTGAGGAGGAGGAAGAAGAAGAGGGGGAAGAGGAGGAAAAGGAGGTGGAGGTGGTGAAGAACATGGCTGAGAAAGCTAAGGCAGGTTCCTCCTCGAGCAGTGATGATGAGGAGGAAGAGGAGAAGGAGGAGAGGATGAAGGCCAATCAGACTGTTCTTACAGCTAAAGCTGCAATAGCAGCTTCACCTTTGTCCTCGAGCTCTTCCGCTGAGGAAGACGAGGACAAGCAAGAGATCATTTCGGCTGAAGATGCTGTGAAAGCAGCACCTCCCTCTGCTCCTCACAGTGAGTCCTCCTCCAGCGAGGATCAGGAGGAGGAGGAGGAAGAGGAGGAAGAGGAAAAGCAGCCTCCTCCCCGGGTGCCGTTAGGAGCTAAGGAGGAAGAGGCGCGGCAGAGGAAGGCCAACATGAGGAGGCTGGCTGCCGTCCAGAAGAGACAGAAAGAGACTGAAGAACACAAGAAGCTCATCCAGGGAGCTCTGGCCAACCTGGTGGGTTTACACATTAAACCTCTGAGTGTTTGGAACGTCAGAGAGAGGACATTTAGTTCAGTCCTCTCTCCTCTTTAAAGGGCTGTTTGAGGGTTCAGATCTGGCCTTAAAGCTGCAGTCTGTAACTTTCAGCAAATATGATCAAAAGTTATTTTTATAAAACTGTCACTTTATCCTGACAGTAGTGCACGAGACAGATAGTCTGTGAAAACAAAATCCTGTTCCTCTGCCTCCTCCTAGTGCTCCTAATGGCATTTGCAAGCTTTCAGCGCACCCGAAGGAAATCAACCAATCAGAGCTGAGCATTTGGATTTCACTAGTTAAATGGTCAAACTAGGCAGCGCTGATCAAATATGAATCAATATTCTGTTACTGTAATGCCTATTTCTCTCCTCAATGTTTGATCAGTTCTGCCTAGTTGACCGTTTGATTGAAGTTTGCGAATGATTGACAGCTGCATCAGAGACTGCTCGGCTCTGATTGGTTGTTTTTCTTCTGGCACGCTGAAATCTTGCAAATGCCATTAGGAGCACTAGGAGGAGGCAGAGGCATATTTTCACAGATTATCTGTCTCATGCACTACTTTCAGGATATAGTGACAGTCTTATAAAAATAACCATTTATCATATTTGCTCAAAGGTACTGACTGCATCTTTAAGATGTTCAGGTTAGAATTATGTTTAGTTTTAGTTTTGGGTTGAGGCTGTGGGTCTGGACTGTGCCAACGTAAACCTATTACACTTTACATTGTTTAATTATATTATACATGGACAAATTTAAAAAGATATTATATAAACTAATTCATTAAGCTCAGGAGTCTTGACCTTGAAAACAGATAATACAGTTTAGGAAACATTTATTAAGTTTGCATTGATACTATACATTATAATCCTGATTCAGATCTCTGTGGCTTAGACTTCTTTTAACTCTTTGGTGGTACACTGCTTACATGTCTTAAACCTGCAATAATGGATTTTTTAACCCACTTAGGAAACAAACATTGCCATATTTTTACCTTTTATGTTGATATGGTATGGTTGATATGCTTATTAGCGATCAGTTGTGTATTGACATATCCAGCAGATACGGAGCAACATAAGCATTCATTTTGAGCCTTGTTTAACACACAATGTTAATCTCCATTAGGATGCTCCAACAGCAGGAGCAGGGAAACACATCGTCTTCGGCTCTGATGATGAAGATGATGATGATGAGGATGGTGGCGATGATGCAGATAAGCAGCAGGCGACCTCAGAGGTCACGGCGTCAAAGAAGACGCTGTTCCAGGACAGCCAATCGGAGGACGAGGCAGCAGCCAATCCGAACGACTCAACAAAAGAAAAGGTGAGTGAAGAGCTGTTGATGGTATTTAGTTTCGAATCTACCTGTGAATATATGTAAATATGCCTTATTTATTAATTTATTTATTTATTGTTATTGACCCAAAATATATCATGAATTGAAGTGACAGCTAACTTTAAATCATGTGTATGTGTGTGTTTGGGTCAGGTGCGTCTGAAGCATTCGGGCCCTAAGCTCTTCGGCGGCAGTGAGGATGAGGAGGATGCTGATGAAGAGGAGGATGGCAGCAGGTTTGACATCAGGCCTGAGTTTGAAGGTCGAGCAGGACACAAGGTGAGAAAGGAGCTCACACAGTGCTGCTCAGTATGCTTACATAGCTGTTTTCTATATATTTAACTATATATATATATATATATATATATATATATATATATATATATATATATATATTTATAAATGTCTTTTAAATGCAAATCTATAATAGTTTGTTTGTGTGTTTTCCAGCTGATGGAGCTACAGTCTCGCTTTGGGAGAGACGAGCGCTTCCGGATGGACTCTCGCTTCCTGGAGGAGGACGAGGACAAAGAGGAGGAGTCAGGTGAGGCTGTGGGTGAGGCTGTTGGTGGGAGTGTGCTCTGGTTGTAGTCTGTAGAAAAGCAGGTAAAGACAGTGTTGAAGAAAGGATGCGTTTCCATGACAATGACACGGAGGTCTGGTATGTTTATTATGCAAATTGTAGATGAATTTAGTCCATAACTTTCTTGCTTTTTTCTTTATATATTTATATATAAATAGTAACGTATAGTATCGGTAACGTTACTAACAGAGACATAATGTTAGTGAAATGTTGAGATGATGCGGAAAAGTGCAACAGGTCAAACGGCTACATCAGCTCCTGAGGTGGTGGAGGATACAGTGTGTGACTCCACAGATGTATGCAAGTCGTTTAATCAGACTTTACATTCAAACAGTCATTAGCTTATTGGTCCATTCGTCCATCTTTCACATCGATTAGTTTTATCTTCTCTTCTCTTCCTTTTTGTGATTCAGAGAAAAAGAGCAGCGTGACTGTGGAAGAGGAGGCTCTGGACGAGGAGAGGAAGAAGAGCCTGTCCATCCTGCAGAGCGTCCTCGGCGGCAGCCAACAAACCTGCAGCAGCAGCAGCAAGACGGCCGGAAAAGCCAAGACCTTCAGGTCAGCCACACCAACTCACACACACTCACAGAGTCTGGACAACTTCTGCACTGGAACATTTGATATTCAATAGGAAATAAATACAAATAAATCAAATTTGTGTGTTTGCAGAGATGTGTCAGCGCTGCATTACGACCCCAGCAGAGAGGAACATGCTGCGTTTGAGACCAAAACAGATGAAACCAAGAAGGAGAGGTAAGGACACGGAAACTATCTCAACACTCTGTTGAATCTGCATCAGCACCGATACTGACCTTATTAACCAGATATGATAGTGGCCAGACTTGACCGATCCACATTAAAAGTTAAGGCAATATTAAGTTTTTGTTCGTTTTGTTTCCAATGGATTCCTTAGGTTTTTTCTAGTTTCATATGATGTCAGTATCTTCACTCTTGCTTTAAAATTGAGCCCAATACAAACTAAAAACCGCATGTTGCGTTAATGCATTAAAGAAATTAGTGACGTTAAAACAAATTTGCATTAACACGTTAATTTTGACAGCCCTAGTGCAGAATTAATTGCCAACAACATCATTTTTATAATAATTTGCATGCGAGAGAACAGGATGGGACCGAGGACTGAGCCTTGTGGTACACCACGTATTTACAGGCCTGATGACAAAACTGGTACATTAGACACTGATCAATAGTGACAAATGCAGCAATGATGTGACGCATGAGCAGCGAAGAACACTCATCAAAATGTAATAATCAAGAGAACAGTTATACATAATATACTGATGTATAGTTGCATCCGCATCTGTAATCTTGCATCATTTCAAGTCTTCACATAAAGAAAACAGTAAAGATCTCATCCAATCAAAATGTACATCATGTCCACGTTATCAGCTCTCCAGTAAAACTTTCATGTGATCTGTTGTCTCTGCAGCAAGTCGGCCAGGAGGAAGAAGAGGGAGGAGGCTCAGAAGCTTCCAGAGGTTTCTAAGGAGATCTACTATGACGTGTCCGGTGACCTGAAGGCCGTGTTTGGTCAGAAGAAAGAGGATGACGTCGCCGTAGAAGACGAGAAGACAAACTGGGACCAAGAGGAAGAAGAAGTAGTAGGGAAGGATGAGCAGTCGACCCTGCAGTCATCTCTCCTCTCAGCTGATCCCAGCGCAGAGAAAGAGGAAGAGTCTGGATTTAAATTCTCTTTCTTTGGAGACGACGAGGAAACAGGAAGTGGAGAGACAGGTTGGTCATATGTCAGTTATTTATCTCAGACTGTCTGAGGGAAGATTTCTTAATGTTTAAATCTCTCTGCCAGCAGAGTACAAGGTAGAGAGCATCCAGGCGCCAAAGGTGTCATGGCAACAAGACCTACGTTTCCATGACAGCAGCTCGGATGAGGATGAGGAAGAGCAGAAGGAAGAGGAGGAGCAAAGCAGCGTTGCCGCTAAAACCACAGAGTGAGATAAATGAAGATTAATTCCTGTTTTTAAAGTCTCAGTTTGCTTCAAACGAGGTAGATCGTACGACATGTTGTCTGACATCTAAAGTCAACGTTTTCTACTAGAGCTGCAACTAACGACCGATCGACCATCATCGATTAGTCTGCTCTCAATTAATCGATCAATTGTTTTGTCTATAAAATTTCAGAAAATCATGTGAATGGCTATTATAATTTGTTGTGCATATGATAAATAAATAAGTTGAACGTGAAGCGATGAGATGTAATGAATCATCAAGCTTTGAAAAGGGACAAACGTAGTTTTGTGAAGAATGGAAGAATCCCCGCTGACTTCCCACCTCCATGCACCTGGAAAATCACTGCGTAAAGTGAGCCCGATTGTCTATTTCAGAACGTTACTAAACATGTCGGATGCAGCATGTTTGAAGTATACTGAAGCCCTGACATTTACCTGTAGACCTGTGATTTCATTACTACAGAGCAGGACAGTTATTCTAAAATCCATTTCAATTGAAACCAAATGTCCTCTGAATGTGTTTGTGTTACTGTTCACAGAGAGGAGACTCCTTCAAAGACCGATCGTTTCTTCTTCTTCCCTGAAGACAGCAGACTGTCAGGTAGGAGGAAGATTGCCCCATTAGTGACCTCAGCACTCTACGTTACCGTGGGATTTAGTCACAAACGTTAAAGGAGCAGTGTGTAGGATCTGGTGACATCTAGTGGTGAGGTTGCAGATTGCAACCAAAAGAAAACCTCTCCCATGTACCTAGCGTGTAGGGGAACTATGGGGGCCGATGCCAAAATGTGAAAATGCTAATTGCCCTCTCTAGAGCCAGTATTTGGTTTGTCTGTTCTGGGCTACTGTAGAAACATTGCGGACTCCGTGTAGAGGACCCGCTCCCTATGTAGATATAAACGTCTCATTCTAAGGAAACGAAAACACAACCATTCTTATTATCAGGTGATTATACACTAAAGAAAACATACTTATTAATATTATATTCCATTTCTGCCAGTAGATCCCCCTAAATGCTACACACTGGTCCTTTTAAGGGAAAAGTCAAAATGTTAACATGATGTTTTGTTTTTTTTTTAGTTAAAATGTGAAACCAGGTTAGAAGGCTTACAATATAAATCGTATATAGTACTCCCCTCCCTAGGCTCTAAATGGTCCCAGACAAAAGTTTTCTATCGAATGGTGTTTAGGAGAGTGGAGCGCCAGAAAAATGGAAGCATATCAGTGCGAACAGACTACGACTGAGGCCAACAAAAAAAATGTTAGCAATAGTTTAGCAAAAATAGTTCTGTTTGAATTTCTATGAGCCTACGAATGGATAGAAGACACTTGGATAATGCTCCACACTTCCATTGAAGTCTGTTAACACTGATATGCTTTCATTTTTCGGGCAGTCTGCTCTCGTAAACGCCATTTGATAGAAAACTTTTTCTGGGACCATAGAGAGTCTAAGGAGGAGGTGAGTACTATATATTAGGGCTGGGCGATATGGCCAAAATCTTCTATCACGATATAGGTCATTTCATATCTCTATAACGATATCGCAATATAGCATGTTTTCTGGTTATTCAATAAATAAATAGTCAATATGAAATAACGACATAGTAAAGTCTATATTTGTAAACTCCTGTGTGAATTAAATACTTGACAAATGAAAAGTAGATTATTTTCTCATTTTTAAGAACTTGAGTGCAAAATTTTTATATTTTTTTCAACAAGTGACAACATTATAGAGCAAAAGGCCTAGCCTATATCACAATAGAAACGATATAGAAAAATAAATAGCATAAACACTTTTATATCGTTTTGACGATATACATCGTTTTATTGCCCAGCCCTACTATATACAATTTTATATTGTTTTGGGTTGAGCTATTCCTTTTAATAAGGAGCAATTTTGGGCAGTCTGGCTTGCAAACAGCAGTCAGCAGTAATCAACATTAAATACAACAATCCATACAATATATACATCCTACACAAATAAACACACGGACACGGGTTGCAGAGAACAAGAGGATTCGTTGAAATGTTTCTTTAAGGTTGATGTGGCTTTTTTTGTGTGTCTTTCGTCCTTCAGAGGGTCCCAAGTTGTTCTGTCGTCCCACTCACCTGGAGGAGCAGAGGGAACAGTGGGAGGAAAGGCGGAGCGAGCTCAGACAGGTACACGGCTCAACTTTTCACTGGAACATTATCAGAAACAGCCTCACTGTTTGTACCTGATGAAAATCTTCATTATGAATAAAATTTCACTTCATTTTGATTAACTCAAAACTAAATCTAATTCTTGAGAATTATATATACAGTCATTTTATTACACTATCTACTATAACTACTGTTCATTGTTACAGCAGTTCTTCCTCTAATTCTGGAGAAAAAAATAATAATTTTTTTTTGGTCTTGAGGATGAAATTACTGATGTTTCCTTCTCAATGACCTGCAAATAGGGCAATGTCACATTCATCCCCAACCACTACTACTACCTACAATCTGAAATGGGGGCGATATAATAAAGATATTTCTACTGTCCTGTCTGTTTCCACAGGAGTACCGCAAGAAACACAAGGATGCCCGGAGGAAGCTGAAGTCCTCCCAGAAGAGCTGAGGATTATGGGAGGTGAAGTCTCTGTGTGTTAGTTCACTGGTATGGACTTGAGAATCAGGAGCTGACAGATTATTTTTTCTCCTCTTGGTGCCGTTTTGTGGCCCAGACTGATTTCAACAGTTAGCAGGACGGACACCAAATGTCCACCGAAGACACAGACGTTGAGTGAAAGATCATCAGAGTATCAGATTTATTTTTTATTTTAGTAAATACGGAGATATTTTGTGTTCAGGACTTCCTGTTGGTCCATCTGGTTTGGTTTTCTTGTCAGTTGCCATGGAAACAATTCTGCAAATGAACTTCTGGACAAATGGCAACAGCCAATCACAGCTTCAGAGGACCAAACCGTTTATTAAAAAAAAATCTATAAAAATACAAACAAAATAGTCAAATTGATAAGGAAATAATAATAAAATAAAAACAAAAATAAACATGAAATATGAAAAAACTTTATTCCTCATTATTTTCTTTTACCGTTGCCTCAGGCTGCAATTTCTTGATCTGTTATTATTTTTTATTTTTTTGTATTGGTCAGTTTTGGTCTTCCATACCTCTACAGCTGTCAATCTGCAGGCTGATATCAGCATCTGGAGTCAAACTAATGAGACTAAAGTTTATGATTTGATCAACATCACACTGTTATGATCTGACTCCTCGTCTCATTGTGGACTTCAGATTTTGCCTCATCACAGTTGATTGGATGAGAAGCCTCGCTGTCACTTTGTGCTGTGAAATAAAGTGAAATGATATTTTGTGAAGTTTGAATGTGGAGAATTTTTCACTTTGTGGGACAACACAAAGTTTGGGTCCAGTTTATCAGGTCCAGCTAGCTAAATCTAATACAGTCTAAATACAGCAAATCCTGCCTTCATGAACTTTAGAATCATTTTGGAGGCAGAAGTTTGTGTTGCTGTTGATTTCACTTCAATTAACAGTTGTAATGTATGTATATGAATTGATTCAAGATTCAAGATGTTTATTGTCACACCGGTTATACAAGTACAATCGTGTGAAATACTTTTTGCTGGGAAGCTCCATTAAGAAAACAGTAAGTTAAGTAGCAATATGGTAACTATATATATATATATATATATATATATGTGTGAAAATATATATATATATGGGAGCAGCTATAAAAATATAAATATATGGGAGCAGCTATAAAAATATTGCAAAGGCATTTTTTATATATTGCACATGTTGCGATATTTGCAATATTTAAAAAATGGTATTTTTTATTAAAAGCAAGTGACTCCCAGATCCCAGAAAACACTGAATTTCACTGTATTTTATTATTTCAAATCTAATGACATGCAGTCAAAAAAACAATGATATATCAGCCTTATAAAAGACCATAATGTGCAATATTAATGTGTAAATATAAAGTGTCCTTCGTGTCACTAAAATTTCTGTGAAAAAAACAAAAAATGCCTACCACCAACTTTGGGGGTCTGGGGAGGTTACTTTGTTGGTAATTCAGCCTTAACTTATGCAAAACATTCAAAATTAGATGGTTTCTTTCACTGCATATGAGATATTTGTTATTTGACTGACATTTTAGTCCGCACATGACCTACATCCGTTTACAAACAAAAGACAAATGATACTATTTATATAATGTTTTATTTGCCACGGTAGTTAAATAAAAGTTAAATGGTTAACTTCTGTATCATGTCTATGCTGAAAGGTTTCAATTTATCTCATGTTCACTTTCTTTATTTTGAAACGTATTACCGGAAGCGCAGTGTGTTATATATTCAGTGTGTCTTGATGATGCTGATGAATAACAAAGTGCTGTTGAAGTGAGCAACAGACTCTAAACTTCTCCATCAGGACCAGACTGGAGGTCGAACTGTTTTGTGGATTTTTTTATATTATTCTAGGAGTAATAATAATATTAGATGGTTTCTTTCACTGCATATGAAATATTAGTTATTTGACTGAAATTTTAGTCCACACATGACCTACTGACAAGGATACGATTTATATAATGTTTTATGCAATTAAGTGCCAAGGTAGTTAAATAAAAGTTAAATGGTTAACTTCTGTATCATGTCTATGCTGAAAGGTTTCAATTTATCTCATGTTCACTTTTTTTCTTTATTTTGAAACGTATAACCGGAAGCGCAGTGTGTCTTGATGATGCTGATGAATAACAAAGTGAAGCTGAAGTGAGCAACAGACTCTAAACTTCTGCATCAGGACCGGACTGGAGGAGCGGACTGTTGTGTGGACTTTTTATTTGTTTATTCCAGGAGTCTAATCATATTAGTTGCAGCACATGTCTGTGAAAGACTCAGGTAACACGGACTATTTATATTTATACTTAGTTCAACGGTAAAAAAAAAAAGAAAAAGAAAAGAAGAAGAGATGAGCCCGGTGTTGTTAGTGTTGCTGCTCTGTGTGCGGAGCGCAGAGCTCCGTCACCTCAACAGAGCAGAGGATGCTGCACCTCCAGCTGCTGCTGCGGGGACTCAGGACTGCACCAGTTGGATTCTGAAACTTTCAACCAGTTCCAGAATTCCCAGAGTTCCCGAGCTGAGGCGCGTCCCCAGGGGAACCAAAGACGACGGGAGTTCCAGGACACGCGACGACCCGAGCGGGTACTTCACCACCCCGCGGCTACCGGCCTCCACCGCCCGGCCGGGTAACCTCTCCTCCGGGCTTCTCAACCCGCTGTTCCCGGTCACCGACGGCTCCTACTGGGCCTACGCGGTCATGCTGCTGGCGCTCGTGCTGTTCGCGGCGGGCATCGTGGGTAACCTCGCGCTCATGTGCATCGTGTGGCACAGCTTCTACCTGAAGAGCGCGTGGAACTGCATCCTCGCGGGGCTCGCCTTCTGGGACTTCCTCGTGCTCTTCTTCTGCCTGCCCGTGGTCGTCTTCCACGAGCTCACACTGAAGAGGTTGCTAGGAGACCTGTCCTGTCGGCTCGTGCCATACCTGGAGGTGAGGAGGAGAAATTTGAATGTTTAAAACATTTAACTCAAGTAAAGTTAATTTAATTAAATTATATACCTATAATAAGTCACGAGAAGAGTAAAAAAAAATAAAAAAAATTGTATATATATATATATATATATATATATATATATATATCATAAATGCCAGATTTATATATATAATTAATGCCAGATTTATATGATGGAACCTGCCAAAATAAAAAATAAATATATAATTAAATAAATTACACGATAAATAATTTAATATGCAATTAAATGTACCAAAAATAATATTTAAAATAAATGTAGAATAGAATAGGAATTAGTTAATTGATCAAATGTGACATAAATTGATATTTCTGTTTTAATTTGCTTCTTTATTTATTTATTTCATTTCATTTCAAAATTAATTTCGAACATGTAGAATTTAAAAAAATATATAAAAAAATAAAGAAAAAGAGAATGATCATACCAAAAAGTAGACAGCCAGAAAGAAGTAGTATTTACATACAATGAAAAGCATAAGAAAAATAAATTGTCAAACACTTGATGCCTTGATTTACATATTCGAAAAGGAGTGAGAAGAAGTACAAACTTATTTAATCCCAGCCCTTCTCCATAAGTCATTCATTAATAATTAACCAGCTTCCTTATTTAGCTTTGTATTAAATCCCCTTTTCATCTACTCTTCTATTTAATTTCCCCCATTATTTATTTATTAATTTGTATTAACTTTTAAACTTATTTATTTATTTTTGCATTTATTTTAATTTATTTTAAATGTATTTATTCATTATTAAATTTATGTATTTATTTTATTATTTCTGCATGATTTTCCCTTTGCATTTTCCTCCCTATTTATTTCCACATATGTATTTATTTCTGTATCAAGGGGTCAACCTTTAGCCTATTGGTTGATTGACATCAGAGCGCATATATATATATATATATATATATATATATATATATTAACATATTAACATAAAGTATGGAAAAAAAAGTTTAAAATATCCATCATAGTTTCCCAAAATCTATGACTTCCCAAAATCTGTGACTTCTTTAAATGTCTTGTTTTGTCCGACCAACAGTCCAAACCCCAAATATATTCAGTTTTCAGTGATATAAAAGAGAGAAAAGCAGCAAATACTGACATTGGAGAAGCTGCAACCAGAGAATGGATGGTGTTTTTGATTGAAAAATGATGTAAGCAACAAATCGCTTTGACTAATCGTTTCATCAAGTATTTATTTTAGCTCTGGTTACCGTGAGTTAATTAGCTACTCAAAGTCTTTAAGTGTTCTATATATGTACAAAACTCAGGTATGATGCAGCCAAAGTGAAGCAAAGAGATGTCAAACAAGTTAAACTATTAAAACAAAAAACTGAATGTGATGATTATTAATCAGTCCCCCAAGTCTGCCTTCACACTGTCTTTGCTGTTTTAACATCCCCATGTTAGACTCATTGTGAATGTTTCCCAGTTTAATAAAGAGACACGCAAGGCTGTGATGAATGGCCTGTTTGTGTCTTTGTTGCTCGTCAGTTTCAGACTCAGAGCAGTCTTTGCTTTCAACAGACGTGCTGTTATGGGCTGTTTGGACTCTTCAGTTGTCTGTTATGAACCATCAGTGGAGGCCGGCGGGTCCCTGCATGAAGCGACTCTTCTTCCCTCACAGCTCGCAGAGTCCAGCGATGA
Source organism: Sebastes umbrosus (assembly GCF_015220745.1). Classification (NCBI taxonomy): domain Eukaryota; kingdom Metazoa; phylum Chordata; class Actinopteri; order Perciformes; family Sebastidae; genus Sebastes; species Sebastes umbrosus. The sequence goes on along the minus strand of NC_051269.1, from coordinate 21,079,497 downwards.
AACACAGAGACGTAGTTATCAGGGACTGGGAGGTTTATTTACTCATAAACCCAAAGATATTTTAATGTACAATATCAGAAAAGCTGCACAATTGAAAAGCTAGAACAAGGTGCTTACTATTTATTTATATTACCATTAGACATATGTGCATCCCCTACACTTTACTTCTTTTTGCACATCTGGTTAGATGCTAAACTGCATTTCGTTGTCTCTAAAATGACATATATATAAATATAATATTATATAAATAATAATATAAATATTCTTGTTTGTCCTAGTTCGAGGTTTTCTGACTAACATTTAAAAAAACACAAATTTTCGGTTTACAATATTATAAACTGAGGAAAGCAGGAAATTTTCATGTTTATTTTTTGGGGCTTTTTTGCTTGAAAAATCACTTAATTTGTTATCAAAATAGTTGCTAGTGATCGACTAATCGATTAATTGGTCAATCATTGCAACTCTAAACATAACATTGACTTCTCCTGTCCCTACAGTCCAGAGGCTTTTTAAAAAGCTAAACAAGTGAAAAGCTCGGCCAGTCAGCAGCTTTGGTTTAGAGGGTGAGTTCCCCTCACAGGGTATTAATGTAGAGCCCTCCCAGCCTCTTGGTTACCATTGTTGGGTTTTCAGTGGCTTCATCAGTCTTCTATTTCAATGTGGACAACGTGGCCGGCCCGTGGACGTCTTGTTTTTGGCTCTAAACCAGCTCCAAACGCCTACGGAGCTTTAAATCACTGAAGTGGAGTTTTACTAATTTGTAATAACAGCTTGTATGAAGCAGTCTTTAACAAGGTCAGTCTGCTGGCCTCCTCCATTCTTTGTCGCTTCACCTATTTTTATGCTAATGAGTTTCTCGCTAACTAATTAAGGTTGTTAAAGTGGTCTTTAGCAGTTTCGTACTGGTTGTTTAAAGCAGGTCAGGCTGCCAGCTGCCACTGGGCTCTGTTAGTTAAACTATTCTCATGCTAATTAGAGCTCTGTGTTAATTATCTTCAGTTGTGTCTTAACTGTTTGAGGTCATTAAGCACTCACAGAGGGAGGACAAGTCTCTGTAATGATAGTCTGGGTTTTTGGCCAAAACCACCGACTTTAATGTGCACGAGGCACCAATAAGTGTCCCCAGTCTGCAGGCTGTCACAACATAATGGCTTCCTATTCCCTCTGTGACTCCTTTTATTTCCCTCTTTCTGTACTCTAAAGCTGTTTCTTACAACCCAGCTCGTATTACTGTAGTTTTGGCTAATTTGCATGAAGGCTGGTATAGCAAGGCAGAAGAAAGCCTTCAATCTGTTGTCTAAGCAACAAAACACCTTCCTGTGCTAGGAAGTTTAGACCGAGAGTCAGCAGGAAGTCTTGTTTTGTTCTCAGTTCTCAGTCTAACAGGTCACGTCTGACTGGGATCACAGCAGCAGCATGAATTAATACAGTGGGAGTTAACCTCAAAGTAGCTCTGCAATGCTAAAAAAAAACCTCACATTGAATTAGAAACAAATTATTTTAATTATATTATACTGCTTAAATGCAGAGTTGGCTATCATTTGGATTTGTTTAGGGCAATACAGTACCAGAGTTTCAATGCTGATACCAAACATTTACCCTTTTCAGAACCACTTTTTAACAAGGCAGCCTTTTTAAAGGTCTTATAAGTTGAAACTAATGTATTAGCCATGAATAAGAACAGCATTTGGGCCAAATCAGCCATTGGACCACTTGGACCGTGACGCTCAGCACGACTTTCACCAACGTATTTTTCCTACGCATGACCAAAAAACAAGTGTCAATTTCCGCTCCAGTCTTTTCAAAATAAAACTACTTAGTTTGGTTTAGGAATAGATTGACTTGTTTAGGCTTAGACAACAATACTACTTAGTTAGGTTTAGGAAAAGATCATGGTTTGGGTTAAAATAACACCGGAAGTGGCGGAACTTATGTACGGAAGTTACGTGACTAATGAATCAACGTTGACTTCTGGTTTTACACGGGACACAAACGTCAGTCTCCTGGGTGAAAGTCCTGTGTTTTTTGACCCATCCATCCACCCCAAACTCCTCCCTACGCAGTGTTCTCAGCTCCCTATACTTCCCGTTTCACAATTATGTGGATTACATATAAATGGCTTTCGTACTGACCATCACAAAACATTTTTTTAATTCTATGTACATGAATCAATACATTCAATTTTGTGACTAATTCACGAACTGTTGTATGACTCGGCTGGCTCACCATGCCAAACTGAAATGATTAAAATTGGTGGCATAGGATCCTAAATAGCATCGCTAAATTATCCAGGAGAGTCCTGTGTTTACATGTTGAGGAACAACTTTAGGAGGTGGAAAGCAATACTTTAAACGTTGTGGGGAATACACTTAATCTCTTTCTTTCTGAGAGTGAGGTGTTAAGATGGATTTCTCTTCTAAGGAGCTGAATGAACTCAGGACGTGGTTAGTTTAGATGTAAAAACCACAAGTTTAGCTTTAGGAGTAGTTACGTGCTGGAACTAATTAACATGTACTGCAGAGTTTCCTCCCACAGTGCAGAGACATGCAGGTTAGGTTAAATGGAGACTGTGGTTGTCTGTCTGGACTCTATCTCTCTCCCAATCTAAGCTGGGATCAGCTCACCTACAAAGGGTAATCGGGCATTGAAAGAACCCTTTACTAATGACTTATTAACATGTCTAACATGGAAGCATTGAAACATTTATTTTCTGATGAATTAAAGAACTAGATAAAAAGTTTTTTTTCTCAACCTGGCAACCCCAAAGTTGTTCTAATTAATAGCTTATGCCTGATCTATAAAAGTCTTTTGTTCCCCAGGAATCATTAAGCTTCATCTCCACGCCTCTCTGTCATTTCTGTATCAGGTGACCTCTCTGGGCGTGGCCACATTCAGCCTCTGTGCTCTGAGTATTGATCGCTTCCATGCGGCCACCGGCCCCGGGCCCGCTCAGACGCCGAGGGTTGAGCCCTGCCAGTCCATCCTGTCCAAACTGTCCGTCATCTGGGTGGGCTCCATGGTGCTGGCCGCCCCTGAGCTGCTGCTTTGGCAGCTCGTCCAGGAAACTGTCAGCCTGCCGATGCTCCCCAGCGACCAGCAGCAGAGCTTGCCGGGAGGCTCGCTGATGGCTGCCTTTAGAGCCCGAACAGACGCGTTCAAGGTGGATATCTGTGTCCGTGAGCCGTCTGTGGAGCTCCCAGAGAGCATCTACTCTCTGGTGCTGACATACCACGAGGCCCGCATGTGGTGGGTCTTTGGGTGCTACATCTGTTTGCCACTGCTCTTCACTCTGGCCTGCGACCTGGTGACGAGACAAGTGTTAGCCCAGCGTCTACCGCAGAAACCCGCCGGTGACAAGGTGGCTGGCAGATGCTCCTCCTCCTCTTCGTCTTCCTCCTCGTCCAAGAAAAAGCAGCACACGAGAGAGCACAGGCTGCGCTCCACTGTGATGGCGCTCACCATCTTGTACGTCATATGCAACCTGCCGGAGAGCATTTGTAACATCACCCTGGCGTACGTCTCCGACCACGTGTCCGCCGCGCTCCCGGCTCTGGCTCTGCCAGCGCTGAGTCTGATTGGACAGTTCCTGCTGTTTGTGCGTTGCTCGGCGACGCCGGTGTTGCTGCTGTGCCTGTGTCGCTCGCTGGGCCAGGCCTTCATGGACTGCTGCTGCTGCTGTTGTGAAGAGTGCCTTCCCGACGGCAACTCCTCTTCATCCTCATCTGCCTCAACCGCCGCCACCTCCAACCTGTCCTCGCCCACATCGCCCTCTCCGTCCTCCCTGTTTCCTTCCAGCAAAGATGAGACGATGAAGAGCCTGTTGGCTACAGAACCAGCAGTCTGCTACGACAGGGCAAAAGACGCTTCAACAGCTATCGGGACGCCCTGCTGAGGTCCAGAACTGCATTTAACCACATATAACTTTAAAGGATCATTCAGGTTTATTACAACTTGGGTCTTATTTTGGTAGTTTTGTCCATCATTTCCATCAGTTTTTCACCAAGTTCTGGTGATTTCACTCAGAAGAAGTCTGACGGGTCAAGAAACATGAGCAGTCAGACAATCAGACAGTTGGAGATAAAAGTATGCAGACACCTCTGTCTCAGTCTGTTTTTCCTGGTTTAGTCTAGGTTTCTTGGTCCCTATGAAGGGACATTGTTATGCTGCAGCATGCAATGATATTTTGGTGCTTCCAACTTTGTGGCCACAGTTTGTGTTTGTCCTTTTTCCTGTTTCAACATGACAATGCCCCCCGTGCACAAAGCCAGGTCCATAAAGAAATACTTTTTCCCAGTTTGGTGTGGAAGAACTTGACTGGTCTGCACAGAGCCCTGACCTCAACCCCATCCAACACTTCTGGGATGAACTGGAACACCGACTGTGAGCCAGACCTGATCACCCAACATTAGTGATCGACCTCACTGATGCTATTGTGGCCGAATGGGAGCAAATCCCTGCAGCCAGGTTCCAAAATCTGGTGGACGGCCTGAAACCAGACGAGTGGAGGCTGTTCTAGCAGCACATTAAAGGCCATGGTTTTCTAATGACATGTTCAACTTACTCTATAGGGGTATGTTGGGTTGTTCACACACTTTTGGTCATGTTGTGTATCTTTGGCCCTCTTCAGACCTGGTATTAACATCCGTCCTCCGTGATCGGATCACAAGTGGACAGCTTGAAGTACGTCTGTTCACACCTGAATACGTCTCCACATGCGTCTTGAGTGACCACTCGTGATCTGATCTCACTTCCCCGCTCTATATGCAAAAAAACACGTAGTAAACACATGGCTAATTCAGCAGACGTTGTGACGTAATACTGCAGGAACACAGTCGTGATATCGTGAACTTTGGTACATTTTATTAACATTTGTATAACATCAAAATATAAGGTTATTGGACCAGCGGTCCCCAAGGACCTGCGCTCCACTGGCACCGCTGCCTTTGCCAGACAACAGCAGGGTACAGAGCTTCAGAGACCCGGGGAGGAGAATGAGCGAGTGGGCGAGTGTCAGCTCCTCGCAAAGCAGCGGAACAAAAACACAGACACATCGCCGACAGTATGACAATAATGCACTTCCTGTTCCCAGTCTGATAGTCTGTAGATTATGTAGCCTATAGATAAGGTATACTTTAATAAAATACAGATGTACCAACAGGATACAGTAGAGCACAGAGGCCGTTTCCAGGCTGCGAGGCAGACGAGCGCTCACCTCTGTTCACTTGAGTAGGCGGTCCTTAATGTGGCCCAGGACACATTCACTACACACTGCTAAAAGAATGTGGTCATATGTGGCCCAGACCACCTCTGAATGTGGTCTGAAAGATCCGCTTTCAATGCGCCTTGAGTGCGTTCACATCTGAACTTAGAGCTGTCCACTTGTGATCACATCACTCAGGACGCATGTTGATACCAGGTCTGAACAGAGCCTAAACCACATTAATTGGCAACAAAATTGCAGTAGTTTTATTGAAGGTAAAACTGTGATTATGGGTCAGCGAAGTAAGGTCTGTAAACTGTGATGGATGTTGAGTTGTTGACTTGTTTTCTCTTCCAAATGAAGTTTGTTTAACCGACAGATTTGTTTCCAACTTGACTAATCGTCTTGTGTTTCTCGACCTGTCACACTTCGTTTTCGTGAAATCAGTATGTTCTCAGACCTCAGCTATTGACTTGGTGAGTACAATGTTATTAATACTGATAGAAACTAAAATTACCGCTCGCCAAAATGTCAATCCTGTTAGACATTTGTGTGAAATTGTCATAATTAGCATATGAATTCTTGAGTTATGGACAAAAAAATATTTTGTGAGGTCACAATGACCTTGACGTTTGACCACCAAAACCTAAACCCTTGAGTCAAAGTGGATGTTTTAGCCAAGTTTGAGGAAATTCCTTCAAGGCGTTCCTGAGATACCGCGTTCACGAGAACATATGAACAGACGTACGGACAGCCTGAAAACAGGATGGACAAAACTACCAAAATATAAGCCACGGTGTAATAGATTGTAATAATCCTTTAGTCTGTATGAACTGGTGGTGTGGAGCCACTGTAGGAGCAGAACGTGTCTGATAGAGTTAGATGATTATATACAATATAGAGGATGTTTTGTTTTTTTAGTGTTGTCCACATGTGATGGATTTAATCCTGTTATTGTAGGACTCATCAATGTTTTACAGTTTTTTATGAAACGTGTTATTAATACTTCTCTAATGCTCATTCAGGATATTAGTATTATCTGCTCTAAGTACTGTATGAGACACTGGATCATTTGGGTGATTTTAAGAATGCTAAACTGAAAATAGACATACTGAGACTTTTTGTCAGCAGCCTGACGGACTGCTGTGAACTTTTGGAACTGTTTCTTTTTTTACATGATTTTGCTGTTGCTGTGTAGACAGCAGGTTAAAAATAGGATGAGATCATATTAGACATCAGTCAAAAACAATTCAGTGTGAAGTTTGACTTGTTTTTATTACTTTTGGTTTAGTAAAGTTTGGATTTTCTTCTTTTGCATCACCTGTGAGTGATTCCCTCTCAGTGTGTTTTTGAATGTCTGGTATACACGTTATTAACTGATACAGACCGTAGAGACTGTGAATGAATGATCCATCTGTGTTTACAGAGCCTTTTATTCCACTTATAGTTGGAATAATGTAATGGGCGTAATAGAGTTGAACTTACGTTCAGCAGAAACTCTGAAAGTGCTTTTTTTCAATTTTCATTATAAATATGAATTTTATGAATTTTCAGTTTATACATTTTATGGTTTGTTTTCATTTTGTTAATAAAAAAAAAATTGAATTTCTAGCAGCAGAGTCACATCTTAAAGTCTGCTGATATTCTATATTTGTATTATTGTCAACAAACTCCTGGAAAGACCAAACCAACAATGAATTGATCTACTAACAAGTATTATCTGTGTATCAAAGCCTGATATATCTTCTTCCTCTGTGCCATAGAGCTCCATTGTTATCCAAAAACGATTAAAAACACATTGATGAGCCACACTGTTGCACTGAATGACTATGAACACACACTGTAGTTTATTTTGACTGTCCTGCTGCTGGAAATACTCACGAGAACACCAAATGTGTAATAATCCACCGCTGAAAATAGTCCCCAACAAATGCACTATTTCCTCCTGTTTGAGTAGGGTTTTTTAGAAACTACATTTACCAGCTTTTTTTGCACATTACTGAGCCTTTTTAAAAAATAAAACTATATATTTGTGAGGTGTTTTTAAAGATTTACATCTACAGCAGAAACCAATGAGCTTGAGGCTTACTGCCACAGACAGAAAAGTGTTGAGAGACGGACTAACACATTGTTGGTTTTGGTCTGCATGTGGGATTTGTTGACAGTAAAACAATTCTAATATAACATCAGCCATATCATGTAGGTCTCTGGGGCTCCCATAAAAAGGAAGAATCTCCTCAAAGTGTGACACCTGGTAAACTAAAGTTTAATTTGTGTTCATACGGTGTAAAAACATATTTTTTTATAAAGTATTACATTTATATCTACAGACATCCAGGACCAGTTAGTTAAGTCAAATGTTAAGCTGCCAAGCTTGACACAAACAAAGAGAGTCAGAGAGAAAAGTCACAAAGAGAAAGAAACCAGAAAAAGAGGAAAAACAATAGAGAAACTAAACAATGGGGAGACGAGAAATGTTCTTCTTTCCAAACAAAGAAGGAAAAACAGAGAGGAGAGAGGGGGGAAAAGAAGAGTCTTCTGTCAGTGGAGAGTTGCATTTGTTCCTAAAGCATCATGTTTTCTCGGTGAACATCAGGACACTTTGGGAGAATCCTTGTGTGGATTAATGTTTGGGAAAAAAAGAGAAATGGTGGATGTTTGCTCTGATCTGCAGTGGAAGGAATGCCACGCAGCAGCGCTCTCGACACCCACTGAAGGAGAAAGCTGTTCACGCCTGACTGAGACGCTCCTTTTAGTCATTATTCAATTATCGAAGGTCACAGCTTCACAATAACAGCTGGCCTTTGAGTTTCTGCAGACATAATAAACACAGTCGCTCTGTGACAAGTTGCTGGGAGAGCAGACAAGAATGCCTCGCTTGCCCAAGGATTTAGAGGCCTTTCTCAGCTTTTTCTTTTTAATAAGTAGATCTAAAAAATCTCATTCATTTCTACTAGCAAACCATTTATACAGTTTTTAATAATAACTTGTAATATATAGCCAGAAATTCATCTGGGAAGTTTGACAACAAGTTTCTCTCACAAGATACCTTTTCTATAATAATATTTTAATATCTTCTGGGCACAATTTCCATTTCTTAATCCATGTATTGTATTATCTTATTAACATATTCAGATATTATCTTGTCTTTGCAAGATAATATATGGATCAGATCCAGATCTTGTGGGTATTTTATTTTGTGTGATGATGTTATTTTGATATATGAAGTTGTGTATGGACAATAATATCTTGCACACAAATGATATGGATCTTATGCGGAAGATACTGTCTTGTACGTACAAGATAATATCCTGTGCAAAATATATGGATAAAGATATGGATCTGTGTCCACAATAACTCAAGATATTAAAAGAAAGTAGACATTTAACTGCTGTTAAAAGTCTCCTTTTTACATTTACATTTCTACGTCTGTTCAATAAACTGAATACAACATGTGAATTTCATCTCTTTCGATGGCGCTAAGCAGGTTCCCCTTGCTTTCAGGCTAACTGCTAAGCAAAAGGCGTAACACGTCCTGTCACTGAATTCATACTTATAACTCAAAACTCATACTTATAACTTAAACAAAACATCAGATAGATGTCTAACTTAATTGGCTGCACAAAACTGTCTAGTTCTTTGTTATCTTAAAGGAATACTTCACCCTCAAAAGGACCATTTTATATCAATTACTCACCGTGTTACCTTGATTTCTTGCAGAAAACTTTGTTTTTCTCGCATGCCTCCACGGTGAACAGTTTTTTATTCTCTCTTCACCATGGAGGCATGTGAGAAAAGAAAAAGTTTTCTTAAAGAATTCAAGGTAACATGGGGTGAGTCATTGATATGCAAATGGTCATTTTGTGGGTGAAGTATTCCTTTAAGTAGGAGTAATTTTGATTAAAATCTGTGTAAATTAAGTAACTCAAAACGAAGAAATGTTTGTCTTGAAGCTGTTTATAGTCCAACAGAAGACCTGCGTTTTGTGTTGAAGAAGTTTAACAGATGAGGACATCTGAAAAAATTCAACAATGAGCGAATCTGAAGGAGAAGATAAATCAGTGATCTCTAGAAACTGTTTTCAACAGGTAGCTTTTTTCTATTTTTACAAATAAAGGTGCCGTTAGAGACAACAGACAACAACAATACATGTTACCTTTTATTCCTGTTTTTAAAAAAGTGGAATTATTTTGATTTTTTTGCATTTCAACATCAGTTTAGGAACAAGTAACAAAAAAGGTATAAAAACATAAAATAAAGTAAGGGCTTCTACATTAAAAAAACACAACACCACCCAAAGGCACCTCAGCATGACTGGTTGCAAGAATCAATCCAGTTGAGTTTACCTGGTCTGATTCTGGTTGCTGGTAACAGGAGCTGATTGTCAGCCCAAAGCTGACCGAGTCCACACCCGTAAACCTGAGCCGGAGCTGGCAGTCATGGTTGGGCCAGAGCCGGCTCATATTTGGTCCTCTGGGACCAGAAAACAGGCTACAGGTGTCCCGACTCTCAGACTCTACTGGCCTTAGTCAGAGGGAAATCTGGGACAGGTGGTTACCACTTAGGTGGTTATTTTTTTAGGCTTAATATTAGATTGTTTTCTGTTTTTTTTTTTTTTTTCTGTAATATTATGTTCAATTTGTGCTCTTGAACTAATCCAAGACTGACCGAGCTCAAGTCCAACATATATTCATGAAAGCAACCCCTATCACCGTACTGGACACACAAAGATTACACTGATATCTATCTTCTCATCTTGACAATACGGAAGACAAAGGGAAAAAAAGTATTTCACAAAATATTTCTTTAAAAAAAAAGCTCACAAGAACGGGAGTTTCCCTTGTGTGTAGATTTGGTTTGATATTGATTGTACATTGGATTTTGTGCTTTTTACCCAATAAAGAGTTGAAGTTCAGTCTCAATTTCTGATTTCCACAACAGGCAACTCTAAGTAAGTCAAACAAGAAGCACCAGATATACCAACACAACCAAACACACAGGAACATGGATGGGGAGGTGGAGGTAATCTGATATTTTAATATCACAGACTCCAAATGCTAAAATTAAAGACATATTTAATCAGATAAATTAGATTTTACCTGATGATTTCAGTGGGTTGATTAGTTAATTAAGAAAAAGTTTGTATACACATAGACAACTTGGGCTTGGATACTATGATGGCATAGAGCAGTCATTTTGCTGTGGACACCTGGAGGTCCTCCACAGATGTCGGCGGGCCCCTGAGTTGCACTCTCAGGACCTGCTGTTGTAAGTTTGTAAGCCTCGGTTCCTTTGAGCAGAAAAATTTGTCCTCCCACGTCGCTGTGCCTGGGCAAAGAGAAGGAGGAGGGGAAGCTTCAATAAGGCCCGCTTTGTTCAGGCGTCCCCCTCTCTGGCTCAGAGAGAGAGACACTTGAACAAAGCTGCATATCAATCGCCATCCACCAAGGGAGTTGCTAAGCTACACAACACCCACCGCCTCCCACCAGCTGCCCCAGCCACTGAAGAGAGAGAGAAGAAAGAGGGCAGAGATGCAGGGGAGGAAACACTGCTGCCGTCCGCCCAGATCAGCCAAAACTCCTCGCTTCTTGGTTGCCTTGACAACCAGCTGAGACACAGCGGCATGGTGGCCTCAAGTTAGCAATACGGCCTAAAACCAACAACAAGGTCCTGGGTTTTAACCCGTCTAGTGAGGCCTGTGTGTGGACCTCCTGCTGTGTTCATGTGGGCTCCCTCAGGTGCTCCACCAGCTTCCTCACACCTCAAAGATAGACAGTTAGTTGTTGAGTTCTGCCTCTGCCTGAGGAATATATTAGTATAACTGTAAAGATTAACCCGTAACTATCATAAAACCAACATGTGATTCAGGGACTGTGTCCGAAATCACTCCTTATTTATTAAATAGTGCACTATATTTACTGTCTACCTTTTTTTTGAGTGTATATGTTTATCTGTCTGGTTTTATTTAGCTTAACAAGTAGAATTTAAACACTAAATGCTTGAGTTTATCTAAAAAAATTATATGATATATGGTTTAGACTGGACAGCGATAATATGTCTTATACAGTATTAAAGGGACTGTTTGTAAGAATCAGAAATTGGTTGTAACAGCGACACCTGTGGCCATTAAGTCAACGAAAGTCAGTGTTCAGAGTACAACAGAGACTCCGGCCCTGGAGACCAAAGCTACGGTCTCCCCCGCGTCCTCCGACCGCGGCCAATACTGTTTTGCAAGACGGGCTTCACTAGATATAACTTTGCAGATTTGGTGCTTCCGTGTAGTTTGTGTTGGACTCTTGTCTGAACAGCGTAGCCACACGCGAGCGTGCATGGGACACCGACCGGATTGATTTATACGTGTAAGAAGTTACAAACAGTCCCTTTATTGCACATTTTTAAAAAAAGTTTAAAAACCATTGTTTTCCATCGATTTCTTTTTATGTATGAAAGCCAACTTGCAGAGACTTTTAGGTAACACTTTATAATGAGGTTAAAAACACAAAAATTAAGATTTTTATTTTTATAAATAACTGCATTTATCATAATACAAATAATCAATTGGTCCCTGATGTTGTTGGCTTAAAAGTGTTCAGTCAGTTCCACTACAATGAGAGTTACAGGAGTGAAAAGTGTATTTCTTTCTTTCTTTGTTCATTTGTTACCTCAATGCAGAAAATGAGGAAGGGCACCCACCGGCATTTTCCCCAGAAGGTGGCACCCTAGGTGACCCCCTATCCGGCCTATGCCTTAAGCTGGTCCTGGCAGGATGTATTATGAAATACACCGAGAGCGCAAGTCTGAAATTTCCCTTTTTTTGTGATTTGTGATGTAATTTAATTCCAGATCATTTTGCGGCATGTAAATGAATGTAAACCTATGAAGTAACTAAATTACAGAAACAATCATAAATTGATGATCCATTTAGCACTAACTAACTTTAGCGTGTGTTTTGTAACCTTAAAGTGTTAAAGTCTGTTTGTGACTCCTGAACAGTCAACGCATCAGTCTACTTTTACTGTTGTCAAAGTTACGTTAGCTTAGCATGCTAACGCACAGATTCTGTTGAAAAGTCTTCCATGCATTATCACAGAGGACTGTAACGTGTGTAATAAATGGGCTAAAGCATGCACAATACTGGCACTGTTCTCTAACAAGATAAAATACAGTTTTAGAGTAATGAAACAGCTATTAGCATTGGATATGTCATGTAACATTTCAAATAAAAGTGCTGGCCCTCATGTATTCGGGCCTCATTGTATTGATGTCCAGGCTCTCCTCTGTGCACTCTGACAGTTGTTTTTTTATACATGTCTGCAGCCTCAACAGGATCAGGAAATACACAGCACAATATCTGTTAGCAGCGACCATTACCAAGACGACAGCTCAGTGCTAATCAGCAATGCTAACAGAGTCCGCTCCACATGTGGAGCTCTCTGTTGGCTTGATGCAGAGCCAGCACGAGGCATCAGCAGACTGAGCGGTTGCTTAGGACCCCCAGTACAACACGGGGCCTTCTATTCAGTTTCAGTCAATATTAAAGGTTTACTCGTTGATTTTGTCATCATGCCTTTTTTAGTGCCTTTAGACATTTAGGGATTTGGGGACACTAGAGTTTTATTCCAGTACCTGCTTCCAGGCTGGTTAAAGATCTGGATTTGTTAAAATAACAAACGTCTTATCGATTATTTGATGTTTTCTGTTACGGATGTTTATTGCATGCATTCTAATCTGTGAGAGGTGTTGGTGGTGTTATGAAAGAGCCAAGCTAGCTGTTTCCACCTGCTTCCAATCTTTATGCTAAGCTAGGCTAACTCATAGACTGTATATAAGAAGTGGACGTAGTCACCGTGACGTCGCCCATTGGTTTGTTGGCTGCCGTTTTGAAGCCTCGAGTTCGTCATTTTGGCCGTCGCCATGTTGATTTTTTGCAACCAGAAGTGACATAAGAGGGTGGAGCAAAGTATAACTGAATGCTTAATACAACATTTTCAGGTGACCAAAGAGGTTATAATTAACTTTCATTAACTGAAAACGCACTGTGAAAGGGTTAAAGTTCTAAGACTAAAACACGGACAACTCCCAGACCGGACAACGCCGTGGTAGCAACCTGTCAGTCACAAGGCAGCCACGCCCTAAAGCATCCCCTGCTTTATGGTCTATTTGACTCTAAATGGGACCATAATTTACTAAATGAACATCATGCTGTATTGAAGAAGACTTGAAACTAGTGATTGAGACCATAAACTCATGTTTACAATGTTTACTGAGGTAATAAATCAAGTGAGAAGTAGGCTCATTTTCTCATAGACTTCTATATCATCAGACTTCTTTTTGCAACCAGAAATAATGCAAGTTTAAGACACTCTAGCATTGGCTTCACTTTTCAAATCTGGACGTAGCCTACTGGACTAACTACGTCCTGACTCCAGCTCCCACAGAGAGGAGATTAATTTCAGTTATCTCATCCCAAAGAATGAAAATAAGCAGATTTCCAAAAATGTTAAAGCACTCCTTTTCATAAAGTTTTAGTTAAAATGCTGCTTATGCGTAGCATCAATACTAATCCAATGATATCATAAATAACACTCTCAAAGGGGCTATTCTGCATAATGACTACTTTTACATTTCATAGTTTGAATACATCTTGCTGAAAATACTTATGTACTTTTGTTTAAGTAAAACCCAAGACTTTTACTTGTGATACATTATATTTAAACTTATGATTAGTTATTGCTAATTCTGCTTGAGTTCTTCTTCCATCACTGCACCGCAGGTCCTACAAAAGGCTCGGCCCGTCCATGCTTGATGCTGGAGTCCCACAGAGACTTTGGGGCTATAAGCTTCCCATCAGGAGCAGCGGGTCCGGATGCCTCCATGTCCCCGGTCACCAGCACACAGAAGAGGGTCACGTCAGTGTGAGACGGCAACCAGTGAAAGCCGACTAAAGCCCCACCAGCAGGCTGCAGGGGTGGGCTGCCCGGACCACTTCCTCATTGAGCTCTTTAAGAGGACATGAGAAACATCAGTGAACTCTGGGGTCCCTTTCAATCCTGAGCAAACAGTGCTTTCATTAAGTTGGCATCGCTCAGGCAGGAAAAAGCCAAAATCTGAAGGTGGTCTTTCAAGAAAAACATCAAACAAACGGTTTAACCCATATTAAATGATTGTTTTGTATGTTCAAATAGGAGGGGGCAATACCACAAACTATCATGAACGTACTACAGGGGAGAGCAAAGTGTCATGAGTTTTGTCATGAATGCATCTTTAATCGGTTATTTGTAAATACATTTATATTACCACCACATTTTTCAAACATCAAGCATTTCTCTTTACTATTCTCATTTAATTACTTAATGTTTAATCACAGGGATGTTACGTAAAACACGCAACAAGTCTCTAATGGTCAGCTGTGGTAGAAGTATTGAGTTCTTAAATAAAAGTAGTAATAGTAGCCTAGTAGTAGTAAAATACTCCATTTCAAGTAAAAGTCCTGCATTCAAAATGTTTAAGTATTCCTTATGCAAAATGACCCCACTCAAGAATGTTATATTCTATATTTATTAGGGGAATATTAGTATTGATGCATTTATGTAAGCATAAGGAGCTCATTTGAACTACTTACTGCTATGTAGTTTAATTTATAAGAATACCTTTTTTTTCTTTTTAAACTGATCATATTTTTTACATAACTAGTATAACTAGTAACTAAAGCTGTCAGATAAATGTAGTGGAGTAAAAAGTACAATGTTTCCCTCTGACATGTAGTGAAGTAGAAGTATAAAGTAGCATAAAATGGAAATACTCAAGTAAAGTACAAGTACAGTAACAAGTAACAGTACTTGCGTAATTGTATCCATCCTATTGATGCTGGTGTTAATACTCAAGACAAGACTTAGTATTGCAGTATTGATACTTTAGGTATTGATCTGCCAACCTCAGTTCAAAACAAGAACTGAATGACAACACCCGGTTGGTCCAATGAGGCATATTGATATCACTTCATTACTATAAATGCTTGTTGTGAAACCAAATTAACAAAAAGGTTGGAAAAAAAAACTTTTGTAAATATGAAATAGTTGAAATATCAGTGAAATGATGATGAATCCTGACATATATTGATATGAAGAGAATAAGTTCATGGTCAGCATGAGTATCAGTGAGTATTTACAGTGTTGTACGTCTTTCTTTGGCCACATGGGAGCAGTGTTGCTTCATGTCAGAAGACCTGATGTCTCTCAGACACACACAGTGAGTGTGGACACCAGGCAGGGACTCTGTCATTAATGATATCACATATGGATCACGTAGGCCGCTGTGTTGAAAAAGTACATGAATATTACAAAATGACATAGTTTTACAATGTTTCCAATAAAGATCAGTCTGTTTCAAGAGCTGGTTTTCTTGAAATCGTGATCCGCCGCAGTGATCTACTGTATTCTGTCTTGTTTCAAGATGCTGTTGAAGTTCATTTCTAAAAAGAAAAATCTGATTTGTGTTCAAACATCTGGAAATGATCTCACAAGAGGTTTTGATTCTTTTTGTTTTTCATTTGTTTTAAGAAAATGTGTTTTTTTAGACAGTTTGTAGTGAAATATCATCTACTGTATATACACACTCAGTTGGCAGTTTATTTGGTGCAACTAGCTCAAATTAATCCAGTCTAATAAAACAGTCCTGCACTGAATCCTCCTCATTTATATCAATGAGATAACAGAAACACCTCTCTGGATAATGTAATTCAGTACAGCACCACTAACAGCTCTTCTTCCTGATACAAGCGTGACATTATTATCTCTCAGCTATTAATTCAGACCTTTGGGAAGATGTTATATTATGACTTACTCTACTCTGTCATAGCAACACAATGTTATGTGCAGTTGGCTGTCTGTCTGATACATTTCCACAACTGAACGTTAACAGCAGTAACAGTGTTCCTCAGTGTTCCTCATTGTTCTTCAGTGTGTGTGTGTGTGTGTGTGTTGGGCCTGAAGGCTGGATGTTTATACAGGAGGCCTGCAGCTTCCTCACAGAGACCAGCTCACAACGTCCTTATTTAGACAATTAGCAGGCCCAACAGCTCTGCATGTTTATGACAGCGAGACACAAGACACAACCCGGCATTTTATACCCGCATATGGGATGTGTGTGTGTGTGTGCGTGTGTGTGTGTGTGTGTGTGTGTGTGTGTGTGTGTGTGTGTGTGTGTGTGTGTGTGTGTGTGTGTGTGTGTGTGTGCGTGTGTTTGTGCGCACACTGAAACAGTCACATAGTGGGGACTAAGCAGGTCTTTACAAGGTGAACTGTCCCTTTTAGGATTCAGATCAGAGTTAGAGTTAGGCTCTTTTACTTCCATCTTTGTGAGGACCAGTTGGAGATTTAGAAAGGGAGGACAATCTTGGTGAACAGTGGACCAGCTCCTCAGGGTTACTGGAGGGGTCATGGGAGTTTACCAAGCCTCCAGGAAGAGCGCCGGGCTTTGAAACTAATTTTCGTAGTGGCCGAATGGTGGAATTACAACCTCCGTGCCCGTCACGTGATGCCAATGGCCCCAAAAATACTTTTCCCATAGACTTACATTGAGAAAGAGACGTCTGTAACTCAATGGTTAATTTTTTTTTTAGGTAAATCAACGTATAAACACTTTTTCGTATTTGTCTAATATTATAGTTTGCTCTTCCTTTGTAAAATGTGCCGCTCTGCTGACAGTAGACTTGTCCATGTCTGTGATTGGTCAGATGCTGCAAGCACTGCCCAGTTCATGTGAACGCGCTCACAGCCAGACTGAGAAACCCTGGGTTGATTTACCGAGTTGATAACCAACATCGTAGGACCGCTTAGCGTGATCTCAGTTGTTAGGGTTAGTGAAGCCAGATAACGAGAAGATACCCTGGGTATGTTGAACTCGCTTCGTAGTACAGGCCTCTGATCTCATTCTTTCCTCTTGTGTCTTGTCTGGTTTTACTTCCTGCCTTTGTTTGTTTCCCACCGTCTGTGATTGTCTGCCCCGCCCTGATTTATTCCACCTGTGTTCAATTCCCCTGTTTCTTTGTTAGTTCGTTGTCATTCCACCCTTCAAAGTCTGTGTTCCCATGCTTTGTATTCCTAGATTGCTTTTTGTACCTGCCTGGATCCAACGTCAATAAACACGTCACAAGTCGTGAACTCTGAGCTTTCAGAAACTTTCCACTTACGAGATTGTGAATACCACTAGAGGAGGGCTTTCATATGGACTCTTCTCGTGAACACGGTAAACACGACCCCATTTGAAGGCACCATGAGACCCAGACTGAGGCTGGACTGAGGGCTGGAAAGCGGAGTTAAAGGAAACGCTACTGCGCCTGCTCTATGGGTCCAATGGATGCAGAAGATCGCTGGAAGATCCAGGTAACTGTATACTCGGAAATCCAGCTATTTTTACCTCCGCCAAGGCCAAAGGCCTAGGAAGGAGGTTATGTTTTCACCAGCATTATATTGGTTTGTTGGTTTGTCCGTTTTTGAGGATTACTCCAAAAGTCTACGATGGATTTGAATAATTTTTTGGAGGGGTGGAGTGTGGCACAATGAACAATCCATTAGATTTTGGTGGCTGGATCATGATCCGGCTTCGGGAATTTTTTGAATAACTCCACTCAGCCTGTGCATTAACACCACAGGCTTTAAGATATGCGCAGTGTAACCTATGACATGTTCATGAAGCGTCACCCTGCCTCTTTCCTTCTGCCTGCAGAGAGAGGGACAGAGAGAGAGCGGGGGGTGGGGGGAGGCGGGGACACCTGTAGATTCGGCGTTTTTTCACATTAAACTCTGTGAAATTACAGCTGAGTTTGACCAAAACACACTTGGTGATTGTTGGAAAGAGTAACAACGAAAGTTTAGGTGAGTTTCACTTTGTTTCTGTCCAGTTTGAATGAAGTGTTTTATGCTGCTCAGCTACGTACAGCTGATCTCAACATAAACAAAAATACACGTGGACGATGGCGCAAGCTGCACGGAGAGGAGGGGCAATCGTACTCGGGCAGCTTGGCGGAGGTCTGCGCTCTCCGAGTGCCATTCTAGTTTCTTCTTGCGCCAATGAGCAACTTTCATAGGAATGAACGGGGCCCCATCCATGGAGTTTACCCATCCAGTCTACATGTGTTTTATAGACTTGCAGAAAGCTTGCGACCACAAGGTATTGGGTACGTTCTGTCCTTATATAACTG
This sequence comes from Sebastes umbrosus, assembly GCF_015220745.1. Lineage (NCBI taxonomy): Eukaryota > Metazoa > Chordata > Actinopteri > Perciformes > Sebastidae > Sebastes > Sebastes umbrosus. Next base: position 21,061,096 of record NC_051269.1, on the reverse strand, counting down.
GAGTGAGAGCAGTGTCTGTAACCTCAGCAGGAAGTCAGACATGGTTCCAGTGGGTGTTGGGCTCCACCAGGGTTGTTCCTTGTCACTGATCCTGTTTGTGATCTTTATTGATTGGATCTCAAAGTGCAGCGGGAGGAGAGTGTCCGGTTTGGGGACCTCAGAATTGCTTCTCTGCTCTGTGCAGATGATGTCGTTCTGTTGGCTTCATCATGTTTGCAGCTGAGTGTGATGTGGTCAGTATGAGAATCAGCACCTCCAGATCTGAGGACATACTTTAAATCTCCCTCTTTCTCTCTGGATTACAGTTAATTACAACTCTCCGATTTCTAGACACTATCGGAAATTACGTGCAATATCATGGACATAATCATTGAACATTTGGAATCAACCATTTACACTTAACCTGTCTGATATTGTGCACATAGCTTCTTCTCATCCACACGCATGATCCTCATATTTTGGACATTGTGCATATTTTGGATTTGCACCTCACTGTTGATATTTTCATGACTGGTAGCAGGGCATTATTTGGTTTATTTGGCACCTCATTGATAATCTTTTTATTTTCGTATTGTATTGTATTTTATATTTGCACTCTTCCTACTTTGTATTGCTACTGCAGCACAACAATTTCCCTCGGGATAAAGAAAGTTCTATCTTATCTTTATTTATCGGCTGGAAAACAGTGGATTGTGAGCTGCTGCCTCGAGTGAAGGAGTCTTGTTCATGATCGAGGGTAATGTGACGAGGCCGTCCTGGCCAACCTTAGCAGACAGTTGTTTGACAGTGGAGGGTCGTCAGCTGATTAACCTCACCTGGGCTCCGGGGCTATACAAGCTGGGCCATGCGCTTCCTCCTGCCTCTCTCGTCCACCCTGTATCACCTCCACAGCACACATTAACCACACATCCACACTCTGCTTTCTTTGCTGATCTACACTCCACACCTTTGTTCATTTGAGTTCACTTTAGTTTTAATAAACTGTTTGTTTTATATAACTATCTCACGTGGACTCCCTCCTCCTTGTCACACATCCTGAGCCAGTTTGTGACGGTAAAATGGAGCGTGATGTCGACTGATGCACCATCAGCAGTAATGTGGCTGTGGTACCGAACGTTAGACCTTTTTCGTGGCAGACATTTTGACATGTCATTGTAGAAAAAGCACATTCGTTAGGGGAGGTCCTGGTATTGTGCATACTGGCTCACTGGAATAGCTTACTGGGACACTTAAAGTTAGGGTGGGTAATGTATTTTAGAACCTTTTTTTTATATATATTTGTTGAAAGTCTCATTACATACTGACAGCAATCAATATATAAAATGCTCTGACAAAAAAGGAAGAAAAATCTGGTATCTGTGGCTGTCGCAGGACTGTAAACCCATTCCACTTGAATTAAATGATTGGACAGGCTAACTGCATGCCTCTGCGCACTCTTCAACAAGCTGCTATCTTGACAGCTTTGAGTACTAACAATCGCCATGTTCGTTGTTTACGTTCAATATGATAATTTTGGGCGAGTGGCTTTGGAGGGAGACAGACTGTTAATGTTGCCGACCCCAGCTTTAATGGAACTGAGCTATCGTTAATATTATCAATTTCATCTGTGCTTTTCCTACTATGACAAGTCAAAAAAAATCCGCTGTAAAAAAAACCCATTGTGGTGTTAACGGGTTGATCTACGTTCCAAAAGTCAGCTGTGGTTAATGTGCTAATGACTGCAAGAATGAGAAGTGGTTGAAATGAGTCTCCTCTATAAGATGGCTGAGCTCACCATTAGATATAAAGAACTCAGATATCAGAGGGAGACCTGAGCTGCTCCTTCACGTCAAAAGGAGCCCGTTGAGGTGGTTCGGTAGTTTGATAAGGATGCCTCCTGGGGGACTCCCTTTGGAGGATTTATTGACACATCCAACCAGTAACTTCTCCCAATCTCCCAAAACACAAAGGAACAACATGCACAAGATTGACCCCACCCCCCGCCACCCTACCCCCTCTAAACCAGTGACGTAGTGTGTCCGTCGGACTGCTTGGTGGAAATGTGCTTTGTGTCAGTGACCTTAGAACTGTATCCAAATGCAGCATGTATCTTACTGGACCAACGACTATAATGTAGCACCAAATAGAACCAAACCAACACAAACACTACTTGTAGCAAAAGTAGATTACAAAGCTTCATACTCTTTTGTGCAAAACAGACTAAAAGAATAAGCGCTAAACTTGCGTTTACGCAAATTTGTTTTAATGCCACTAATTTCTTTAACACAACGGAGGTTGTAGTTTTAACGAGCAAAGATACTGGCATCATATGAAACTAGAAAAACCTGAGGAATCCATTGGTACCAACCGTGTCATACTAGCTTGTTGTGAAGGAGGTTAAATAACGCTCCAAACATACGGAGGAAAAACTGGCATGGCCATTTTCAAAGGAGTCCCTTGACCTCTGACCTCAAGATCTGTGAATGAAAATGGGTTCTATGGGTTCCCACGAGTCTCCCCTTTACAGACATGCCCACTTTATGATAATCACATGCAGTTTGGGGCAAGTCATAGTCAAGTCAGCACACTGACACACTGACAGCTGTTGTTGCCTGTTGGACTTGAGTTTGCCATGTTATGATTTGAGCAGATTTTATGCTAAATGCAGTACCTGTGAGGGTTTCTGGACAATATTTGTAATTGTTTTGTGTTGTTAATTGATTTCCAATAATAAATCTATACATACATTTGCATAAAGCAAGCATATTTTCCCACTCCCATGTTGATAAGAGCATTAAATACTTGACAAATCTCCCTTTAAGGTACATTTTTAACAAATAAAGAATGTGGGATTAATGTGATTGTCCTAATTTCTTTTCATTTATTCAGTTCAATTCTTTAAAATCAGACAAATACAAAGTCAGATGAATACTCCCTGAATCAACTCATCCCAACTTCTGCCTCTGACCACTGACTACTACTTCTGTCTGTATGACGTGTCTGCTGCACTACTTATTACTGAAAACAGTAATCTCATTACTGTAATGCATTACTGCCCACTGCTAAGGTTATAGTACATGCGTGTCTCTGTGGGTGTGTGTATGTGGAGGATAATGGTTCATGTTCTTGTTTTTGATTTGCAGGAATCAAACTGAGCAGCTGCTGTAAATCAGTGTCCAAACCTCCACACAGCAGAGACACCATCTCTCTCTCTCTCTCTGTCTGTCTTTCATTCATTCTGTCCGTCTCTCTACCTTTCTGTTTGAAGCCGAGCTGCATTTAATTCCCAGTTTCCCTCCCCCTCAGAGACTCCACACTCCATCCCATCCTGTCCTTCCCTTTGTTTCTCTCTCTTCCTCCTACACCTTCTCCCCCTCTTTCATTCCATCTCTCATCATCCGCCGCCTTCAGCGATAACCAGCCTCCCAGCAGAGAATTATGAATAGAATTCAAATCAGTTGAGCGTTACTGTCTCCCACCCCCTCTCTACCTGCCCCCTCCGTGTCTGCCTCTACTTTCTAACTTTCTCCAACTGTTTCGTATTGATTATAGCTGTGACCTCACACCCACCACCGCTCAGCCTCCTATACATTAACCCTTCCATTTCTGCGGTTAGCTTCTCGCTGAGCCTCGGCACTCAGCCAATGATTCAGAAAACATAAAAAAACACCACCGTCTCCACCGCCACGACTGAATGTGGTGATAAAGTGTTGCTTTCTGAATATCAGTGAAAATATATGAGTGAATCAGGTCTGCACCTCTCTCTCCCTCCACCTACAGTATAATGGACCATAAAGGAACAGTCCAAGTTTTGGGGTATTCACTCTCTTTCTGCGACTGAGATGAGAAGATGGATATTAATCTCTTGTCTGTGTGTTAAATACGGAGCTGGAGTCACGACGTGGTTAGCCTAGCTTAGCATTAAGACTTGACACAAGGGAAAACAGCCAGACTGGCTTTGTTCAAAGTTTAAAAAAGTGCCCCTTTAAATTGTCGTTAACCTTTTCCACTCCACTCCTTTTTCATAGACCCATTTTTGTCTGTTTTAGAGGGGTACAGGGGGTCTTTAGAGGGAGATAGCAGGTCAACAGTAGATGCCACATAGAAGTGGTGTACATCATCTGAAAGCTGGGAACCTGAAGATTAATTTGAGATGAAGCTCAGCACTGTGTGTCAAGTTGCTCTAGTCATAAATCAGAAAAAAAAATAAAATTGATTAATTAATTAATTAATTAATTAATTAAAATAAATTGTGAAAGTGTAGAAGGTGAAGTTGTTGCAGCAATTTTGGGGTTGATACCATTTGTTAAACAGATTTGGTGCTAAATTTAAGCATGTTTTACCACTCAAGAATTGATAAAATGATCAATAATCCCTCCAAAACACCACATTAAAACACCAAGACCTTGAGGAACACCATAGAAAAAGCCATGTTGTGATTTGGTATCAAAAACCTTTGACATTTTGAGATTTTACAATGAAATGGCTACTATGAGGATTGACATCATTCCAAGACTGTTTAGGGACCCCAGTACGCAGAAATATTCAAATAGACCATTTTTAGAATATAGGTGAAAATAACAAATTATACTGCATTCAAAAAACTGCATGTGATTATCATAAAGTGGGCATGTCTGTAAAGGGGAGACTCGTGGGTACCCATAGAACCCATTTTCATTCACATATCTCAAGGTCAGAGGTCAAGGGACCCTTTTGAAAATCGCCATGCCAGTTTTTCCCTTGCCAAAATTTAGTCTAACTTTGTAGCGTTATTTAGCCTCCTTCCCAACATGCTAGCATGGTTAGTACCACAACGTTCAGTTTCAGTTTCACTGTACAAATGTAGTAGTTTTAAGCCCAACCATTTAGTTCTTTCCTTAACCTAACTACAGTGGTTTTGATGCCAAAAATAAAGTGACACCATGGGATGAGAACGTGTTGTTAAGGTAACAAAAACACAACGATTCTTTGTTTCAGGTGATTATACACTAATGAAAACATATTTATTATTATATTATATTCCATTTCTGCTAATAGATCCCATGAAATACACGGGTCCTTTAACACCTTTAGTTCGGCTCATTTGGTTTGGACAAAGACAAAATTGTAGCTTTTTAGTTCTGGTTTCAGGTTCACACAGACTTTACAACCGAACCAGTGGGTGTTGATATTTGTTGATGTTCAGTCTCACAAACAGTTAAGGCCTCTGACATTATCAGCCTAATCAATGCAATCGAGCAATCAGCTGGAACACCTGCTATTGATTAGCTGTTGTTTCCTGACACCTCTACCGCCTCCTGATGATGCTTCGAAAGTAAAACATTTTTTAAAACGAGGCCTTTGTCCTGTTTTGGAATAACTCTACTCATATATGTTATAAATACCAGTGAATCTGCAGCCTTTATTGTGTTTTTCTGACTGTAACTAGTGCTGTGCAGAGGTAGAGTGTATTTAAATCATCAAACACATCCAATCAATCAACCACAGAAGGTTCTCAAACTCGTACAGCATTATCCACTTCTCCATTGGTGATACATGTGATCATGCTGTTTTTCAGTAGAGACGTAATTTCATACGATAGACAAAACTTTCAGTTTCACAAGTTTTTTTGTTACACTCATCACGACTTTCAACAACATATTTTTCGGGTGTTTTCCTACGAATCTCCAGCAACATGAGATACACGTGTCAATTTCCGCTCCAGTTTTTTCAAAATTAAACTACCTATTTTGGTTTAGAAATAGATCGACTTGGTTGGGCTTAGGCAACAAACTACTTAGTTAGGTTTAGGAAAAGATCGTGGTTTAGGTTAAAATAACACCGGAACTGCCGGAACTTCAGTATGCAAGTTACATGACAAATAAATCAACTTTGACTTCTGGTTTCACATGGGATACGAACACCGGTCTCCTGGGTAAACCTCCTGTGCTTTTTGACCCACCCATCCATCCTGACCTTCTCCCTACACTGCGTTTGCCACTCTTTATACTTCCCGGTTAGAATCACGTTGATTGCATACAAATTGATTTTGTGCTGACCATCGTGTTTTTGTACACAAATCAACTATGACTATTTCATGAACTGCTGTGTAACTGGACTGTTACGACACCACGTAACTTCCAATAACGGTTGCTCGATATACTACGTCACTTGCTCTGACTGAATGCAAAAACGTCCACATTCAACGGATTCGTGGTTTTGCAGAAATGTACAATGGCAACATTTTTTCCTGGTGACTGTGCCATCGTACATTGATGGACAAGATGCAATGAATTGTACAAATGGGGATAAAGATGTACACTTTCAGTCGGTTGTAAACACACACCTGGTCAAGCACTGCATTAAGTGGCTTGAATGTCTCAACACTGATCTGACGGGACATTTTAGCTCATTTCGGTGCTATAACTAAATCAGAGAGTGTATCTTTAAGTAGATGGAAAAATGATCATTTCTTTCCATGTGGAGGTTGATCTGCTAGATTTAGAAGAAGAAGAAGCACCAGTTAATCAGTGTCACAGCTTGAGCACCATGACTGCAGCACAGAGCTGGTTATATAATGTATGACTGTGGGATTCCCAGCAGCTCTGCCTCCTCCACTCAGCAGTCTGAGGAGAGGAGGGGGGCTGCAGGATGGATGGCAGCAGAGGGAGGAGGGTATTGATGTTTCAGATTGTGATCATGAGTGTTAGGGGCTCAGGTTGCAGCTCCTCCACTCTTCAATAATCCGATAATTACAGGCAGCATCTTAACAGGGGATCCCTCTGCTGCTGCAGCCAGGCCTAATGCAGGTTACATCCATACCGGTCTGCCTGTTTGTATTGAATATGAGCGCACCGCAGTGAAATATTACATTGAAGAAATTTAATTGCAACATCGCTCTCCAGGAAGAGTGTCCATGTTACTCTGGATAACCTCCAGAGGACACTGACAGTTTCCATTGGGGCTATATTTTCAGTGACAGTGAGGTCTGTGTACAGAGTAACTGTCAGGTGCTGCCTCAAGACTCAAGTCCACTGCCACGGCTACATGTTCCCATCCGGTGCTCATGTCTGTAAGGCACATCCGCACAAGCTTAGGGCTGAATGCACCAGCAAAAAGCAGAAAGGAGGAAGAAGACTGCTCCCAAGTTAATATTAATGCAGGTTTCAAAATGATTAAAAAACTGTTTTTCAAATGTTCTATGAGGATGGAAATGCATTCAGCCTGTATATTGGACCTCAAGGATACAATAAAAAACAACAACACATACTTTGTTGTTTACAAAAACAAAGGGCATCTTTATGTCTGTCATTATGTATACAGTATTTCTTATTGTTAACAAATCCCACAAAAAGACCAAAACTGTCTTAAGGCCAAGTCCGTATTGTTCGTCTGACATTGTGGCACATTTAAAAAAGGAATCACGTTTACACACCAACTCAGCAGGTTTGATTTTCTGCGTTTTTCCGCATCCGTCAAAAGCCAAAAGAGGGTTGTTTGACCACTCAGAGCCACCGTACGTGCAAACGTCATCATTGAAAATGGCATCAGATAAACATTCACTTCGTCTCCCAGCACAAAGCACTTTACGATAAAGAAATAAAAGACTACAGAGATGCAAGATTTAAAGATAGATTGTGGCAGGTGGTTGCAGAACAGCTTGACATCGGGGATGATTGCAAAACAAAGGATGTAGGAAAGATTAGACAGTAGTGATTGTGCTCTCGGCATCTAAACGATAGCTTCTTGCTAAGGTCATTCATTCATTAGCCCCTTTTGGGACAAGCGCTGTCCATTGCATCGACGTAATTGATTCAGTTTTGTCTTGGAGTGCAACAAAGAGAATAATAAAACGCATTGGACTCTGCACAAGATTTCTGTGACCGATAAAAAAAAAAATTAAAAATAAAAATACAGACTTTCTGCAAAGACCTTTAGTCTGTTTCTCAATACTTTCTAACTTCATTACTCTCTGTGGCTCTCAGGCCCAGAACCCATTGATTCCTACTGTAGACATGAATCTTTAAAAACTGCTGCTCACAAATATGAAGTTTCAGTTTAAAAAAAAAAGGCTCAGTAATTTCCTCTAACAGCTGGCCAATGTAGTTTTTAAGAAATGTCACTCAAACAGGAGGAAATGGTAAATTTGTTGGGGACTATTTTCAGCGGCGGATTAATCCACATTTGGTGCTCTAGTGAGTATTTGTGGCAGCAGGACGGTGTCAAAATAAACTACAGTGTTTGTGTTCATGGTAATGAAGGAACATGCCACCCAGTGCAACAGTGTGGCTCATTGATGTGTTTTTAATAGTTTTTGGACAACAAAAGTTGGTGGTTCCCAACCTATTTTCCTCAAAGCCCCCTGTGCTTGTATCTAAGAAAAGCTGAGCCCCCGCCACCCCCAAATTTTCTGACATCATCACCCTTATAACAGGAGTAAGTCCATTTTTTTTCCTAAATCAACTCTCTTTAATGAATATAACATCAGTTTTGTCAACATAAGTAAACTTACTTAATTTACTTTAATAGTGTTAGAGCCGATATATTTTGTTATTGTGGTTAAATAAATGTAATTTATGTTGCTGTTAGATTACCGCTACTAGACCGCCCTGTTAAGACAGGTGTGTGCCTCCCTTTGTGTGCAGCAAGTACGAGAACTAACAGGTTTTTGACTGCAGTGAAAATGTTGTTTTTGAACACCAACAAATATGGACTGAAGCAGAATATTTTGTTAGATATAAATATGTTGTGAATTTTAGAAATGATTACATCTATCTTTTTTCAATACATTTTGACTTTTGGACTTAACAACGCTCTGGAGTTATTGGAAATGTTTGGATCACACAAGTCGGAAACAATCCTACGCAGCCGCGACTGGAATCTAATCCTACAAATAGTATAACACTGATAATATTAGTGCAGCCTGATCTTTATCTGCAACTCTGCAAAAATACCGGGTTTAAACAGAATGTGGTCTAGTAAGTAGCAAAATAAAATATATATGTTTGAATAGTTTTATATACATACTTTTGTATAAATTATCCATTAAGTGTGTTATTATGATTTCGGTTATACATGTGGAAATCTAATTTTGACAACCTCAGAGCAAACCAATCCTGTCGCCCCCCTGTGATCTTTAGCGCCCCGTAAGGAGGGCCCGGATCCGAGGTTGGGAACCACTGCCCTATGGCATAGAGGAAGAAGATGGTGCATCAGTTCATTGCTGGTTTTCGTCTTTTAATGGGATTTGTTGACAATAACTAACATAGAATATAACCAGACTTGTATTTTCCAGTTAGAATTTGGTTAGCGTGAGGGTTGCGGATGTAGTTGTAATGGTTAAAAGGAAGTACAAACATGAATGTGTGCATATAAACATACATACTGCATGTTGAGTGCTGCATGTTCTCTTTGCCTCTCATAAACAGCATTTTTGGTCAAATATGTATGTCTATAAGAGCAAAACCTTATAGAACTTATACATTATTCAGACAGTGACATAGGTTTCTCACAGAAGCCACGAAGAGTTTCAAGATGTCCATCCTCCTTCCTTCACATACTGCAGTTCACTGTGAGGTTGAAGAGCAGCAGAACAGAAACACAACATCTGACTGTGTAAAGCTGTGCAATGCAGCTTTTCGCTTTAGTTTTTTTCCCCTCCAGAAGTTAACACAGATTCAGGCTGACAGCTCCAGTCAACCCAAACTACAGCGAAACTTAAAAACTCAAAAAGAGTCCAAATGTAAGAACTTAGCTTAAATGATAACTTGTATTTTAAAGGTCCAGTGTGTAGCATTTAGGGGAATCTATTGACAGATATGGAATATAATATTAATAAGTATGTTTTCTTTAGTGTATAATCACCTAAAAACAAATCATGTTTTCGTTAGCTTAGAATGAGCTGTATAGGGAGCAGGTCCTCTCTTTACGGAGCTGGACGCCATGTTTCCAGGGAGCAACTCAAGGACATGCAGACAGTAGGAGACGGGGATCAAGCCACCAAACCTGTGGTTAAAGGACGACCCGCTCAACCCAATGAGCCACAGCCGCCCACGTTCCTGCACAAACTATAACTTCCACTGTACATTCACTTGATATTCTTTGAGCTAAACTAACTTCGTCTTCTGCTTCCCTAACACACTTGTTTGCTCACACATATTAGCCTCCACTCTCTCTCTTGCTTCACCACTCACTTCCCACGTAAATACACACTGCTTCTGCTATTCTTCAAATGACCTACGTCTGGCTCTAGAGAGGGCCGTTCATTTTCACGTTGGCCACCGTAGTTCTCCTACACGCTTGGTTGCAATCTGCAACCTCACCGCTAGATACCGACAGATGTTAAACACTGCACCTTTAAGAACATGGCATGGCAATCTCCATCTGAGGAATGCTGCCTTCAAATGGGGTCGTGTTTACCATGTTCACAAGAAGTGTCCTTATGAACTCTCCCCTCTTGTGATGTTGGTATTGTCGTACAATCTCATAAATGGAAATTTTCTGAAAGCTCAGAGTTCACGAGTTGTGACGTGTTTGCTGACGTTGTCAGGAATGACGGAGGCCATGGAAGTTTATAATAAGTGAATGTATTGTCATTTTAGTCTTAAAGAGTTTTTCTTCCTTATTTTATATGTCTGAGGAAAATGTTGATATTCCAAACAGCCTCATCTTTTTCTTCTGTCATTATGCATTTCTTTGCTAGCTTGCTTAATTGTTAACCTCTGTGGCTTCTTGACACCAATAATAACGTTAATATCGCTGTTGCCTGGCAGCAGCGTTCTCACGACTTAACCACTTGAACACCAACCATATTGTGTACACGACGTCCCATGTCATAGTCACAAGCTAACAAGTTCCATCTGAAGGCAGCAGAAGATCATGTGAACGATGGAAAGCTCCAGAACAGCTACTGAATGGACCTTGTGGTGAAGACTGTTTTAGCAACTGCTATTTTCAAGGTCAAGCACGAACTTTCAATTTCAAATTCTTACGAAGCCCACAAAGTCCAGATTGATGATATTTTATTATTTTGTGCCTAAATTGTCCTGAGATCTAAAACTCAAGTTGGACCTCACAAAGATAGATATACAAGAGCACTCACACACACAGGAAGAGCTGTAAGAAACACAATAAGACAGGGATATCACCACAAAGCTCCTCCTCCCCCTTTCTTCTATCAGTTTGACCTCCTTTCCCCTCTTTCATCTCCATCTCCTTCTCGTCCTCCCTCTCTCCCTGATGACCTGTTTCCCTCTCCCCCCCTCTCCTTCTGACCTGCTGACTGATATTGCAGCTCGGTGTGTTTTACTGGTCTTACTGGACAGATCATAAACTCTGGATTTACAGCCTCCTCCCCCTTCCTCCCGTCTCGCTGTTGGTCTCTGTGTGGATGAGCGTCAGGACCTGATTGAATATTTACAGCAGCCTTTAGAGTCTCAGCTCACAGGACGACAAACCAACTGAACAACCTGTTTAGGAAAAGGAAGAAGATATATATTTTAATCAGATTTTATCTTTTCTTTTACTCTTTGCTCGACAGGGCTGCTGTCAAACATATCCATCTATTTATTCACTTATCCATCCAGCTAACCTTCTATCTGTTCATCCACCCATTTATTCATCCAACCAGCAATCCACCCATCTATCTAACCATCCATCCACATATATACATACATCCATTCACTCAACCATCTATTCAGCTTTCCGTCTGTATCTATCCATCCACCCACCCATTTATATATCTGTCCTGTCATACAACCATTTATTCATCCAACCAACCAGAAATCCACCCATTTATCTGCACATCAATCCATCCATCCATCCAACTACCCATCCACCCAGCCTTCTGTCCCTTTATCTACGTCTAAGTCAGATGTATAGAAGTCTATGAGAAAATTAGCCTACTTCTCACTTGATTTATTACCTCAGTAAACATCGTAAACATGAGTTTATGGTCTCAATCGTTAGTTTCAAGTCTTCTTCAATACAGTATGATGCTAATTTAGTAAATTATGGTCCCATTTATAGTCAAATAGACCATAAAGCAGGGTATGCTTTAGGGTGTGGCTACCTTGTGATTGACAGGTCGCTACCACGTTGTTGTCCGGTCTGGGAGTTGTCCGTGTTTTCATCTTAGATCTTTAACTCTTTCACAGTGTGTTTTCACTTCATGAAAATTAATTATAATCTTTTGGGCTAGAAATGTCTTACTCAGCGTTCGGTTGTACTTAGCTCCACCCTATTGTGTCACTGCTGGTTGCAAAAAAACAAGAAGAACAAGAAATAACCCTAGCCCAGCTGTCCGTCTGCTTATCTATCCATCCACCCATTTATGTATCCATATACATCTATCAATTTACTTAACCATCCATCCATCATTCCCTCCATCCATTTATGCATCCATTTATCCCTCCAACAGTCCATTTATTCATCTGTTCATCCAACTATCCATCAAAGTATCCATCCATACATCGCCCATTCACTTAACCGACCATTGATTATAAATTCCATCTCCACTGATGTTCAGCCCAACTAAACTCCTCCCAGCACAAACCCTGATGCTTTTCTTTTAAAGAAACACTCCCTGATTTGCAGCACTTCCAAACCTCCAAACCTCCAACGCTCCGAACCTCCCAACCCAGCTCTCTGCTGATATGTTGAGACTGCTCACACACTTTTAGAAACAAATAAGCTGTCAGAAAGACACTAAGTCCAAACTCAGACACACAAACAGCAGCTGATGGACACAGCGGCCCTGAGTGTTTCTCTCCAGGGAGCTCTTTCCTCTCTACACCATGAATCAATGTGGATTATAGGAGCTGAGCCCTGACACATACAGCCGCATGCAGCGCTCCATCGCATGACCGTGTGCTCTAACAAGGGACTGTGTGTGTGTGGGTGTGTGTGTGTTTGGGGGAGGGTGGTGGTAAAAAAGTGACTGCAGCACTTTGCCAAAGCTAGATGCCGCAATGGACACATAAATAAGTACTGCACCATTCACACACACACACACACACACCGAGGCAGGAATCCCCCCCTGTGCAACACGTCCACACTCTGTAGCACAATCGACTGAAGCCGTGATAGGATGTGGGCTTATCTCAGTGTTACATGGTGGGGTTGAATGCTGCTCTACTGTCTGTTAACATTAAACCTGCTGTCAGTACAATAACAATGGCAAATTTGCCTTTTATGGCTGTAACTTTTTAGTATAGTAGTATAGTTTTTAGTATACACTATATACTAGAGCGACAAGCTAACAAGTGTCTTCAGATTTGTTGTCAATGTCACTGTAAGACAGATGCATTTTACAGAGTCAGCAAAAAGCCTCAAATTTTGCATCTATATGGTGTTGAATCCAAATTGTTTCCTCACATTACTTCTCAAATGGCTTGGTGTTTAGCTCTACTGACAACAAAGAGAGCAACGCATTGCCGAGGTTACTTATAGGACCAACCCGTCTCCTAAAAATTACGTTTCCATACAACTACATTGCATTCTCAATTACGTTTGGAAGGAACCGTATTTTGTCACGGGGTACGCTTGTCTTTTCCGTATCACAAATACCTTTGTAAGCCTGTGGACGGCCGCAGCGAGTGACATAGTACAACAAGCGACGTGCAGAGCAGGTGAGGTACTGTATAGTGAGCGACCGTGACTGAAAAAATGTTGAATCAAATTGTTATTGAAAATAACGGGTATAACAAGTGAGAAAGTCTACTACTGATGGGTGGGAGGGGAGATGCATGGGTCCAAAAACACCAGACTTTTTGTTGCGTTTTTATTTTGTTTTTGTTTCCATTTACAACGTTCTGCAGTAATCACGTGTTTAAAACTGTGACACCCCAGGAGAAAATATGTTTCCCTCAAAACGTGGTTATGCAATTTAGTTGAATGAGAACATAATTTTGTGGGAGACAGAGTTGGATAGGACAACAGGGCCCTTATCTAATCTTTCCACTCCTGAGCCTGACCAGCAGCACAGTTAAAAAGTTAAAAAGAAAACTCGCTAACGCAATACCCTAAACTTTCTTCTCAGAATACAAATACCAAAACAAATGAAAAACACGAAAAACAAAGGAAAAGCTGCTACTACTCAAGATACTCAGAATTTCACAATTAAATTATGTACAACAACAACAACAACAACAACAACAACAACAACAACAACACCGAATCAGAACACTAACACACAGTTGCAATGGCATAATTTCCATTGAGGATGGGGGGTGACTTGTCCTCCTCACTTGTATTGTTTCAGGTTGATTTTCTTACTAAAGTCTCTCTGAACATTGTCATGTTTTTGTCCTGCCACCAAAATCCTAATGAGAGAAGAGCTGATAAAAAATGTTGATATTTTCATCAGAGTTATTCAGCCTTCAGTTATTACTGTGTACTCAGAGCAATAAGCTTATCAAGCAGGAGCGAGTGGTGCAGGGAGGGCTTTATGAACTTGTTCTTGCTCTGGGTTTCATACATACAGACTGCCCTACTTCGCTGGTAAGCAGCCTGAAAAGGGGACCTGCAGATGACACTCGTTTTTATTTACAGTTAATGTTAAAAAAGAAATGCTAGAATTAAACATTAGTCAAAGACAAGACAGTAAAGCTCACTGCTCTTGTGTATCTTGTGTATCAGAAAGTGCATGAAACCAAGTTATTGTGTGTGAAACTGACTTATTTTAACTTACGCAACGTTCTTATCTTATGACGTACTTAACTTACATAGGTAACTTCAGTTAGGTAACAAACGTGCGTAATTTAACCCAGAAGACTATCTTTTCCTAAACCTAACCAAGTAGTTTTGTTGCATAAACCTAATCAAGTAGTAACCTAACATACATAAACCTGCAGTAGGCAGAATGTTTTTAGCATCATTGGGCAAAAATTCCCCAATATCTTTCAGCATATTGTAATTCAAGTGTTCTGAGAGAAAACTAGACTCCTGCACCTCCTCGTGGCTCTGTTTTCAGGTTTTAAAAAATCTAGCCTGTGACGGGAGACTTTGACCAATCACAGGTCATTTCAGAGAGAGAGCGTTCCTATTGGCTGTGCTCTGGCTGGTGGGCGGTGCTTGGTATTTCCTCAACTGATCTCAACATGGCTGCCGGGTCACAAACTTTCTCATTTTACAGCTAAACAGTACACTATGAGATGTTTCTAAAAATACTTGAGGGGAGAAATAGGCATTACAGTAACAGAATATTAATTCATATTTGATCAGCGCTGCCTAGTTTAACCGTTTGATCAGAGTTTGCGAGTGATTGACAGCTGCTCAGAGACGGCAGGCTGCAGCTCGGCTCTGATTGGTTGGTTTCTCCGGTCTGTGAAATCTTGCAGATGCCATTAGGAGCACCGAGGGACACAGAGGCACATGATTTTTTTTCACATTACCTGTCTCATGAACTACTGTCAGGATATAGAGACGTTTTATTAAAATAACTTTTTTTAATCATATTTGCTCCATTTCTACCCACTGCAGCTTTAACTTACTTCACGTGCGTCTGATAATGTTAACGATGTTGAAGTCTAGCGGACTACCCTGCATGTTGAAAAATTACGCTGAAGGGTCCTGACGAAACATCCGAATATGACGTGTTGGGAGTGAGAACATGTTGAACCAAACATACACCCACGCACAGCTGATTGCAAAAGTCTACACAAAGTGATGTCCATCAGGTCTTTTCTTACTTAAATCACCCACTGTACCCAGTACAAGGCTGGCACTTACACATTGTGAATTTAACATTCAGAGATTATTATTAAGAGACTCAACATTACATTTGTTTCCCATGTTCAAACAGTAGTTCAAATTTTAAATAAAAAGTGAGAGCCTTAACGTCTTCTTCTTAAGACTATTCTATTTTATATTTTCTGCAAAATGTCAGGCTCACCTCCTGCTAATTCAAGGAATAGCTCCACATTTTAGAAACTACTGTACAATCATTCTTTTTCTTTCAGTGTGAGACATTCAGATGGATATCAATCAGTTAGTTTAGCTCAGCATAAAGACTGGAAGCAGGGGGAAACAACTAGCCTGGCTCTGATAATCATCTCTAAAGCTCAGTAATGAACATGTTATATCTGGTTTTGCGCACTACCCTCCACCATTAATGTGTACATACCCGTTGAGCCGTTAAAAGAAGAGGGGAGGAGAATAGTCATGGCGGTGTGTTTCTTATGAAGAAATGAAAGTATTTCATGTGCTTGAGCTTTTAATTAATCTTCATGACAGAAAGCAGTTCAGGTGATGAAGACAAGGAGGGAAGGAGCAGGAGGAGAAGAAAATGAGTGATGTGGTGCAGAAGTGGTGCAGAGTCAACACACACACACACACACACACCAGAGTCCATTGAAAAACTAGCATTTTTTCAATACCTTTTGTTGTTGCCAGCATGTATAGCAATTTACAAGATACCTTTCTTATCCCTGGGGGCTACAGACGATTTTGGAATATAGATGATGTACCAGGTTTACCAGATTTCCCTAAACATGTTTTCTCAGGGACCTGCAGGATAAGATCCTGCTGCTCGCTGCAGGTGTGATGGATTACAGAGGAAACCAATCTCACTCATGATCTTTGCGGCAATTGTGTGTAAACATGCATATGCACACACTTACTGAGTACACTCACACAGTGGAAACCCTGGGAAAGGCCCGTCCTGATCTATCTGAGCGTAGTCAGCAGGTTTCAATTCCACTCTTTGACTCTGACCTGAAAACAGCTTAGGGGGGCGTTCTCACTAACTGACATTACATAGGATTTAATATCGACGGTTTCATGACTGATGGACAGTTAATGAGTTGAATGTGGGACTTAACAGTAATGAGGCTGACTCCAGTACTGCCAACAGTTCATGGTGTTGAGAACAACTTGGTGTAACAGCCAATGATTGTCATTTATTACTCGTGTCAGAGAGGCAAATCCGTCCTCTCTGGGTCACAGTTCTCAGAGTGACACGTATTTAGTTGTACTTGCAGACGTTAACGTTATGGTTCCCTTATAGCGTTGGGTTTAAATCTGAAATATTGCCAAATAGGTCCTTTTGCTTTTTGCTTTGTATCATCTTGTTTGTCAACTCTCTCTCTCGTCCCATGTGTGTGAAATATGACACTTGCTACTCTGGGCTGAGTCTCCGCTCCATATGGAGCTGACACATTCACTGTCAGTTTTAAGTGTTCGTCGTCCGACTATGTATCGATAACACGGCGCTGATACGCCAAAATGAACTAAATGGGTTCTATTTCTGTAAAAAAAAAGCTAAACGACGATGGGGACAGTGGGTACGTAATGTAATCGGTGTGTGCCCGACCACTGTGTAACACCGGTAACGCCAACTACTGTGACAAGTCTAGGTGGGAGCAGTTGAGGATGGGTCCAACAAACACAGGGCTTTCATCAGGAGACCACTCTTCATGTCCTGTGCGTTGAGTTTCACTTTCACATTACAATCAGCTGTTCGTTCATGTCCTGTGGTCACAACGTCAAGTCACATTTTCACTGTACAAACGTAGCAATTTTAAGCCCAACCATGTTGTTTTTTCCTAAACCTATCTAAGTGGTTTTGTTGCCTAAACCTAGGCAAGTGTTTTTATATAATTCACAACATTAAGCACGTGTTTACTGCAACCGAAAAAGTGACACCAAGGGGAGCTTTCACTGGTGGCGAGAAGCCTAATCAGCATTGTGTGAACTCGGTTGACATGGGCTTGAATATAACGGACGTTCATTTACATCCAGTCTGCGATTTTTTAAATTTGAACAGGGGGATGGTTCAGGGCAGGACTCATAGAAAAAGAGTCAGCAACACGGACAGCGCCATGGATTTATCCATACACAGCACAGAGAGAGCTTATGAAATGTGCTGCATCGCATCTGCATCTGGTGGACTCACAAGCATTGACCGCTCCAGCTGTCACGTCGTCGGTACGCTACTAACTTGCACAGTCAGATAAAGGATTGACGAGTCAGGCAGACTAGACTAACATATTCAACTAAACAACCCCTCTGCCTCTGCACTCTCTCTGCTACTAGAGGATGGAGAGGGGGGATGGCAGGTTAACAAGCATTTGGTCATTTAGCTAACAAGGGGGATATCACCAACTGTTTATATGTAAAATCCCACACTCCAGCTTTAAGGTGTGTTATGATGTATGACGCTGATGTTAGTTGTTGGACAGTATTCCAGGTAGAGGTATATAGGCCAACTGTGTCAGGCAAGACAGTCGCCTCCGACCTCTGCTATAAAATGCTGTGCAACTAACAGGAGCACAACAGAGCTGTGTCAATACATGATTTAAAAAGTAATGTTTATCAGCCACACAGGAACATGAACAGAGACTCTGCTGCACACTGTGCAGCAACATGCTGCATTTTCCATTCAAAGTCAATTTGCGCAGCTGTCACCAAGTCGCACACTGAAACTCTAAATGCTGTCAGTCAATTCAGTTTGTTTACTAGCCCCCGTGTGCTTCTCGCTGATGAAATTCCTCAGAAACCTGTCTATAAAATGTCACAAAAAAGTGACAATCATAATCTCCCAGAGTCCTAGGTGAAATCTTCAGATTCCTTGTTTCATTTGACCATCAGTCCACAACCCAGAGATATTTAGTATACAAATAACCAGCGATGGAATGTAACTAATAATATTTACTTAAAGTAGCAGTTGGCAAGATTGGAGCAAATATGATTAAATAAAACGGTCACTATACCCTGACAGTAGTGCATGAGACAGGTAATCTGACTAAAAACATGTGCCTCTGTGTCGTCCGGTGCTCCTAATGGCATCTGCAAAATTTCACAGACTGGAGGAAAACAACCAATCAGAGCTGATCTGGAGCCTTGCCGTCTCTGAGCAGCTGTCAATCACTCACGAACTCCGATGAGAAATGAGAAAGTATGTGACCCGGCCGCCATGTTGAGATCAGTTGAGGAAATACCAAGCACCGCCCACCGGCCGGAGTAAACTTTCTCATTTTACAGCTAAACCGTACACTACAAGATGTTTCTGAAAACATTTGAGGAGAGACTGTTACAGTAACAGAATATTGATTCATATTTGATCAGCGCTGCCTAGTTTGACTGTTTGATCAGAGTTCACGAGTGATTGACAGCTGCTCAGAGACGGCAGACTCTAGCTCGGCTCTGATTGGTTGTTTTCCTCTGGTCTGTGAAATCTTGCAGATGCCATTTCACACACATACATGTGTGTGAAAGGAGCAACAAAATTCTCTCATCTGTCGATATGAATTTGTCATGAGAGAGAGAGAGAGAGAGAGATAGAGAGAGAAGGAGAGGGGAGGGTGGGAGAGAAGAGCGAGGCGAGAGGCTGATGGAAAGAGAGAAATGGAACCAGAGAGAGGTGACATGAGGGGGAGGGACGGATGAAATGTGTCCTGCTGCTGGAAGAGTTATGGCTGCCAGTCAGCATTTCATTGCAGGCTGCAGTCAATAAGCACTGAGGGGAAAACATATTAACACACACACATACTGTACGTAAGCATACATTTCCAAGAAATGAATAATAAGGCTTTTCTCTGTGTTGAATTCCTCCCCCAGACTGTGTTCTGAGATCAGTCTCCTCGTCTTTTAGACCACGTTTTCATCAGCATGCGTCAGTCTGTGGAAATGTTTCTGCAGAATTATGCTTTGTTTGCATTATAGCTCCCCTGCGGTTCCTGACAGCACCAATATCATCACGGCTACCGAAGCGTTACCAATTTAGCCGGTGACCTTGCATCTGTTCCGTAATACTCCTCCCCTGGTGGCTGTAAAGAAGAAGCTCATTCGTCTCACTGTGGTCAAATTAGACATGAAGATAATGGCTTCTTCTTCAGTTAATGTCCTCAAATATGCAGCTCTCTCTCATGTCTGCGTCATCTGTGAAGTACCTGATTTTTTAATCTACACGTTTAGGCATGCAGGGAATTCACACTCTAAACTGAGTAAATCACTTCAAAATGAATAAAACAGTTACTCCTACATATTAATGATAAAGTATCAATAGACAACATTTTTTGCTTTAACTTATCATTATGAAGTAAATGTTGATTGCACAATGTAATAGCTATTGAATAATGACATCATTGGCATTTAGATTGGTTCCCTATAAGCCTCGCTTTCACTATGCAATTCTGTTTGCCACTGAGTTGCGATCTCCCGGGAAAATGAAGACTCCATTTACGGCACAAAGGAAGAGGATAGCGCTTGGGTTGTGCCTATACTTACGGAGGTGATAAAATAATAACACAGAGGCTCTGTAGTCTGAACCAAGATGGCAAACTGTTTGTTGCTCCGACATTGTCAACGGCCCTCGACAAATAGAGAAGCGAAGTCCCTCCCCTTTTGGGACCCCCGAAAGACAAATCATTTTTTGATCCCGTTTGAATTGCGTCATGAATCACATATATGATGTTTGTCAATTTAAAACAAAATTTTGAATGTCAAGAAAGTCTC
The DNA here is from genome assembly GCF_015220745.1 of Sebastes umbrosus. Lineage (NCBI taxonomy): Eukaryota > Metazoa > Chordata > Actinopteri > Perciformes > Sebastidae > Sebastes > Sebastes umbrosus. The sequence continues at coordinate 21,040,684 of NC_051269.1, read as the reverse complement.
AGTTAGTCATCGATTTGCTCCATAAATTTGTTTTTCACGTTTTTCTCAGGTTAAAAGCTTTTTATAAGCAGTCTTAAAAAATAAAAAGGGAAAAAATCATGTCTGTGATCTTCTGACAGCTCATCTAATCAGCTCGAACACACCTTGGAAATCATCAAGAGTCATAAAATCATTTTTCTGCAACACTTTGGAATATTAAGCGCCTATGTGGTCGCCATTTTAAAAAATTGGCCAAATTAGTAGTGCTCCGATATCTATATCTTTTCATAACATATAAACCTACATCTGTGCCAAATGTGTTGCTTTTATTGCAAAAAAACAACAGTTGTTCTGCTTAATTGCCCCACTATAATGTTCAGTTGGTTTCTGTTTGTAGTTATTTTAACCTAAAACACTAAGTTTTTCACTAAACTTAACTGTTTTATTTTTTTTCAGTTTTACAACATGTTAGAACGTGTTAGTTTTAAGTTTCGCTTTCACTTTTACAATGTGGTAGGTGTAGTAGGCGTCTAATGACCCACATCTATGGTGCTTATAGTGACTGATAACGGCGTTAATGGCCTGATAACAGTCGAATCGGGTGATTTGATGGAAACTTGACTATAGAGAAGGATGAAATCGGGATAACTGTGCACATGGAAGGTTACAAAAGTTGTTGGACGCAGCTGCTCATACTCGGACATCAGACACCGGGTTTCAGATGATGATCAACCATCTGACCAGCCTTTCAGATAAAGCATAATGACACCTTTAGACATGTAGTTGTGATGTTTAAGGTTAGGTGAGCAGCAAGGCAAGGCAAGTTCCTTTAAATTAATTATCATTTTAGGAACAGTGAGGACAATCTATTACCGCAAGATATGAAGTTGATGAAGAGATGAAGTTGTGATCCTGTGTTACAGGTTGAAATAACAGCTGCTAACTTGATTCTTCAGAGATAAAATTATATTTTTCATGATTCAGTCATCTTGAAGGTGGCACGCTTCATGTATCCTCTTTCCTCTGCTTCTCACGTTCTCTCTACATTTTGTCTCGAGCTCTGTCACAGGAACACATTCATTGCTGGTCATATATTATAGAGCAGCCTCAGCATTTAATTATAAATGACTGTGTCCCTTTGAGAGTGCTAATGAATCTCCTCTCACACAGCATATTCCCACCGGCTTACTTCATTTTCCTGTCAGTCAAACCGTGTGCCTGCCCATCCAGAGAGAGACAGTGAGTTAAATACAGAATGTGAAGTTAAAATGTAGTAGGGTGTGTTAGGGTGATGAGTTCAGGGTCCAAACTGCTGTAAAGAAACTGATTTAAATAGGGCGCCTGGGTTAGCTCAGTTGGTAGAGCGGCCGTCCATGTATTAAGGCTTGGTCCTGACCGCGGCGGCCCGGGTTCGAATCTGGCCTGTGGCCCTTTCCGCATCCACTCTCTCTCTCCCCCCCTTTCAAGACTCTATCCACTGTCCTGTCATAAAAAAATGGAAAATGCCCCCCCAAAAAAAAAGAAACTGATTTAAATATAAGGAAAACACCTTTTAGAGATTCAAATCTGCATTTTCAACTTTGCATTCTGGGACTTACTGATGCTGTTTTAACAGTGGAAAGATGTGAAACTTCCAAAAAAAATGCTGTTGTAAATGTTTTTCTACCTGGCCTAATTAAGACATTTTGAAATAAAATAAACAGTGGTAGAAGAAGTACTCAGATTTTTACCTAAGTAAAAGTAGCAATACAACAGAATAGCAATACTCTGTTACAAGTTAAAGTCCTGCATCCAAAATCTACTTGATTAAAAGTACATAATATATAAAAAATATACTTAAAGGTGCTCTAAACGATATCAAGAGCCTTAGCAGCAAACAACTATTAGCTATGTAAAGATATAGAGGAGTAATGTCTACCTGAGCAGAGAATGAAGTCACTCTCCCTCTGTGTGTGTTGTAATAAGAGCTTCTCTGTGCTTTGTTGACATGGCCGCGCATGCTTTTAATGCATGTTCTGTATTGAAGAAGACTTGAAACTAGCGATTGAGATCATAAACTCATGTTCACAATGTTTACTGAGGTAATAAATCAAGTGAGAAGTAGGATAATTTTCTCATAGACTTCTATATATCAGACATTTAGCAACCAGACGAGTCGCCCCCTGCTGGCTATTAGAATGAATGCAAGTTTAAGACACTTCAGCATTAGCTTCACTTTTCAGACCTGGAGGTAGCCCACTGGTACCAGCGTAGTGATTTTAAACTCAACCATGTTGTTTGTTCCTAAACCCAAAGCACCAGTATGTGACGAGTTGGGATGGGAACTCGTTGGAGCTGCCGGCTCGCTGTTGCCACGTTGAGAGCCTTTGAGAGGCAATAGAAATGCTGTAATCCCGTATTTAGAACCTTCAAAGTACAAAAAGTAACAGTACTCATTATGCAGACAGGCCAATTTCATAACAATAAATATGATATTATTGGATTATAATTATTGATGCAGTAATGTGTTCATCACTTTAATGTTGCAGCTGCTAAAGGTGGAGCTGATTTTTTACCAGGGCGGTGTGAAGAGTTTTACATAAAAGATTAAACTTTAATACATTCGCAGCCACAAGAGAAACGATGGCATGCAGAATAAGTATGTCTGGAAGGGCACTTCTGTCTTTTATGTGCTGTTTCACTGCTTTTTCTTCACTCCTCCACTCCCCCCCTCCTCACCCCCTCAGCTCCCTTGATCTCTCTTTAGTCTCCTTCCTTCATCCAGAGAGAATCATTAAAGCTCAGATATGATAGTTGGGATACATCAGAGGGAAGCTGTCCTGCTGCTTCACCTCCTCTTTTCAACTCTTCCTCTGCCTTTTCTAATCTCATTAACATTTGACATTTACATTCCCACTTCATCCTCCATCACTGAGCAGCTCGCTCTGTCTCTGCACCGTCCTGTCTCGCTTCCTGCAGAAAGGGTGTATAGGTCGACGAGTCCAACTAAAAGCCTGGACAAACTTTTAAATCCAACATGAATAACTGCATTAATTTTCACTCAGCTTTGATACTGATGTTTTGTTCTTTTTACTGGTCGTGTGGAAAATAAAATATATCAGTTTGGAAAGTTTTGAAAATATTTTGCACTGTGTGTAGCTCATTAGGTATTAGAAGACATCTATTGAGTGATACAATAATAATCATTAAGGGAATCTGAGCTCAGTTATGGTGTTAGACTACAGACTGTTTTTGTGCACAGATAAAACTTTCTAAACTCCCATTCACACGTATAGTTCTTACAGAAACGTGTTAATGTTGAAACTGTCAGTCCATCCACCCAGTTCAGATGTTCTTCATCTCCTCCAGGGCAATCTTAAGGTGCTCTCTCTCTCTCTCTCTCTCTCTCTCTCTCTCTCTCTCTCTCTTAATAAAGGAATATTATATTTTATTATTACACGGCTTTGTTGAATACTTGATTGTGATTGGTCGATCACGGCGTTCTACGGTCTGTTATTTCTTTATAGCAGACCGTTGCTATGTATAGCAGACCGTTGCTATGGGCGCAGTTCTGATGTCGGACTCTGGTGGTCGAATTATTGATTTCTAAAGTAAGTAGCCGTGTAATAAGCAGGATAATGTAGAGCTAGTGGGTCATTTTTGTAATATAAACCACTTAAGCACGACGCAAGACCCTTGATCTCAAAAATGCAAATGGCCCTCTCTAGAGCCAGTTGTTGTAAGCGTAAGTAGGCCATTTGGAGCAGAGCCGCCGCGCAGAGTGAGTGTGTTTGAGGGAAGTGAGTGGTGAAACAAGAGAGAGAGAGTGGCGGCGACTTATTAATATTATATTCCATTTCTGCCAATAGATCCCCCTAAATGCTACACACTGGTCCTTTAAAGCGGCAGTAGGCAGTATATTTTTGGCATCATTGGGCAAAAATTCCATAATAACCTTTCAGCATATTGTAATTCAAGTATTCTGAGAGAAAACTAGACTTCTGCACCTCCTCATGGCTCTGTTTTCAGGCTTTAAAATATCTAGCCCGTGACGGGAGACTTTGACCAATCACAGGTCATTTTATTGAGAGAGCGTTCTCATTGGCTGTGCTCTGGTCATGTGAGCATCAGCGTTTTGTTGACTCATCCATCCACACTGACCTCTTCCTAGCTTGGAATTGGTCACGCTATAATCATAATTACTGAACGTAATGTTGTTTTTGGGGCACTTGCTGAAACAACCAATGCTACTGTTCTTCTATGGGAGGATTAACTTTTAGTAACTGGGCAGTTTAACTGGACAATTGTGACGCACCAGTATTAAAGTTTAGGTAAGGGCAGCAAGAATGTGACCAATAAATAAAAACAGATAGAAAAAGCTGCTCAGTGAGAAACATGTTGGATGCAATCAAAACTGACAATAAAAGAAGACAGGGAAAGAGACAGAGAGCTCTCTCATCCTCTCCTCCATCCTCCACTTCCTTTTGTCATTCACGGCGTCTCCCAGTTTCAATCTCAGTCGGTGCAGAACTCTTCCTCTTCTTCCTCATTCTCATTCTGCTTCCTGCTCCGTCCCGTCAGCTCTCTCTCTCTCTGTAATTGTTTCACTCTGTCTCTTGCCCGGGCCTGCTCTCTCTGTGCCTGCTCTCCCTCTCTGACAGGTAATCAATGAGCAGGCAGCCGTGGGGGGAAGAGGCTTCGGCTACATAGATTTCCAATGGGACTGTCGACCCAGTATTGAGGGGGGGGGGGGGGTACCACTGGAGCGTGCCACAGAATACTAAATGTACCACTCTGTGTGTTAACAGACGCACTCTCATACACATGCACAGTGTGTCCCAGTGTGATGCTTACTGTGTAATATGTACAGTTATTTCATTATAAAAACAGATATATTGTACTTTGTTATAGTATTCTTTTTTTTTTTACCTTTTTATCGTTCATTTTTCTATTTTCTATTCTGAATTTCTTGACTTTTGCAGTACTTGCTTTTCATTTTTTATTTTTATTTTTTTTATTTTATTTTTACTATGTTTATTGTAGCCTGGTCTCCTGAAAATGACATTCCTGTACAAGGAAACGGCATTGTCGCTTACATTTTGAGGGAAACATATTTGCTCCCGGATTATGTTTTTGTTTTTGATGTATCACAAATACGTTTCAAATTATAGTCCATATTCGGAGGAGGTCAGGGTGGATGGATGGGTCTGGGCTGTTCGTGTCCCGTGTGAAATGAAAAGTCAACGTTGAATTATATCTTATTAAGTTACGTAATAAACATACTTATTTTAAGCCAAACTATAATTCTTTGGCTTTCCCTCAAAAGGTAATTGAGAATGCAGTTTAGTTGTGTGGAAAGGTAATTTTTAGGAGACAGAGTTGATTTATTGTTATGCACCAAAACACCAAGATGAATTCCTTGTATGTGAACACCTACTTGGCAATAAACCTGATTCTGATAATAAATATGCGTACTAATGTTAGATTCAGTGTGTTCACCTGTACTTCAGTAACAGTCGTCTTTCTGTGGTAATCTGATGTCTTAAACGCCATTTAATCTAGAAACCTGTTGTCTGTAATCAGGGTAGGGGATGACAGAAACCCAGGTCTGTATTTATATAAGAATTCATATAAGATTAAACATTACAGAGCCCATTTAGGAGTAAAAAAATGGTCACATGGTGCACAAGTGGGAGAGTCATTCAAATGAAGCAGTGCAAAGTGAGAAGCTATATTTCTTGTCCATGTATGTGTGCAAACCAGGTTTTTAATCTGCTGTTTATGCAGGACAAAGACATCAAATCATTAGACAATAATTTCTATTTTTTAATGTATGTTCATAGAAGCAGCTCCCTCGAGTGGCGTAGGGAGAATTTACATTCTGATATGAAACTGGTAGCAGACGATAAATCAAGTGTCACAGTGGCTGTGGATGTTTTTGAACTACTAAAATGAACCAAGTAGCAGTAATTGTTTCCAGCCCCTATACGTTCTTACTACACAGATTGTGAATCCGAAAGTACGGATTATAAATCTCTAATTTCAAGTCTTCTTCAATACAGCATGATGTTCATTTAGTAAATTATGGTCCCATTTAGAGTCAGATAGACCATAAAGCAGGGGAAGCGTGGCTACCTTGTGATTGACAGGTTGCTACCACGGCGTCGTCTGGTCATTTTACAACTTTAACCCTTTCACAGTGTGTTTCCTCTGACATTATGCCTGTGCATTTACTGTATTACGTTACCCACTTGCTAGCTTGCTAAACTGTCAGCCTCCGTGGCTTCTAGACGCCGACAGTAACGTTAATATTGCCGTTGCTCAGCAGCGGTGTTCTTCACCACTTAACCACTTGAACATCAAGCATATCGTGTACACGGCTTCCCATGTTGTAAACACAAGCTCAAGAGTTTCACTTAAAGGCACCAACAGTCTATGGCCAATACAGACCTTTCATGTACAACAGGCTTAACCCTTGATTCTCAAAGTTTGGTCGCCAGGGGACATCAGCAAATTGTAGGTAGGATACGGGTGAATGCTTAAAAATATTAATGATAAAAAAAGCTAATTATTAATATTATGTGTAATAAAATGTAATTTATGATATTATATAACATATCGAAACCTTATTTGGCATGTCCATCTTTCTAACTAGCTGCCAGTCAAAACGTCATTTATTAAGTCTGTAGACCGGAAATTCACTTTCACCTTCTGGACATTGAAACAGACAGAGCTGCAGCAGCTGCAGTCAATTTACACTAATTAGTGAGTAGAGTGAACAGCTGCAGGTTTCCTCCTTTCTTCATCGTTTCAATGGTCAAAGTGCTTTCCTCTGCAGCTACTGTGAGTAGGCTACATGACATTTAGTGATAGAATTACCAGCTTTCATTTGTTGTCACATTGTGGTCCTGACTAGCATCATGTGACCTAATGCTGACCCCGTCACTGTGATGTGGTTGTACAGGTCAACAAACATTTAGCTAGGAAACTAGGCACAGCAGCCTGTTAGTTATATTTCAGACACTGTTTCAATTTCAGCGTCCTTAGTTTGTGAATTTTGTTATGTGATTACAAAAGATTATGAATTTAATCTCCCCTTTATTCAATTCTTTAGAAGTTTAATTGGATTTTTTAAATCTAATTTGAGCTGGCTATGACAGTTCAGTTGGTTTCTTACACATGTGGCTTAATTTAGTACGTGTAATTATTTAGTCATAGAGTGCATTGGTTCTTAACCTGGGGTTCCTGACCCCTCTAGGGGTCGCCAAAACTTCACGGGGGTCGTGTGTAAGAAAACTTTTTATTTAATATACAGTTGGCCTATATCTCAGGATTTCATTAAATTATGTTAAGAGAAGTTATTGTTATTTTTAAAGTTTTGAATTATTATTCTCTCTCTGCTAAACAACCTCGTCCTGCATTAGGAAAGTACGCAGTGAAAACAAGCAAAGAGCCAATAGAACAATGGCCAAGCGTCAGGGAGATGCAAACACTGAATTAAAAAAAGAAGCCTACTAGGTATGTATGATTGTAAAAAAAGAAATAATCTGCTCAAAATTAATCCAAATTGCTCGTTTTACACAAAACATCTGCAGTTATTGCGTTAACTATTTGGGTTAATTGTACAATGTATCAGTTGTTCTGTACTGTTGTTATTGTTATGCATTGAATATAATATGAAATGTACATAACATATTTCACTGGAGGTTCAACTCAATAATAGAAAGGAAAGAGGTTGGGAACCACTGATATAGTAGACAGTCTTAACTGTTTATATTTGATTTCTAACTCAATATACAACAACATAATAACAATCTCTCTCTTTCTTGGAAGGCTGTTAATACGAAACAACTGCCTCAAGTGTTGAGTTGATAAAAATAGCAATGTAGAAGAAGAAGTTTTATTTGTGTGAGTTTTATATCAATAGTATTGTTATTGTGCAGTCTGTTAAACACATCCGACAGCATGGATGTAAGGAGTCAATGGGAAAAAGATCAATTCCAACATTTAGTGATTATGCTTCATGTCGACGATGTGGAGCGGGAACACACAGTTCTGTGTTCAGTGACGATATGATTCTGATTTGTTGTGGCACAGAGGTTTAACAGCCGTGTTACCAGACAGATGTGGCAGGATGTGGATCAGCTGCCCCCCGTGAGACCTGAGCAGGAGGAGGTGGACACGAGGTCATCCTTCACTGCATGTAAGTCATCCGCGTGACGAGTTGCTGTTTTCAGTTCCTGAATCGAAGATGCTGAGTCAGCTCTTGTTAGTGTTTCAGGGTCGTGCCGCCCGGGCCCGCGGATCCTGATAGAGGTCGAAAGGCTGTCTGATGTACGACATGTCAACACCTTCGTCATATTTATGTAAGTGTGATGAATCGACTCACAGCTCCGTCACACAGCTGACGGTGTTCTTTCAAATATCTACATAAAAGAGAGTCCAAGACAAAAGCAAAAGGATTTGCTGTTGTAAAAGCAGAAAATGGTCAAGAGAATCATGACTGCAGTTTGTAGGATTCCTCTTCACCTCCAAGATGACGAAGACAGAACTGAAGTGCTGCTTCACCAAATGTCTCGCGGCACTTGACGAAAGTGTTGAGGTGCTGATTAACACCATGTTTGCTAACAGGGCTGCAGCTACCAGCGAGGACACTGAGGTCATGTCCTCGGTAGTTTGGGTGATGTGGAGGTTTTTGCAACCTGTTACGAAATGTAACTTTTAATTTGGGTGGAAATCTGGTGTAGAAAAGCCGGGATATGGATCAGTACCTACTTTCAGTTTATAAAACAAAAAGATAAAAGCTTTACACATGTGTACTTCAGAACGTCAAGATGAAGGTTTTATAGTTTACATTTTTAGTGTTTGGTTCTTGAGATCCTCTTCAATCTTTTTATCCGTTTCCTCTGAAGACATCGTCTACTTGCTTGTGCTCCTTTTGCTGCCTTTTTGTTTTAGTTTGCTCATTGATCAATAACATGAACCTGCTTTCAGATTTCATCTCTGTCAAACAGGAGTTTTGTTCAGCTGTCATTGCCTTGTTATCGTTGTATTTCCCCAATGTCCTCGAAGTTTAATTCGGAGTGTCACTTTCTCGAATTTCATTCTTGTTGACATTAATGTTGCCTCTTAAATTTGCCTGAAAAATCATGTGTGGTTTGTTCAGTGTCAAAAAAGTGACTGCTAGGAGGTGATGTTGTGTGCTTGGTCATCGCTGATTGACGGCCTCTGGGCTAGATTGTAGATGTAGTGATGATGTCACTCGAAAGCCACAATTTTGTGCTACCAGACTGTTGCAAAACAACCACAGAAACGTCTGTGCTTATGTGCACATAAAACTTAGCAGTTATGCTGAATTATTTGACATTTATTTTCTACTGTAGTGTAAATCCACAGGACAAAAGTTTGCACTCAAACACACCGCAAAGATTACAGCCAACGACCAACTACCACTTATGTCCTGCGCCTGCGTGAGAAGACATAACTCTCCCTACCAGCAGGCGGCGGTAGTCTGTATTCGGCATTCAAAATTGGAAACCGGAAGATTGAGGAATGTGGATAAACAGATCGTTATGATACGTACATGAAACAATGCAGCGTTTTCTCACCACTCTCATTCATCACTTAGCTTCATTCCAGATGGCCAAGTCGTTGTGAAAATATCCGTGTGTTGGAATGATCAGATGATATGAAGATGAAAGATGAGAAGAGCCTTCTGTGTGTATCCTTTTGACTTTAAACGTTGTCTTGCTTTCATCACTTCTGTTTCTCTTCTCGTGCACTGATTTGTTTAAGCTGAACAGCCAATCAAAATGATTTCTTTCACTGACGGGCACCGCCGCTGATTCAACTTGCTAAATCAGCCAAAAAGCCTCCGATACGGGCAGACTAGTGCCAACAATGTTGGACACGCCGCAAAAACTAGGGTGCAGATGCTCACCGACGGCCCGAAATTGGCCGACGGCCGACCATCATTGTAGTTGTTGCTACCAGGTGGGACTTTGAGAACGGAGGCAGGATTGTCTTTTCTTTCTTTTTTTAGGCTTTTCCGAACACAAGACAGCCAGTATCATACACACTGCTTCGGACGCCGTTGTTTGTTTACATTCTTGTGTCGGTCTCTGGCTCCTCCTTCCTGATGACATCATGCAGGTCAGTAAAAAACGACAAGCTATGATTGGTCGGGGACCAATGTTGTAGTTTGGTGCGGCTGTGGCTCAGAGGGTAGAGCAGGTTGTCCACCAATCGGAAGGTCGTTGGTTCGATCCCCGGCTGCTCCGGGTCACATGTCGATGTGTCCTTGAGACACTTGAAGACACTTAACCACAAATTGCTCCCGAAGGCATAGCCATCGGTGTGTGAGTAAGTATTTAGATTAGATCCTGATCGACAAAGTTGGCACCTTAGTAGCCTCTGCCATCAGTGTATGAATGTGTGTGTGAATGGGTGAATACTGACATGTAGTGTAAAGCGCTTTGAGTGGTCGGAAGACTAGAAAAGCCCTATATAAATGCAAGTCCATTTACCATTTAACAGTCAAAAATATTGTGTAGTCTGAACACGGCATAAGAGCCTGGGTTGGTGTTGAACCAGGGGCATATAAATTTGTGCCATCGACAGAAAATTGACTAATTACAAAATGTTATTTATGTACCTTATAATACAAATAGTAATGGGCCAAGTATTGACCCCTGTGGCACCCCGTTACTCATGGCAGTGATGATTCAGTGCAATTCGTCACAACAGTCTGAATTCTCCCTGTAACAGATAGATACTGAAAGTATTGAGGTTCAATACTAATACAGTACTAATCATCAGTATGTTCTGTTCAATACTGTCATAATGTGGCTGTAATGAGCTGTGCCTCCTGTAGGGGGCACTAGCAGGACTTTAGACTGATAGTGTTGTTGCTTCACCTGACTTGCAGCCTGGAGGAGATGTTTCTGTGAATGAGAACCTGTAAAGTGGAAACTGAATAGTATTCAGTCCAGAGAGCTTATACACCCGCACGAACGCACGCACGCACGCACACACACACACACACACACACACACACACACACACACACACACACACAGAGATACTCTTGACAAACTTCCTCGCTGCTGCAAAGTGCAGATATGATTTGTCTCAGCTTCACTCCTCTGTCAGCTCCTCAGGCTGGAGATGGGTCTGGTGGGCGTTATTGATCGGAGGAGCATCATCACCCACACTCGGCAACATGTTCAGCAAAGGTCAACAAAGGTCGCAGAGTCAGCTGTGAACCCTGAATACTTTCTCTTTTTTATTGACAACATCTCTTCTCTCTCACTGTTTCCACCGGTCAGTTAAGATAATGAAATGAAATGTTCTGCAGCGCTCGGCAGCATCGCAGTCACGTCAGAGAGGAAGTGCTTCTGGCACATAGTATAGATGGTCCAAAGTCATTTAGCTACAACGATATACAAACTCTTTTGGCTTTATAACCGGGCTGCAATTCTTGAGTTCAGCCTGGAGACGTCATTCTTCATCATCTTGGACTTGTATTTTGTGGGTGTTTTGATTTGGACTCGTTTACTCTGACTTTTCAGCCTTTATGGGAGTTTAAGCTTGTCTCTTTTGGTATTTTGACTTTGGCGGGTCTCGGTCTCATAGTTGTTCAAGACTTGTTCCAGTCTTATGGACGTTTTCACTCTGTATTGTCTCCGACATCTCTCCGATTATAATGTCCGGTGAAAATAATTCTTGTGGTAAAAATTGGCTAAATAAATTATCTATTATTTATTTTTTATTTAAAAAATGAATGATATATGTGTTATGAATGTCTATAGGCTAGCCTATGTGAGGAAGGAAACAACCGAAACAGCCATTTCTTCATTGTTGCTTCACTCTGATAAAGAGCGTGCTCGGATTGAAAGCCGTAGCCTGCTTTACCACCATAACGGCAAACAGCGACGAGCGTGAGAGATCAGACATGGCCAAACAAGCATGTTGCTGACACTGATAAGACAGGTGTATACATGTTGCCATGACAACGCCGGAAGTTAATATGCACGATTTCTACGATTGTCAAGTAGTTTTTATCTTATGCAATTATAGTCCATCTTGTTTACTGTAATTTGTTTTTTTTGTGAGTACGGGTGTCACGATTCTCCAAATCCACAATTCGATTTGACTTTTGAGATTTTGGGATTTAATCATGCCATTGTTAGAATGTGGAGTCTTGATTCGTAAAGATCAACAGATTATTGGTTTTATGCCCTGACAACTATCATTTACACTTAAAAGAAAAAGAAGATTCATTGGCAGAAGTGCACTTTACAACAACCGCTAGCCAGTTTCTCAGAGTTTATGAGGCACACCTGAATGCACCATGAAGTCCCTCTTGGTACCTATGTGCTTTACACCACGGCGAGCATAAACCCCGCTTTACCGCGCAAAGCCATGTAGACACACAATCGAGTGGAGATCGTGACCGCTGCTGAAATCGGCAAACAGTTCAATGAGCGCTGTTTTTCTTTCTGGTTGCTGCAGTCTCTAAATCGTCTGCAGCTTACAAACTGTAGTTTTTCAGTCAATGATGCGTTCATTGTTTACATAAGGCACGGGTGAGGCAAAATGTTGCCACACCGGTGACTTCAGTGAAGCAAGAGGATTTTCCAGTTCTTTTGTTTCTCCGTCATCTCCGACTCGGCCGTGTCCATGTGTCTCAAAGTGCAGCTGCAGGCTACGGTATGATGCGGCGTGTCGTCTTTAACTACAGGCTACGGTTTGATGCGGAGGGTCGTCTTTAGCTGCAGGCTACCAGTAAGATACGCTGTGTTGTCTTTGAAGTGTTGTGTTTTTTTCCTTCGGATACACGCAAGGGGGTGGAGAGAGAAAAAAATACTGGCATAATCGCCGATCCTGCTTTTGATTTTGATGGTTGAAATAGGAAGCTAATTTTGATCGATTTCCGATATAGAATCTAAATAGTGACACCCCTATTTGTGAGTTAAACTCTTTGCTATTTAGCTTTGTTTTATTCATGATGAATGAGTTATTTTGTTTTTTTAAAGTTTTTTTTTCCATTTATTGTTATCACATGACCATATGACCCTGAATTTTGAGCCAAGCTTAGAAGGACGACAGAAATGGGGGGCGAAAGCAGCAAACTTTTATGCTCTCGTCTGTTATTCTACTGGTGGTCTACCAGGTGAACACGTTTTTACACTGTTCCTTGATACTTCAGAGAAGAATAAATGTGAATGTGGACTTCAGTAAGCAGCGTGGACTCTTTTTTGACCAGTGTAGTTACAAAGAAAATATTTTCTGAAACCAAGCAGGTCTAATGACAACGACGACGATGAGTCTGAGATGCAGTCTGAAGTCACAGAGACTGCTTTCTTTATATAGCCTGCCTATCAATTGTTTTTAAGCTCAATAAACACAGATAATATTTGACCGGAGTTTGTCCCATTTGTGTGGGACATTGAAATCTTCCAGGACTTGCGGACTGTTGCCAATTTTTTCTTCTTCGTTTCCCCTCGTCTTGAGGGTGTTTTGACTCTGAATTTTCTCTGCCTTTTAGGGTTCTTGGGTCCAATCTATCACGGATCTTTCTTGACTCAGACGTCTCTCTGTAACATTGGTATGTTAAGTCTGACTTGGTCTTTTAGTTGTCTTGACTCTGACTTGATGCAGTCTCGTGGGTGTTTTACCTATAGCTAGTCTCGGCCTCGCAAGTGTTTTGATTCTGACTTGAGAACTCGAATGTACCTCGGTCACGCTGGTATTTTGACTCTGACTTGTCTCGGTCTTAAGAGTGTTTTGACCCAGACCTGTCTTGGTCTGGAATGTCTCTGCCATGGATTTGGATATATGAAATGATGAAACAACTGTCAACTGGTGGGTGTTTTGACTCTGAATCTTATGTTTTTTTTGGTCAGATTCGTCTCAGGCTCAGGGGCTTTTGACTGACTTGTTGACTTGGACTTGCCTTTGTAACATAGGTGTTTTACCACTGACTGGTCTCAGCCTTGCAAGTGTTTTGACTTGGATTTGTCTTGGTCTGGCCTTGTCTCTGTCCTCCCAAAAACACCCACTCTTCCATTAATGTAAATATATGAATATATGAAACAACTGTAAACTCGTGGGTGTTTTAGCTCAGACTCTGACTTGATTCTGAATTGACATAAGTCGTCTTGACTCAAGCTCTGCTTTATAAAATCATCCTGAATAGTTTAAATACTCTTTCCTCCTCTCTGCTGTTACCATATCAAAGTTAAAAAGGACGAATTAGAAAGAAAAAAACATACAACACGTGTTAAGATTGGAGGAAAGACTTATTCATATGCATATGCTATTATACAGCTGGACCTAAATCCCGGAGGCAAAACTCTGAATATATTTTTTTTATTTATTTTCATTTTGGAGCAGAGCTTTGATAAATTCAGCAGCAGTGAACTCTAGTTGGAGAATAGGAGACGTCTGTTTTAGCTCCGGGGATGAAGAAGCAGCATCATCCGGACGGCTGCGGACTCCTGAGACGGTAAAAAGCGAGCGGCTGCACAGACTGCTGGGCAAAATGTTGTTCGTAAACAAGCAAACAGCATAATCAGGCCAGCTCCCAGGGTCTGTACACAGCAAAAGTGTTGGAGTGTTTGGAAAGTGTAAAATAATTATTCATGAGTTCTTCCCTGGAAGCAGGTGAGTGTGTTTGGATGCTTGCCCTGAAAAACAGGATTCACATACAAATGTTCCAGTAGAAACGCAGAAGTGGAGCGCACCGACACCTGGTAAAATACTAAAATCTTAATAAATCATGAATTTCTTTCTTGTCATATAAGAGGAAATGTAGCAGGGCAGCTTCAGGGTGCAAATCTTCAACATGGCATACTCTGTACTAAGAGAAGCCTATAGTCTCTGTTGTCCTTTATTATATATTGCCTCAGTTAACGGGGAATGATAATGGCCTCCAGCTGACTACCTGTTACGTTGATACAAGTGAAGTCAAGTAACTAACTGTTTTTAAACCCCACACACATAGATATCAAATTACAGTACCAATATCATCGGTAGGTACTAAAGATTGTTTGTGTCCACCTGATGAATGCAGGTCCAATATTCTCTGTTTTTTGGTCTCCACCAACCCCTGAGGGAAATATCTGTCTTTTTAGCTGCTAAATGCTCCACTATCTTCACCAGCTAGTCTCTAAAGCCCCTTTCCCATTTGACAAAAAACCCATTAACTCCCACTAACATTTGGCTTTTGTCTTTAGTGGGAAAGGTTACACTCAGCATTCATTCCTCGGACAAATGACCTTGCAGTATTGACGGGTATTTATCGGCTTCAGCTGCGATCAGCAGTGATGGAAACATGACACCTGGGTGGACACGCTAATTTTTGCCCCTTTTCTGGTGCA
The DNA here is from genome assembly GCF_015220745.1 of Sebastes umbrosus. Lineage (NCBI taxonomy): Eukaryota > Metazoa > Chordata > Actinopteri > Perciformes > Sebastidae > Sebastes > Sebastes umbrosus. The sequence goes on along the minus strand of NC_051269.1, from coordinate 21,025,343 downwards.
ATGTTATGTGATGCACGTTGAAGTGAATATATAATAAATGAAATCAATAGGGATATGGACAATTTTTATAATTTATTAACGTACAAAACTCAAAGCCACCAGACTCCAGTCAGGCAACAATAATTTTACCCTCGCTGATCATCAAAATAGTTTCATTCAAATTCAACAGAAACAAAATAAAACTCATCAAAACTCTCTTGGTTAGTCTTTCCAATGTTCCAACAATCACCAACTCTGGTTTTGTCGAAATAAACCCTTAATTCCCAGAGTTAGATGTGAAAAGAAACAGCTGTTATATGCGCTCCTCAAAGCTACCAGACTCCATTGACAGAAACAGTAACTTTACCTCGCCTATCATTGTAAAACAAGGAACAAAATAAAACTCAACATAACCCTGTTGGTTCGTCTTTCCACTATTCCAACAATCACCAACTCTGGTTTGAGAGTTTGGAAGAGAGACTGAATAAGAAACAGATAAAAAAATATATAAGAAACCACGTAACATTTTCATTGTTTACTATCACTGTTTTCTGGTGCATTTGTGACGTCTACCATGACACACCAAAAAAAAAACAGAAAGGCTACTTGTCTATTGGCAATGGGGAAGGAGTCTATCGGCTATTTGTAGCGTTTTTTCCCCATGTCTAAATAAAAAAAACCATATACACGCTAATTTTCATGGAAAAGGGGTATTTCAATCAGGGGAAACTTCATTTTGAGTGAAAAAAACTATTTTTATTGACACGTGCACAACAGGATGAGGAATGTGAATAGTCTTTGGCGATAGACCCCATTGAAACATCTTATATTTTTAAGGGGGTGATGAAGCCGTAAGTAGAATAGGAAATCCTCTGAGGTCTAGACACTGGTGGTGGTGATGATGAGATGGAGAGAAGGCTGAAGATCTGGATGTGATGAGGATATGATGACTGGAGGTGAATGGGGTGGAGGAAGGTGCGACGACTTCACCAATGACAGCTGAAGGAGAGAGAAGAACGGATTTAAAGTTCGACAGCAGCGACATGATTTGCTGATTGAGATCGTGGCAGGATCTGGTTGGTTTAAGTTAAAGAGTGAATGCCAATAATCAGCTGAGAAGAAGCGGGAGGAGTGAGAGAGAGAGAGAGAGAGAGAGAGAGAGAATTGTGAATGAATGCAGTATAATGATAGTCTTCCTGATTTACCTCCGCCGAGCTTCATAACTGTCTGTCTATTGTTTGGTACGGAGCAGGTAGTGTACAGTAAGTTTTTAGAGCTTTTTCATTGAAAACGACACCATGAGAACTGTGAGAGTGAACCAAAACAGTAAAGTTGCTTGCCAGAGAACTTAAGATGGACATTTGGTGTTACTTTGGACATTTTGTGACTTAACTCATGAATTGAAGAGGCAGATATCTACAGGGCAAATCTCCATCATTTGGGGTTGTGACTCGAGTTGTGTGTGTTTGGGTCACTGCCCAGAAACTCTGCAACACATTACTGGGACAGATTTTTGGCTGTTTCCTAACATTTAATTAAATTTTCAGCAGTTATTAAGTCCCGTCACTATTTATGTGTACGGCTCATTACACTGAAGTGGCACATTTAATCTGTGAATGAGAGAAAGACAAACCGTCCTGTTCTAAAGATAGAGAGGAATTTGGGTGATTGACGGACGTTTGGACCAAAAAACAAAACCAGTTGATAGTGTCGGAGCAGTCATCAGTCACACAGTTTTAACAGATTTAATTTTCATTTGTCACAGGGCCTTTTCCATTTTTATAAAATTCTTACTCAAGTGTTTCTGCATAATATTTTCATTATGCTCTGGTCATTTAAAAATGTAAGTGACAGCATCCATCCTTCTGCAGGCAGAGCAGTTTTACTGTCATGCACCTTCAGGCACTCATATCCTTTCTTTTTTAATATCAAGCGCATATTATTGAATAAATTCAACATATCAGAAGTGGAAATGGTACTTTGAAGCACCTTTTTCTGCTGAACATTTGACCAAAAATATGACTACTTTAATGTTTTGTCAAGGGGAAGCTAAGGCACAGCATGAAGCAAAAGCACCTCCCAAAACCGGCCTGAGAGACTTCCAAATGTGACTGACAGCAGGTCTCTGGCAACAGTTCAATAACAAGGTCATAACAAGCCATTACCTTCTATGCCATGAGCAACTACAATTAGATTTCTTGGTAAAAGTTCACTTTAATGATGTGTTAAGGCTGGTCCACACTAAAAGATTTTCGAAATCTTAACAGATTTCGAAAAAAAGGACCCCAAACATAACGACATGTTATGTTAAATGTAACAGTTTTGTTCCTATAGTGTGTGGAGAGCAACGATTTGACCAAATCAGCTCATCGCACACTAACAGATACCATTCATGAACAACAAGAGTCCGGCCAAAAATCAGGCCAAAATTAGCTTGATTCTCATGTAGTGTGTACCCGGCATTAGCGGGCGTTCAGACCTAAAACACTCCTGTATTCAAACAACACCAGGAAGTCCAGTTTGAGTAACAGATTCAACTTTTTTTTGGCACTACTGTTGCATTAAAATGAATGTGGAAGATGTGTTTTTTCATGCAGTTTCATGTAGTAAGATTCGGCAATGTCTAACCAGCATTAGAATTAGTTAAAATTAACGGATTTCCTTTCAACTGAAATGCTTTGCCATTGATTTACAGATCGGTTAGTGACTCCTGATGTGGAAGCTACACGTCCACAGACTTACTGACTTAGTTGCACTTTGTCTTTGCGTCTTACAAAGGCTTTAAACATCTGAGTGGGATGCGTCTCAAACATTTGGATTTCATTTGGACTCCAACACTTCTTGAATGCATTTACACTTGACTTCCTTAATATCTGATGAGACGCATCATGAGGGGCTAAATGGGGTCTGAGATCAGATCAGTTCAGATCGGTGGATCCCCAGGTGAGTCTATGTTTGTCTTTTCACTCTGAAACTCTGATCGTCTTTATGTAACCACACAGCTTTGTGTTGTTGCCATGGCGTCAATATCTGACACTCTGCTGCAGCGCCTACATGATTTAGGTGGCACAGTCACATCTGAATCAAACACACACTGTATAACAGAAGTGTGTGTGTCACAGTGAGAGAGGAAAGACAGAAACTGTATTTAGTATCTGCTGCCTTTGTGAGCTGCTGCATGTTAAATGGTAACACTTCTGTATATGTATATAGAAAACACACACACACATATACAGTATATGATATGAATAAATATACGTATAAAAAAAGTTTGCAACATTTATACAATATAATTTTTTCTGTTTCAGATGGTTCTGCTCTTGTTTTCATTAAAGGGGACATATCATGGAAAAATCCCCTTTTCAGTGCTTGTAAACATCCATCTGGGTATATCTGGAGTATTCCCGTAGAAAATGTAAATGAGTCAATTGAACAACTTAAAGGTCCCATATCGTGCTCATTTCAGGTTCATACTTGTATTTTGTGTTTCTACTAGAACATGTTTACATGCTATAATGTTCAAAAAAAACTTTATTTTCCTCATACTGTCTGCTTAAATATACCTGTATTTACCCTCTGTCTGAAACGCTCCGTTTTAGTGCATTTTAACGGAATTGCAACGGAATTGCGTTGCTAGGCAACAGTTTGGGTCCATTACTTCCTGTCAGCTGATGTTATTTACTTACACTGCAACAGGAAATAAAATGGAACACATTTAAAATGTTTACGTTTCAAACCGTGTAATTTTCTAAATATTGTATATTTGTGACATCACAAATGGACAGAAATCCTAACGGCTTGTTTCCATCGCACAATTTCTGAATACGGACTGTGTGTATTTCTCCGTATATAGAGCGTTTTGATAGTTTAACAGTATTTATAAAGCACTTAAACCTGCTTTATAATATAAAAGACATGAAAATCGGGACCAATATGGGACCTTTAATGCTTCATCCACACACTCTTGTCACAGTGGAGGAAAACACATTGCTATCGCCAGATGAGTGACAACTTTGTTCGGCTTGTTTTCTGTAAGCAGTGTATAATTAAAGCATGATGGAATTAGCAAGATAGCTAGTGGACAGCTGGCTGGTTTTCTCTTGGGCTGGTTCCGCCAGGCTTTGGTGCTGCATTGATTATGGAAAATGAGCCAAACAGCAGTCTGGTGGTCAGCGGCAGCGCCGGGTCCAAACAGTCCCTTCGCCTGGGGACAAGCTACCTAGCTAAATGGCCACAACAACTAACAACAATCTTCATTTTCTTTTGTACTAGCCAAACAGCAAACAGTTCAATGACCCTTCTACTCCTATTTTATTTCTACGATTCAGACAGACAGTATGAGACAAATAATGTGTTTTTTGAACATTAAAGCATGTAAACATTTTCTAGTAGAAACCTAAAATACGAAGTATGAACCTGAAAATGAGCATGATATGTCCCCTTTAAAGGGACTGTTTGTATCTTCTTACACGTATAAATCATTCCGGGTCGGTGTCCCATGCGCGCTCGCGTGTGGCTACGCTGTTCAGACAAGACTCCAACACAAACTACACTGAAGCACCAAAACCGCAAAGTTATATCTAGGGAAGCCCGTCTTGCTAAACAGTGTTGGCCGCGGTCGGAGGACGCGGGGGAGACCGTAGCTTTGGTCTCCAGGGAGGAGTCTCTGCTGTAATCTGCTCCTCTGCTCCTCTGCTTGCCTTCACTCACATCGCGCTCGTTCTCGCTCCTTCACTCCACTCTCACTTGCATGCGCCCTCACTACACACTGCAGAAGAGTTAGTAGCTCTGAGAATATCTAGTGAATGTACAGTGGACGTTTGTGCAGAAATAAATACTGCAGCTCCTCCAGACCAACAGAGGTTTCCCGTGTCTTGTGAAGTGACGGGGCTCCGCAGCAAGAAACGTTATCGTCTCCGACCAAAACTCCGGTGTTTCCTGTTCCCTCCGACCGCGGTCGGGAGGCTGAAGCAGGAAAAGCCAACACTAGGATCAACATTGATTCATGGAGAGACCTTTGTCTGGTCAGCTAACATTAAAGCCAAGCAGGTGAAATATAGAGTGATATTGTGGTTTTAGCTGACGTGTGTCGCCTCACTGTTTTGAGCGATGCTCCTTCATGTCTATTTAGAGCGAGCACAAGCGCGAGCAACAGGAAGCCGACTTTCGTTGACTTAACGGCCACAGGTGTAGCTGTTAACAAGCATTTCTGATTCTTACAAACAGTCCCTTTAAACCAAAACATGGGATTGGCTTTTAGATAATTATTGAGATCTGCAACCTAATCTAAAAGGAACTGCTGTTGCAGCTTGTTGTTGCAGTCGGGTCACTTAAAAAGGGGCACATAGAGATTTAGCTCAATGCTAACAGCTCTGTTTCAGTGCAGTGAACATTTACCAAATAAAAACCAGTTATCTGTCCTCCAGTTATGTCTTTTATGCCTGTGATCTCACACACAACAACTCACAGCTAGCTTCATGCTGTTTCACTGGATTGTGTTGCCATGGTAACAGCTTGGGTCCAAGTTCACTTGCTGCCAGCTGTTGACAACAAACATTCAAACATTTATAAAGTTGATGCTTCTGTTAGAAACAGTGAAATCCATATCCACAGCAGTTTACTCACAGACCTTTCAGATGAGCTCGGTGACTCCGTCATGTTGTCATTTGATGTTAAACTGTATGGTATTTAACACTTAATTGTTAAAGTGGATAATGTTTCAATATTTTTTCATACAAGACACAGTGAATTATGGATGTGTACGTTTGGTATCTTGGTTCTTTCTTTCAGTATGTCTGGTTTGCCTTCGTACTACAGTAGGCCTATTAATCATTTGCAGTAGCAGAAGCTGAACTATTTATCAGCACAATTATCTTTAATTTGTGAATATAGTTGTGAAGTGGAATGAGCTATTTTGGACATCACTGGCTCCAGAAGTAAAACACTCATTAATTATTCCCACAGACATGTTAGGTGATAGTTGGAGCTCTTCAACAGCTTGGCATTGGATCAAACCATCGCTACACAAAATTAACACCTGTGAAATAATATCTGATTTGATTTAAAAAATAACAAAAAAAAGTCTTCAGTACAAGCCTGTGGACATAAAACCTTTGGGTGAGGAGTCAACTACGACTCCCAAGGAGCATTTTGGTGAGAAACATGCAGTCTTTCACGTGCTCACTAACAACAGGCAGAAACTAAAGAATAGTGTTGAGAAAACTATACAATGTGCAGCCTAAAGGATCTATTGGCAGAATGGAATATAATATTAATAACTATGTTTTCTTTAGTGTATAATCACCTAAAACTAAGAATCGTTGTGTTTCTGTTACCTTACAATGAGCCGTTTATATCTACATATGGAGTGGGTGGACACATGGAGCTGGCCGCCATTTTTCTACAGTAGCCCAGGTAATGTTACTCGCTGCCGTTGCCGCCGCTCTCTCTCTCTTGCTTCACCCCTCACTTCCCACTAAGCACTGGCTCTGCTCCAGGTGACCTACGCTACTCTTTCAACAACTGGCTCTAGAGAGGGCCATTCGCGTCAGCCACCGTAATTCTTCTACACGTTTGGCACATGGGGGAGGCTTCAGTTGGTTGCAATCTGCAACCTCACCGCGAGATACCACCAGATCCTACAAATTGCTCCTTTTAAATTAATTCACTTTTAATTTCTGGATCGATTTTGGATGAATTCAACAATTATGGGGCCGTGTTTTGTAGTTATTCCACACTAAGTGGCAACTTGATTGCTGACGACCCAGAGATACCAAGTGATACCAACGTCGTTATACTATTGGCTCACAAGCCTTATTAGAAGTGGCAACCAAACGTCAGATATCTTCCACAGATATAAACAAAACATTCAACTTTGGACCCATCAAAATGTTTTAAATGATTAATTCACATTCATAATAATTTTTTTCAGGAACAGCCATACTTTTATTCGGCACCTTTCTAAAAGCTCTGTGGATGTATTATTTTTTTTTAAATGATTTGTCTTCATAAAAATGTTATCAATAAGACCTTTAAGTTGAAATAATTAAAACCAATGGCCTCAACATAAACCTATATGATCGTTACATCATCCGGGAGAGTTTTGTGTTATGTCATGACATATACTGTATCTATACTACATAACACTGAAGATAACGTTAAAAGAAAAACTGAAATGGTAATACAGAGAGGATAAAAACATTGCCCAGCCTCACAGAGCTGCTAGCATGACTTTAGACATTTAGTTTTGTCTCTGCAATATCTCATGATAAATAATATTGAAAGCAGCTGTAAAATCAAGCAAAAAGGAACCTACAGTTGTCTTCTTTTCTGGTGTTTTTGTGTTTGTGTCTTTCAGGCTTAGTTTGAAGACAAAGAAAGTCTATAATATGATTTTGAAGCGGTAAATTGTACCCTTTGACAGCTCTGTATCTAAATCCACTGTCTGAGCTCGGCTCCTAAAGAAAACCACCTCATCACTGTGTGACAGTCATCTAATTTCAGCCTCAGCAGGAAATAAATAAAACATCTTCTGGTCTAGATCCTTGTTGTCTTCAGAAAAACCAGGAAACAGAACCAAAGAACAGATTGTTGTTTCTGTGACGTCAGCGAGTGAAGTCTGCTGAATTACTGAGCAATTACACTGATGTGGCCATTTTGTAATATATATGAACATACACATACAGCAAGACCTCATGTCATTAAAAGAGCAGCTTCTATCTGAACTTGTCGGCTAATTAATACATTCTGCTCGTGTTCCCACCAACCCTCCAAATGTTGGGAATGTGCAATTAGAAACTCCCATCTGTGATGAAGCAGAGATCAGTCCTGAGGTCACTCGCACATGAATCCATGGATGATCAACAAACTGCAGATTGCTTTGTGTTGAACTGGTCCCCGTCCTGGTGCCCATTAATACCAGTCTCATCCCATCTCATCTTATTCGACTGTTACAGGAACGTAACAACTCGTAACTTGGCGTGTAACCGTTATCACAGGTTCTGCTTCTGTTTCTACTAGGGATATCTTGAGAACTTCGGTACCAAGTTGATGCCCAAATTCTAAAAACGTGACGGTACTCTTTTTCTAGAGTACTGAAGTTACTGGCTTCACTTTTCAGATTCAGCGTTTGCCCATTGATCATAGTGTTGTTTCCACAGTTCCAACACATTATCTTTCCCAACTTGTCAGACACGGCAGCTTGGTCCGTGGCCCTACCCTTCAAACTATGACGCTCTAGACACCCCTTTAGTGCCAGTTTTACATGTGTCAATTTCTGCTTGTTACATGTCTTTTTAAAATAAACTTTTGTGTTCAAAGGAAATAATTTTGTTAGATTTAAGAAAAGATTTTGGTTTGGGATAAATAAATAAGTTTGTTGCGTAGTTAAATAGGCTACGCAACGTTACGTACACACAGGACACAAACACCGGTCTCCTGGGTGAAAGTCCTGTGTTTTTTGACCGATCCATCCACCCTAAACTCCTCCCTGTGTGGACTTCGTCGGTCTTTTTACTACGGCACCTTACTACCTCCGTTACTTGGCCACTGACCAAGCTGCCATATTTGACGACTTGGGAGTGAGAAAGGGCAGTTCACAGGATTTTGGTGACATCAGAGTGTGATGCTCTGCCTATGGTTGGTTTGACCAGGCGGAGAAGCCACTGGAAACATCTGTAATGTGAAACATATCACTGCAATGTTTTATCGATGTTTATGATTTATTGATTGAGTACAGCAACCTGACACCCCAAGCTTTTTACCTGCACTGCCCAGCAGCCGCTCTGAGCCCTTGTTTGATTACATGTCGGGTCGAGTCTGATATTAACGGGTTGGGTTGGGTCCAGAATTGATTTAGAGATAATTGCAGGTAACAGATTAATTTGTGTTTGTTTGGTTTGTGTTGAGTTTTGCAGGTGTGAGGTTGGTAAGGGTTTGCAAACTGGACCTTCAGGACTAGTACAGATAAAAAAGCATCCACATGTTTTTTTTAAAATGTTTTCACCAACATGTTGGTGGCATATCTGGATAGCTGTGTGGTTTCAGACTTCAGACTGGCTATTTTATGGAAGCAGTTTGTACCAGCGCAGACCCGGAACACACCAAAGACTTTTTCATTCATTTTTTTGCTCGTACCCATCGCCCCAACGCGTAGTTACCTCTTTGAGGAGTTGCCGGTCAGCTCTGGTGGAAGTGGTGCTGCAGCTGCAGAGGCTCCTGGGCTCTGTTGCTATGCTGTAACCTCCTAATGCACAAGTTTAAATCCAGCTTAACACCCAGAACGAAGCTCTTTGAATTTGTACTTTGGGAAAAATGTGAAGAAACAAGAAAACATCCCAAAGAGCTGAACATGTTCTGCAGAGAAACAGAGTGCAGGGTTTCCAGTATGTGTTTGTGTGTGTGTGTTCAGGTGTGTGTGTGTTTGTGTGCAGTGCTCATACTGTGTGGGTTGTTAATAACTGTGTGTGTGTATGTCACTTACTGCGTGGGATGAATGTCAAATGAATACATCTCATTGACATGTACAAAGTGCTTTTTCTTCTACTGTTGTGATATATGAACTAGACTATACATGGTCATAGTGTGACGCTGTTTGTGAGTGTGTGTGCGTGTGTGTGTGTGTGTGTGTGTGTGTGTGTGTGTGGGAGCTGAGGTTGTGCGGCTGTTTGAAGTGAGCAATGGGGTGCAGCGCTGCAGCTGCTGTTTGCATGCTAATGCTGCGGCAGAGCTGGAGGACGTGGGAGAGGAGGGGAAAAGGCCAGAGCCCGCCCACACACACAAAATCACAACCTGCCATTTCACACTTCTCCTGGTGGAGAATCAGAGAACAGACTGGATGTGTTGATGTGCTGCCTCACTGCAGAGCATCAGGAGGATCAAACCCACCAACACATCAACATTAAGCCCAGACGAACCAAAACCCCCGTCAGCCATCGATGGACAAATGTAGAGTAGAATATCAAAGGAAGTAATGAGTGACCAGTGGTGGAAGAAGTGCTCAGATAGATCCTTTACTTAAGTAAAATTAGCAATACTACAGTGTAAAAATACTCTGTTACAAATATAAGAAGAAGTACAAAAGTATTAGCATCAAAATATAGCAAAAGTAAAAGTACTGACAGAATGTAAAATTGTGCAGAATGGCCCATTTCAGGATCATGTACATTGTATTACTGGATTATATATTAATGCATTAATTTGTTCACTTGTTCATCAATATTGCAGCTGGTAAAATCTAGTTTGTAATAATAATACATCCAAATGTATTAGTTGATTTATATTTTGTATTTCTAATCTGAATCTGCAAAGAAAATTAAGTTGTCAAATAAGTATAGTGGTGTAAAAAGCAAAATAGCAATGTTGACGATCCGGCCTCAAGGGCTGGGTATCATTTAAAAAATTACGATATCAGTACCAATACCAGTGCCCTTAGAGTGATACCGATACCAATAGAGTACTACATCCGATACCCATCATGGGAATGGAAGATATGTGGCACTGGCTAGCAAATTGCCGCTGTACTGCAGAGCGATCATACAGTGGTGATAACACCGCCCCCAGACCCACGGTTGCACCTTAGACTGTATATAGCATTTGTTGCGGTTGTTAGTGCTATAAGCACTGTTAGCACCGTTAGCTGCCAGCTGTTTGCTGAGACACTTCTGTGTTCAGAGCCATGTGCAGGCAGGCAATTTTGGCTTTATGGGTTGTAGATGCTGCAGTAGTGGGCCAATCACACGTTGCATTAAATCAAAGAATATTCGTCGTGATTGGCTGCGAGCAAAGCAGTCATCTTTTTTGCATGTCGTAATGCAAATATTTGTGCATATTTCTTATATTCTCATTTTCTTATTTTTAATTTTAGTACTTACTTATATTTCTTTACATATGTTTTGTTTATATTGTAGCATTGTGTACATAATTTATGCTTTACATACTCCTTTATTTTTTTATCTCCTTACATTTCTTATGCTTATACAAGAGCAACTGTAATGCCTCAGTTTCCCCCCGGGGATCAATAAAGTATTTCTGATTTGGATTTTTCTAGATCTTGGCAGAAACAAGGATCGATTGCAGGTATCGTGAGTCGTGACTGGAGAAGGTTCAATACTACTTGGTACTGGATAGTTTCGGTCGATACCTTACAGGTATTGAGTACTGATACCAAGCCCTCCTGGCCACTGACTGGGGAAAAGGGGCTAGTGGGCAGGCAGGCTGGCCTCCTAAAAATTACGTTCCCATACAACAAAACTGTAGTTTCATCCAGAAGACCGCTGTTTGTGTTTCATGTGAAACCAAAAGTCAATGTTGACTCATTTAAATTTATGTCTGTAACTTAATAATGTAACAAACATGCTTATTTTAAGCCAAACCATGATGTTTTACTAAACCTAACCAAGTAATTTTGTTGGCTAAACAAAACCAAGTAGTTTTGTTGCATTTTTGTTTTGTTTTGTTTCAATTTACAATGTTAACCTAGTGTTTAAAACTACGATTGCAATCCAGGAGAAAATATGTTTCCCTCGAAACGTGATTGAGAATGCACTTTAGTTGTATGGGAACATAATTGTGTAGGAGACAGGGTTGGAGCAGGAGGATGTGGGAGTCAGGTGACCAGGATTAATGGGGAAAGTCTGAAGGCATCTGGTGAACAGGTGGAGAATGGCTATAAAGCTTAATAGAGATGCAGAGAAAGTAGGAATGTGGCTGAAAGGAAGAACAGAGAGGCAGAATGGGCCTGAATAGAAGCAGATATTGTGACAGAGTGGATGTAATTAATCTTACAGTGCTAATGAGCCATTGTGCTAAAATAACTTGTTTTTTAACTTGTCTTTTTGTATACTGGGTCTGAGTTGAGGGCTGCAGTGGTTAGCACTGACACCTCACAGCAAGAGGGTCACAGGTTCAAACCCGGCTTGGGGCCTTTCTGTGTGGAGTTTGCATGTTCTCCTCGTGTTAGCGTGGGTTTTCTCCGGGTTCTTCGGCTTCCGCCCACAGTCCAAAAACATGCAGGTTATGTTAATATGTTGACTCTAAACTGCCCGTAGGTGTGAATGTGAACAAGAATGGTTGTCTGTCTCTATGTGTCTCTCAGCCCTGTGATAGGCTGGCGACCTGTCCACCTTTGTCCAATATCAGCTGGGATCGGCTCCAGCCCCCCTGCGATCCTGAATAAGGATAAGCGGTTACAGATAATGGATGGATGGATGGGTCTGATTACATCTCATGGTTACATGATTTTTGCTGTAAAAATGTGTCAGTTCATGAGACATTCAATTTAAAAATACTTTATTTGTCCCTTAAAGCAGCAGTGGGTAGAAATGGAGCAAATATGATTTTAAAAAGTTATTTTTATATAACGGTCACTATATCCTGAAAGTAGTGCATGAGACCGTAAATCTGAAAAAAATCATGTGCCCCAGTGTCCTCCGGTAATCCTAATGGCATATGCAAAATTTCACAGACCGGAAGAAAAAAACAATCAGAGCCGAGCTGGAGTTTTGCCGTCTCTGAGCAGCTGTCAATCAATCAAGTGGCTGACAGCTGCCTCCGTTGAATGAACAGCCAATAGGAATGCTCTCTCTCTCTCTGAAATGACCTGTGATTGGCCAAAGTCTCCCGTCACGGGCTAGATTTTTTAAAGCCTGAAAACAGAGTCATGAGGAGGTGCAGAAGTCTAGTTTTTCTCTCAGAACACTTGAATTATAATATGCTGAAAGGTTATTATGGAATTTATGCCCAATGATACCAAAAATATACTGCCTACTGCAGGTTTAAGGTGCAAACCAAGGCAAGCGAAGAATTAATCCACACATAAACACTATCTAAAAGTACAAAACAAGAAAAAAGTTGAAAGACACACAAGTTAATTATCTACAATATGTCAAAAAGTGCATTTATCAATCTATCACAGTAAACAGACCGTCTCTTTTACCAGCTGTTCACAAGATTGGTTGCTTCTGGAATAACACCAAAGGTACCTTTAGCTGTGCAGAGGCGATTTAAAATGATAAATGCTTGAGTGTGCCAGCTAGCTGTATGACTGACCTGTACACATATTCTGTTCCTACCCAGAAGGTAAACATGCATCATAAACGCCTCCCGTCCATCATTCCTCCACCCCAAACCACACAACACCATGAGTCAATGGATTGCCAGTTACAGTGATGCCTCAGTTACACTGGCAGGTACAAAGATTTCAAAATCTGGGTGGTACAGCACACTGCGGAGTCAATCTGATTTTAACCTGCAGGGGTGGAGGAGTATACAGACTTTTCAGGAGAAGTATATGGGCTGTTGAGGTGAAAGCAGCTCCTCTGAGTTGAAACCCGGAGCTGCTGATGAAAAGTTAATGGTACCAGTGAGCAGTCGCTACCCCCCGGGCAGCAGTAATGACAGGGTTGGACTCCATGTCAGGGACCACCAGCAGAGCTCCAGGCCAGGAGGCAAGCCTCACACTGCTGCCCAGCCCGGGGACTCCTCTGCCTGGGTATCCATCAGCTGACAGCTGGCTGCAGGAGCCGCAGCACTGAGGATGATGGGAAACTCCTTGAGCAGGTGACAGGGATTTATGTTCGATCTGGAACGGCGTCACATCGCATGGATTCTCTCCTGACCTTTCACCTCGGCTGTCGAAGGCTGTAATTCTTCTTCGTCGTGGAAACAGCTGAGGTCGAGATTAATCTGAATATATTCCAAATTGTTATGATTAAATTCATATAATTCAGCTCTGTTCAGCTCAGAGTGAGCTCAGTGAAGCTGTGTTTATACAGAGCTTTTTATATCACTTATAATCAGAATAAGATCAGACCAGTCAGATCACTGTCGATCAGAACTGTATAATAAGTCATAGTCAAGTCAATATCAGAGACTGTTTGACCACAGCTGTTGAGTTGGTGTTTAGATCTTCAATCATGAATTACAAACCTTATACTAGAAGCAAGTCAAGGTTCTTTAATTTAATTTGAAATAATCTGAGAAATTATCAGTGACATTAAAGGTGCTCTATATGATATTCAGAGCATTAATATAGCAGCAAACAACTATTGTCTATGTAAAGATATAGATAAATATAGGTAAAATAAAAAGTTCCTTTGAGGTTGAAAACATGCAAAAGTAAAAGCCAGGCAGGCACGAGGCAAAAAGTGTGGCTCTATGGATAGTAGTGTCAGCCAGTTTTCATCGACCAGCGCTATCATCAAGCCATCGGCATCAGCTGTACTTTGTGATGATTAACATGCTACATTAAGATGGTGAACATGTTAAACATTATACCTGCTAAACATCAGCACATACCATTGTCATTGTGAGCATGTTAGCATGCCAACATTAGCATTTCAACCTGGTCTCCTAAAAATTACATTCCCATACAATGAAACTGCATTATCAATTTTGAATTTGACGTATCACAAAAGTAATCAAAGCCCACCTAAGTCTGCATATAGGGAGGAGGTCGGTGTGGATGGATGGGTCAATCTGATATGGAGACCAGGAGACCGGTGTCCGTGTCCCATGTGACACCAAAATTAACATACTTTTTTTTTTACCCAAAACTTGATCTTTTACTAAACTTAACCAAGTAGTTTTGTAACCTAAACCTAAACGTAATTGAGAATGCAGTTTCAAAAGTGCCACGGTTAAAAAACTACAGTATAACGTTGATATACACGTATGTAGAAATGTTGATAGGCAACATATTGTTGGTTCAGAAAGTACTAAGAATGGGTCATGATTTTCGGATTTTCAAATAGTCATTAAATTATAAACAATCGAATAGTGTATGTGACTTTCGTCTTGTCTTAAAAAAAAAAAAGATCTTTAAAGAATGATTTAATAGTTCTCAGTGATTATCGAATAGTATTTTTGCTTGAAATGCAAAAATAGCCTCACCAGCCCTGTCCTGCAACAAAACTGCATTGTGAATTATGTTTCGAGGGAAACGTATATTGTCGCAGATTATGGTTGTTTTTGACGTATCACAAATATGTTTGTAACGATAGGCCAGTGATGTCCGCGTAGGGAGGTTGGGGTAATGGATGAGTCAAACAAACAAAAGATTTTCACCTAGGAGTCCGCTGTTTGTGTCATTTGTGAAACTCAAAGTCAACGTTCACTTATTTTAATAGGCAGTCCATAGTTTAAAGGACCAGTGTGTAACATTTAGGGGGATCTATTGGCAGAAATGTTTTCTTTAGTGTATAATCACCTGATAATAAGAATCATTGTTTTTCCATTAGCTTAGAATGAGCTGTTTATACAGTATCTACATAGGGAGCGGTTCCCTCTCTCCACCATGGATGTATTAAGTGAACTGGATACAGCTTTGGAAGCGGGGCCCCGTTCATTCCTATGAAAGTTGCTCAGTGGCGCATGAAGCCTAAATGGCTCGACTACTGTCTGGAAAGGTACCCGGATATTCCAGCGATCTTCCGCATCCATTGGGCCCTACTGGGCATGTCCGACATGGGCCCCGCTCTGTCACATGACTCGGTCACGGGTCACGTCACTTTGTCGTCACAGTCTGGGTCTCATTCACATGAGTGGAGGAAGGGAAATAACTCAGGATTCGGCTGTCAATGCATTTTACAACTTTAACAACCTAATGAATTGAATTAAATAAGGGCTATTAAAGTGTTCGTACTGGGGAGTTGATTCACCTCAAAAACAATTACCCGCTGAGTTACCGACGTCTCTTTCCCGATGTAAGTCTATGGCAAAAAGTATTTTTGGGCCCAATGCATCACGTGACTGACACAGAAGTTGTAGTACCACCGTTTGGCCACTACTTACTCTTACAACATCTGGCTCTAGAGAGGGCCATTCGTGGTTTTTGCAACAGCCACCATAGCTCTCCAACATGATTGGCATACAGGAGAGGCTTCGGTTGGTTGCAATCTCCTCATCTCACCGCTAAATACCTTTTGCATTTTGTTCTTTTGTTTTATTTCAATTCACAACATTATCCACGTGTTTAAAACTTTTTAAAACTGCTACCGTAATCTGGGAGAAAATAGGTTTCCGCTCGAAATGTAATTGAGAATGTAGTTTACTTGTATGGGAACGTAATTTTGTAGTAGACAGGGTTGGCCTCACATAGCTGCTAGTGTAGCAGTAGCCGATTACTTTATTTTAATGGATAGGTTGTGCTGCTCCATACAGATGCAGTAGTAAAATAATGGGGACTGACCAATCACAATCCTGTAGCCAAACTCTAAAGTACCTGGAGCTTGTATTCAGTATCATCTCCTTAGCAGAGCCCACATTCAGCTCCAGGAACTCGTCCCCAAAGCAGGCGAAGGGCTGCAGGTGAAGCAGCTCTATTTCTTCATCACTCATCTGTTCACATCTGCTGCCAAAGAGAACAAATGGAATCCATTTCCCTGACTTGTACACCAGATAAAGTCTCATGCACTGTTGATAAAAAAGCTCTCTGTGTTATCGTGTCTGTTTGGTTTTGGTTCCTTCACATATAGAAACTGAATCTGTGTATATCATGTTAGCAGGAGGCTTCGGGAGAAAAAACAGAAAAAGCCTTTGTGATAAAAATAATACAGATTACGTGAGAAGGTAGCCATGGATACAACATCCAGTCACCCTTGTCAGTGCATATATGGAGAGATTTATGTGTTTCCACCTCAAGTAGTTGTCTAAATGCTGTGTGTTGTGAGATAGCTGCAGTGTAGGTGGATCCTGACCCCGGGAAGTCACAGCGTTACATAAGCCTGATGGATTTGAATCACAGCCTCCATTTCATAATTAACATAAATACTGAAAAGTTTCTCTTGAAAACTGCATCGCATTCCAGCAGGACTGCCGATCAATGATTAGATCATGATTAAATCACTGATTTTGATTGGCTCCTGTTTTTTGCACGTTTTCATAGAAAACTCCCACATATGAGATGAGACCTCGTAAAAGCCTCCAGTTGAAGAATTAACATGTTAAGTGTGGTCACATTATTATGAAACATTCAAGGACAATTCTGCTTTTTACAACCTTTTTCATCATTATTATCCTTTATGACAATTTTTTACTCTGAAATCACTCCTTCGTTCCCGTCATTCACTCACCTCTACATAATGCTTCCTTAGTGACCATCATCACTGAGAGAAAGTACATGCCAAGGACACGGCTTGTTTTGTTCCACTGAAGGAGTTTTTGAAGGCACTATATAGTGATACATTTCTCTCTCAGAATTTAGACAAAAATGGACAGGAAGGATTTTGGACTCACCTTATGTTAATTTGTGATGTTACTAATAAAAATTGTGAATCACCTTGCTGATTCTAGTCGTTCAGTTCAGTTTGTTCATTTTTTTTCCAAGCCAAGCGATCGCAAATGTGCTCAAATGCAATTCAGTACACACATAAGTAAGCTATAAAATCACCATTCATATTTCTACTACTGCACTATATATTTTGCCTACTTGCTGCACATGTTCATATTGTATATATCTCAGTATATTTATATCTACCCCTTACTGTTTTTATAATTGTTTATTATGTGTATTACCACTATGTACATTATTCTGCACTTTATTGCTTTTTGCACTTCTGGTTGGATGCTAAACTACATTTTGTTGTCTCAGTGCTTGAACTTTGTGCAATAACAATAAAGTTAGTCAGTATTCTATAAAAAAAATAAGTCTATTGCTGATTCAAAATTTGATGCTCAGTTCAATACAATATTTGGCCCATACAAGCTTTGTTTATAAGGTTGATACCTCAGCAGCCAACTATCTGCTTCACTGACTGTTATCAGGCCATTAAATAGGCATTATTGTCACTATAAGCACCGTAGATGTGGGTCATTCAGGGCCTACTTCACCTTCTACATTGTAAAAGTGGAAGCCAAACTGGCAGCAGGCTGAATGTTTTTGGCATCATTGGGCAAAAATTCCATAACAACCTTTCAGCATATTGTAATTCAAGTGTTATAAGAGATAACTAGACTTCTGCACCTCCTCATGGCTCTGTTTTCAGGCTTTAAAAAATCTAGCTTGTGACGGGAGACTTTGGCCAATCACAGATCGTTTCAGAGAGAGAGCGTTCCTATTGGCTGTTCATTCAATGGTGGCAGCTGTCAATCACTCACACTCGTTCACTGTTTAGCTGTAAAATGAGAAAGTTTGCTCCTGCTGGTGGGCGGCATGGATGTATTAAGAGAACTGGATACAGCGTTGGAGGCTGGGCCCCGTTCATTCCTATGAAAGTTGCTCAGTGGCGCATGAAGCCAAAATGGCTCGACTTCCGCCTGGAAAAGTACCCAGATCTTCTGGCAATCTTCCGCATCCATTGGGCCTATGGAGCAGACGCAGTAGCATCCGCTTGGTCACATGACTCGGTCACTGGGTCACAACCGTCATGGTTTCATCATGGCTTGCTAACTCCGCCTCCCAGTCCTCGCTTCAGCCTCAGTCTGGGTCTCATTCCCATGAACGGAGGAAATCAACGGAGAAATAACTCTGGATTCGGCTATTCATGCATTTTACAACTTTTAGGACCTAATGATTTAAATAAGGGCTATTCAAGTGTTCATACTGGGAAGTTGGTTTACCTCAAAAAAAATGATCCGCTTAGTTACAGACGTCTGTTTCCGATTGTAAGTCTATTGGAAAAAGTCCTTTCGGGCCCAATGGCATCATATGACAGACACAGAAGTTGTAGTACCGGCATTTGGCCACTACGAAAATTGGGATCAATGACTGGCGCTCTTCCTGGGGGCTTGGTGGGCGGTGTTTGGTATTACCTCAACTGATCTCAACATGGCTGCCGTGACACAAACATTCCCATTTTAACAGCTAAACAGTACACTACAAGATGTTTCTGAAAACATTTGAGGTGAGAAATAGGCATTACAGTAAACTTTATATTGATTCATGTTTGATCAGCGCTGCCTAGTTTGACTGTTTGATCAGAGTTTTTGAGTGATTGACAGCTGCTCAGAGACGGCAGGCTATGAAAATAAAGTTTTTTTGATAATATATGTTCCAGGGTTGTGCAGTGGTTAGCACCGCCGCCTCACAGAGGGGTCACAGGTTCAAACCTGGCTTGGGGCCCTTCCGTGTGCCGTCTTCATCTTCTCCCCCGTGTTAGCGTGGGTTTTCTCCGGGTTCCTCGGCTTCCTCCCACAGTCCAAAGACATGCAGGTTAGGTTCATTGTTGACTCTAAATTGCCCGTAGGTGTGAAAGTGAGTGTGAATGGTTGTGTGTCTCTATGTGTCTCTCAGCCCTGTGATAGTCTGGCGACCTGTTACCTACAGATAATGCTCCAATTCTACCCACTGCTGCTTTAAAGCAACACGTTCTAACATGCTGTAAAACTGAATGAAACATTAGATTTTGAATACAAACAAAAAGACTTACAAGACCACCTAATTAAGTTTACGGAAAAACATTGTGTTTTGGCTTAAAATAACTATGTTGTGAAACTTGTGATGCTTGAAACGCTTGTGAACACAGGATGCAAACCCCAGGGGTGAAAACTCTATGTTTGGTGTCCCATCCATGATCCCTGACCTCCACCTCATAGGTAGATTCATGCTCTCTGCACTACAGCGCCTGACTTCTAATTCTGTCATTATAACTGCAGTCACTAGAGGTCGCTGTCATGTTCTTATATACCTTCTTTCGGTGATCTACCATGTGAATGATAAAACCTAACATTGGGTGTAGTAGGCCCCTATTGACCCACATCTACGGTCTTTAATGCGACGGCATTATTAGCATAACGGCTATTTAATAGCGTGATAATAGTTTAATCGCCTGGGCAGAGTTATCATCATGATTGTGTCTCTGGAAGTAGTAATGTGTTGTATATATAACAGCTGACCTAACAATGGCAGTCCAGTCAGTTCAGTTTGAAGATTCGGTGTTAAAGTTTCATTCATACGAGTTCTGAACCTCCAAAAGATTAATCCTCTGAAGACCCTTGAACGTCTGAACTAAACTTCACGAGAATCCATCCAACAGTTATCGACGTATTTTACTCTGAACCAAAGTGTTCAGAGCCACGCAGCTAAAAATAATACAGGAAATCTGAAGTCCTGTCTTCATGAAATTCAGCCACAGCTGCTCAGTGCTGCAGTAACTCTGAGCTGCAGGTGGAATCGCTCTTTCGTATCCGTGAAACTGCAGGGCAGAAGCACCAATAACACATCACACAGTGATGTATGACGCTATTATACTGCAGACAGAAGATCCGTCAGCATCCTGCTTTAATCTGTCCTGCACCGTGCTCTTCTTTTAATACAGCTTACAAAGATTTCTTCCATTAACACTTTTCTTTAATGGAATCTCATTCATACATGTCTAATATTATTCTGGTTTTATTGTTGGTGTGAAAGGATGAGTTCAAGCCATAAGTTTCATTTCAGCTGAAAGAAGCAACTGAGGCGAGCTGATTTAAAGGCAGGAAAATGTAAATGAGTCATACAAGACTGGTGGGGCTGGTCACATGTTCTGGTTGAACATGAAGTGACAAGCAGTGGTGTAATGTAACTAAGTACATGTACTCAAATACTGTACTTCAGTACAATTTTAAGTACTTGTACTTTACTTGAGTATTTCCATTTTATGATACTTTATACTTGTACTCTGCTACATTTACTTTAAAGCTTTAGTTACCAGTTACTTTGCATATTTACATTTTTAATACAAAACATCAAATCAGCTAATAAATGATGCTTTATTATTAAAGGTTGAGCTACCCAGCAATATATAAAGTAGTTCAAATTAGCTCCACCTGCAACATTAAAGTGATGAACACATTAGTACATTAATAATTATAATCCAGTGATATAATACAGTATATATGATTCTGAAATGGGCCATTCTGCACAATGAATATGTTTACTTTTGGTACTTAAGGTATATTTTAATGCTAATACTTGTGTACTTTTACTTGAGTTAGATTTTGAATGTAGGACTTCCACTCGCAGTTGGATGCAACGCCTCTCAGCAAATGGATATGAGATTCAGAGAGGCTGCGGCAACTGAGGCTGTCAAAAAGACACTTTGGGAAGATTTCAAGTGATCAGTCTCCTGTGCCTCTGTGTGTGTGTGTGTGTGTGTGTGTGTGTGTGTGTGTGTGTGTGTGTGTGAGCTCCTGCTGCCTCTGAAGCCATGAACAGATGGAGAGGTGACTTTTTTGCCCTGAACTGCATCTCTCAGGACACTCTCCCTCCAGGCTCTGGAACGCCTCCAGCAACTAAATAAATGTAGACGGTTGAGGTTACGGATCAAGGGCCCCATTCATAACACTAAATGGTCAAGTCAGGAGAAACTTTTAGATATAGTGGCAATGTCAGTCCCAGGTAATTATTTATTATTAAATAATAATAACTAATTATTTTCCGACCTCTTATCGTCATAATTGACCCTTCGCTAAGTCCCGCCCCTCGAACGCAGACTGATCAATCATAGCGTAGCATCGGCTAGCAACGATGCGGCTCTGCTCCATAGACTTGGATTTTGAGCTAGTCATGCTTAAACGTTGTGTAATAGTGATACTAGTTACCCAGAGAGGTTGGCTGGAGATATACATTTCTAAAACGTTACTTTTCGACGTAAAAACCTGCTAGCTACTGAAGGTATACTGAATGTATACAGCGTTGCTTTTGCTTGTTAATCATTTTAACAGTGAATAAAGACCTACCCGGCTTTACAGGAACAGTGTTGTTCCTTAATTTCATTGTCTTCTGTCTCGATCACCAGGTGATGGTGGTTCACTTTTACACGGTGATCTGTATCTTTAGCTTCTATCTTTATCTTTTTAACCTGTTTTTGCTGCTGAATCAGTTTTTACATCCTGACATATCCTCCATATTGCAGACCCTTCTGCCTGCTTCTCTCTTGTCTCTGACCAAACAATGAGTATCCGGACAGGCAGCATGAGCCTCCTAAAGCTTTCTATGAAACTGAAAAATGTACTTAAATCATTTCAAAGACTTGTCTCCGATCAAAAAGATGGAACTGGAGTTCCTCACCCATCAGTTAGTCATCAAACCAACAGTTAATTTAAAGGCACAATAAGTAGGATTTGTCGGTTGCGGTTTGTAAACAAAACATTAAACATTGTCCCCTCCTCCCCGGCTCAACGAGGGTTACGGTGCTCGCCAGCGGGTGAAGGTCAACCCCAGATTCACTCTCGTTTTAGAACGAGCTTCTTTGGCGTTTCGTCCGCCTCTTGGATGCGTGCTTATGATCTGGCACCATGGTTGCTACGTTTTTATAGAGGTTGACGCCCAGAACCGTCCCGAACACAGCAAAATAAGAAAATCCACGCAGAGGTTGGCAAGGTCTCTGCATATACAGACACTTCCATGCCCTTCTAGTGGGTCAAGTGATGATTGAGAGGGATTATTTTTGAATCAGTCTATACTTTGTTTTTTAGTAAAATCGTACTCATTGTGCCTTTAAGTTAAATAAAGCTGATTTCATGGCCATCACCTGGTGTATTTGGTGTTATAGATGGAACACACCAAACATCTAACCCTGACCCTACAGGTGTCCTCTTTACATTTTGTGTCTTACAGTTTATTCTGAGTTTGGTGGACGTCCCTCAGTCTCTGTCTCCTCCTCGTCCTCTCAAGCGCTCGACTTGTCAGCGTCTCTTTAGATTAAATGTTCAGCTCTCCTGCCTTTCGTGCCTCTGACAGACTCTGCAGGATGTATTGACAATAGATACACAGGTGTGTTGTGACAACAGCGGGTTGAGGAGGGGAGGCGGAGGAATGCAGCGAATCAGGCAGGTGAGTCCTGACACGGCACATTCCTCTGATCGGATTCACAGCAGGAGGGTGGAGGGATCTCAATGTTACATAAACTTAACAGACTTTGAAAGTTCATTAAATTCCCAACTTTCACTAAAACATATGATCAAATGATGAGAATTTCTCTGTAAGCTCTGTAAGTCAAAACTAAAACTAATTAAAACTTTATACTCCTCTGTGGTTTGTTCACACAAAAATAGTATCTGCCGTCTTCGAACTTAAGCAAGTTTGTTTCAACTATGAATCACTAACAACTTGAACCAACTACCTAAAGCAGTGATTCTCAAATTGGGGTCCAGGGACCCCCAGTGAAATTATTAGCTACAAACAATGAAATTGTGCTGTATCATTAAAGAGTACATATCTACAGATGGGGACCATTTACACCAATAAAACAGGCATATTGTGTCCATTACTCCCACCCACGTTAGCTTTGGGCCAATAGAAACTCATGAATCAGTCACTTCACTAAAGACGCGATGAACCACTCCTGCAGCTGCTTAGCTTAGCTTATTAGCCAGCTAGCTAGCTGGCGAGCATGGAAAAAATATTTGAGTCAGTCCACATCGTCAAGTGATGCTTAGACCAAACTGGCTAAACATTACTTATTGCTATTATTATAAGTAGAACATAGTGGAGCATTTAGCAGCTAAACAGACAGATGTTTCCTTCAGGAATTGGTGGAGACCAAAAACAGAGCTAAAAGAGTGAATTGTGTGTTTAAAGTCAATAGACGGACACAATCACAAGTCCATATAAATGATAAAGCCGTATCTGCTGAATGTGTAAATAAGTTTGTTAACAGATTCACCTTATCAACTTTACATGGTGATAATATGTCAGTGTTGTGTATAAAGCTTGTTTCTGATGCCCCTAAATGGCCCAAAACAGTTATTGCAGGTTCAGGTATCATGTCTCATTGCATTAATAATACAGGAAATTAACATAGCATTTATTTTTTGTTAGAATACTGTTATTATGGAAAGTACTTACATTTTTTCTTTTTTTTCCTGGTTGGAGAACATTAAGGAACAGTGTGTAACTCTTAGGGGGATTTATTGTCCAAAATGGAATATAATATTAATAAGTATATATATTTTTTGTGTATAATAACCAGAAAATAAGAATTTTTGTGTTTTCATTACCTTAGAATGAGCTGTTTATATCTACATAAGGAGTGGGTTCTCTGCACAGAGCCGGACGCCATGTTTCTACAGTAGCCCAGAATGGACAAACTAAACACTGTTTTGGGCTGGAGTCAATAACGTTACTCGCTCCTGTCGCCGCCACTCTCTCGCTTTCTTGCTTCACCACTCACTTCCCTCGTACACACACTCTACACACTGGCTCTGTCCCAAATGACCTATGCTGCTCTTACAACAACTGGCTCTGGAGAGGCTCTAGATTCATGTTTTTGCGTCAGACACCGTAGTTGTCTTACACGATTGGCACACAGGAGAAGTTTCAGTTGGTTGCAATCTGCAACCTCACCGCTAAGTACCGCCAGATCCTACACACTGCTCCTTTAAGACTTCATTGTTCCCTCACTTTTGAAATGAACCCTTTCAAGAACAAAGCATCTGTAAAAAACAACAAAAAAAACAGATATTAACATAATTCAGGCAGAAATTATAATAATATATAATAATTCCTTCCAAAATATATAACTTAAATATTTAGACCTAAAAATAATTTGTAGGAGAATAGGTTGAAGCTGGTTGGTGGTGACTGACGGTGACTTTGGGAACAATTCTGAGAATCAGTAGCTCTCCTTCTTCTGCAGTCAGTTCGTATTGAAAGTGAGGCAGTGTACTGTGCTGTTAAATGGCAGCTTTAACCACCTCTCTGCCTCTCTGTCATTAGCATAGCGTAGGAGGCAGAGCTGATTGAGTGGCCAGTTGGCAGTCAGAGAGAAATTTCTTTTCAGATTCTTTGTTCATGTTCTGCATTTGGATCAGAAAAAAATCCACCACACATGAGCACAAACAGTCCCATCAAGGTATAATCTTCATCTCTTACTGATAGTGATGTGATCAATGCTTTTCATAACTACATATTAAAGGCTTTAAGCATATCATAGGAGCGCTTATGTAGATTGAACCAAAACAGCAGTTGAAAAAACAACTTCCACAACACACCCATCAACCTCCATAAAACCTTTGAAAGGACAAGTATATGTTCCTCTCTAAAGGTTAAATACATATCAAGATACTGTACATGATCATGATCCAACAATGATTCAATACACCGCTATTCAAGGCAGACTCTATGTTATTTGGCTCAGCTGAGATTAAATTTGATATGTGTCATTGTATAGTCAAATTAAAGTGTTTTAATTCGAACTGAGGGTAACACTTTTTTTTTAAGAAAATAAACATTCCCCTTTATTTAAAGTATTTAATAAAAAACGTACCTCCAAACTTGTGTCTACCACACCAATAATATACACAATCAACAGTAATATCCTTCCCATAATTTGACTTGTGTAGCATTTATAACGGCAGGGGTAAGGTAAATGCATTCACAGACAACACAAACCTATTTTTATGAATCCTTTTTTAAAAAAAAACTTAATTAATTAAAGTTATGAATGAGAAATGAGAAACTAACTCATAGTTTTGATTTGTCAAAAGTGTGTGAAATTTGACTGATGTCGCTGATATTTTCAGCAGTCCTAACTTTTCATCTATTAATTTATTTTTCTGGCATAAATGGGCCCCCATACATTGGTCAAGAGTACACCTTGAAGTATCACATCAAGTAAAATATATTGTAATTGTTTTAAACCAGCATCACATTTTACAGGCCCACATCAACCACAGTTCCTGACCCAGCTCAGTACTCACTAAATATTACAACTTTCATCTGAAAATTTTACGAATTTTTTTCCTCATAATAGGTTGACTTAATTTATTTTTCAATTTTTTTGAAATAGTACTACTTTTTTTCTTTGTCAAAATATAACAACTTCAGTTTCAAAATATTAAAACTTTTTTACACGTCGACTTAAACTAGAAATTGTATCACTTCTTTCTCTAGATGCTAAGACCCTTTTCTGGAAATAGTATGACTTTTTTTTTTTTTTTAAATATTATGACTTTATTCATGACATATTACAACTTTATTCTTGAAATATTATGACTTTATTCATGACATATTACAACTTTATTCTTGAAATATTATGACTTTATTCATGACATATTACAAATTTATTCTTGAAAAAAATACATTATTTTTGAAATATTATGACTTTTTCTTCAATGTATTTCCACTTTATTCTCGAAATCTGTAATTTTATTCGACTTAATCTAAAAATATTGCCCGACCTTTTCCTGGAAATAATGACTTTGTTCTATTATGATTTTAATATTGAAATATTATGACTTTTTCCTCAACGTATTTCGACTTTATTCTCGAAATCTGTAATTTGTTTTACCCTGACAATAACAATCCTTCCTCTCAATATCTTATCTTAGAAAAAGATTATTACTTTTATTGTTAAAATATTACGACTTGTAACTCAAAATATTACGTTGTTACGTTATTTTATTACATTTTTCGCAAAATAAAATACTTCATTCGACTTGAATCTAGAAATATTGTCCGACCTTTTCCTGTAAATAATGACTTTATTCTTGAAATATTATGATTTTAATCTTGAAATATTATGACTTTTTCCTCAAAATATCAGTTGTTATGTTGTTTCTTTTTTTTCTTTTTCTTTTTTTTTTTTTTTTTTACATTTTTCGTAAAATAAAATACTTTATTCGACATAATCTAGAAATATTATCCAACCTTTTCCTGGAAATAATGACTTTATTCTTGAAATATTATGATTCTAATCTTTTAATATTATGACTTTTTCCTCAATGTATTTTGTCTTTATAGTCAACAAAAGTATTTTCCCCTAACACTGGCAATCCTCCCTCTTGCAGTAATGAGCTTCCATACATCTCTCCAGACTACATCCAGATGTTGATTTCTTATTCTCTTCTCAGATGATTCTTCCTCTCTAGTTTCCAGATCTTCAAGCAGCCTCATGGATCCTCACCTCCAGGGCTGATGTCGATAGCAACATAGCAACTCTGTTTCTGCCTTGATTACCTAATTATTTCATAGATCCACCTTAAAAAGAAGCAGGGTAATCCCGGGGCTGGTCCCTCCCTCCCTCTCTCTCTCTCTCTCTCTCCCTCTCTCTTTCACTCCCCTCTCTCTCCCTGCTCCCCCCAGCCTCTCTAGCTCAGCCAGGAAAAGACGCTGCTGACCCGGACTTTGGGTCTTTTTCTCTGGTCCCCTGTTGTTGAATGTGTCGGACACAAACAGTCCCACCCACCCACTGGATCTTGCTCTTTGTTACCACAGCCTTGTATACCAGGAGAGAGAGAGATTAAGGGGGGACTTTCTTCCTCTTTTTAGCGGATTGATTTGTGTCTGAGTCTGGATTGTTGTTCTTCCTCTGGAGGGGCTGCTGCAGGACCACAGCCGAGGCTTCTTCTTCTTCCTCCTCCTCCTCTCATGTAATTACTGTCAAACAAACTGCTTTTCAAACGGACGTTGAACATCTATTTCTCCAGCACTGCAGTTGTCAAGTTGGAGCCCTGCTGTGAAATGGACAAACCCCTCTAAAACAGCCAGCCTGCTGCTCCTATACCTCTCTACCAACACTACCACAACCACAGAGCACCAACACAACACAGGATCACCCAACTGGAGGTAACGTCTATGTCTCTCTGTGTGTGTTTTATTAAACTTTAATCCACCACAGGTCTCTTTTTCAGCTCACTTGTGGCTGACAGACGCAACACACACCATCACCGTCGTTTTGTCTGCCGGTTTCCCCGTTTAAAGTGTTTTTTTAAGGGTGTTTTTAGAGGTTGAGTCTCGTCGTGTCCCCGGTTGTCCGCACTGCTTTTATAGCATCCGGGTAACTGATCTCAACCGCTGTTTCATTACCTTGACACCCACTTATTAGTAGCAGCAACTACACAACACACATTTTAGACTGTTTCTACAGGTGTTAACGTACAACTATAGCTGCTCAGAGACATTATAACCTATATTTTATTGTATTTATTAGGAGATTAATCACAATAGTGTCTCAAAAACCCTTTAAGGCACGTTTTCTACCGTTTCTCCTCGTCAAAAAACGTCCCGGCAGTTAGCTCTCTAGTCTGCAGTCAACGGCTGTCAAGACTCCATTCAAAAAACGAGGACTTTAAACGACCAACTTGCATCGCTTTTAGACACATTAAAACATACACCGTGGCAATGTACGATGGTTTTGGAAATAAAAGCTTATATAATACATCGAATAGCACTTAATTATGCTAAAATATCAACTTTTTAGACATGTTATACGCAGTGCTCACTGGGCTTTTGTCGCCCAACGGCTGTGTATTTTCCAGCTAGAGGACGACTGTGTGAGTGCGTTATCAGTTACTAAAGTTATAATTTTAGTATAATAAGATGTTTGTATGTGTACTAGAGGCATGCCGAATTGAAGAGATGTTACTAGTGATTGCTAAAAGCAGGTTTAAAATGTATAAAATATGTAAAGTCGTATATTTAACGAGGACTTGTTGTGTAAATAGTCAGATTGTGAATGGGGCTTTTGTGCCGTTGTGTCTCCCCGGGCGACACAACGGCGCGTATTGCAGTGGTTGCGAGGCAGGAATCATCAGACCGCCTGCGGATGTCTCTCTGCGAGTGTCTGGAAACAGTTTGCTCATAGTCCCCCTGCCTACAGTGTTTTGTTTTCCGAGTGATACTGCCCTTAGTAACCAAAAGAACACCCTTTTTGTCATCGTCAGTGAATTACACGGTTCTCTGGTAACTTCCTTACACAAAAAGGAGGCTGTTTTTTCAGCGAACACTGGTTGCTGCGGTGGTTGTTGCTCCGGACTTCATGTCTGAATGTGTGTGACTCTCTGGTGTCCTCTCTCTGTCTCACTGTCGTCATGACTGCGGTGCCTTTCAGGATGAGCTTGTTCAGCTTGTTGGAGTGGTTTGCCCACATTTAGTGCAACACATTGTAAATAGTAAGGCTACTTCTGCTTTCCAGGCGGTCACAATGACGGTGACGAGGGTGGAGGAGAAAGAAATCGTTACCGAGCTCGTTTTATTCTAATTAACGAGGCGTTCAGCTGAAGAAGAAGAAGAACCGTCCTTACGTCATCTTGCAAAAGATGGGCGGATGAGCAACAGTAGCTGCTCTGCTGCTCCTTTTTTTCCTCCTCTCCTCTCCTCTCCTCTCATTTCATCCATCTCCCTTCTTCTTCTTCATCCCCCTCCTCCTCCTCCTCCTCCTCCTCTCTATCTGGGTGTGTCCTGCCTTATTGCGTTAGGAAGGAGGGGGGATCCCGCATCTTGGCTTCATGGTGACTCCTCCTCAGCTTGTGACCTCCAAACGAGGGCATTGCTCCTTCTGTTTTCCTCTGCGGCTATTTCACCAAAACAGAGAAGCTCTTTTGCAAAAGAAAAATGAGTTGTGAGGAAAACTTTGATGTCTGTTTATTGAAATCTGTGATTTTTGTTTTAAGGGGAGCGATGGCACAGTTTTCTGGATGGCAAAAGGAAAAGATGGCTAGTTTTGATAAGAATGTGCTTTGTTTTCACTGATGAATTCACCAGGTGTGAGTCCAGGTCTGTCATTTGCTACCAAAAACTTGTTTGAAAGCAGATAATTAGTGATGCACTGATCTGATGTACTGGATCAGTGTAGGTGCTGAGACTAGGGATGTCATGGTACCAGAAATCTAGTAGTCGATACCAATACCAGTGAATTTACACGATTCTCGATACCAATTCGATACCACGGTAAAAAAAAACAATAAATCCCATGTAATTCAACACGCAGTCCTTTATTAAAACATTTGAACATTACAAAAAACAGAGGCATGAAGCCTTTAAGTAATAAATAAAAATAAACGTCTATTAACATTGCAAAACAGAACAGTGGCATGTAGCCTTCAAGTATTTAAAACAAACAATATTGTCTGGATGTCTGTCTTTGAGGTGCTTTGCTAAATTGGAAGTATTTCCTCCTTTGGATAGAAAAGTACGACGGCACCGTTACTACACCGCATACTGGTTTTTGCGAATCTATTATTACTCCTTGTAAATCCGCCTCGAACGCAAAGTACTTCCATACCCGACTCTTGCTATTTGTTTCCTCAACGAGTTGAGGCGGAGGCAGCTGCCATCTTTCACGTCTCATGTTGTTGTTTTTTCCCGTGCTGTTACGGCGTTCTTCTTCTTCCTTCGTTTCACGGCAGATGAGAACACTTGTAAGCGTATACACTGCCCCCATTAGATCCGGAAGAATCGCATCTCCAATACCTCCGCTCCGGTACCAAATGACCATTACACGCATCGTTCGGTACCGTAGAAAACGAGTACTGTCACATTTTTTTAATTTTGGTACCGACTTGATACTGAGGTATCGGTTCTCGTGACATCCCTAATTTTAGGTGATTTTTTTTGAGGGGAGCGATGGCACAGTGACTGTTGTTTTCTGGATGGCAAAGGAAAAAGATGGCAAGTTTTGATAAAAATGTGCTTTGTTTTCACTGATGAATTCACCAGGTGTGAGTCCAGGTCTGTCATTTGCTACCAAAACTTGTTTGAAAGCAGATAATTAGTGGTGCACTGATCTGATGTACTGGATCAGTTTGGGTGCTGAGACCTGACAGATCCACATAACAGCACAATATAATTACTACAGAATTTGTGCACGCCTCCTAGTCTTTGTGACAGGTATATTGGATCAAAAACTCTCACTTAATTAACACATTCAATGGTCCTCAGAACTTCCTCAGAACTTCATCAGGTCAAATTTTTTGAGATTTTAAATAAAGTCAGTGCAAGTGATTAAATATGCGATTCTTCACAGGATAATGTATCCACCTTGTCTTGTGATGTTATTAGTTAATAGATGACGGCTTTAACAGTAGCTACACTACATATAATGGCATTTGCAGTGAGAAATGGCACCTCTGCTCTTTTCCCCTGAAGGTTAACATTGTAATTTTTCAATAAAAGTATATTTATTTTTAATGAAGCTAGCAGAGGTGGTCTTTGATTCAGGCATGGCAGCCTGCATTCGATTCGAAAGAGTCTGAGCTGGCGTTACAGATACAGGATGTTGGCTCCCGTCTATAGCTCGCTTGAGCGGAGGAGATGTAGCCACGTAGCATTTATTCACCGACAAATAAACTGTACACACACTGTCTGCTACACCTACGTTCACAGCTATAACACCACCAACAAAACCCACATTCACCACCCCCACACACGGTCTGTCGGAAACTCGCTGAAGTCACGCCGCGCTGACAGAGCGTATGCTAGCGCGTGTGTGGCTACAGCGGGCACGGAGTCACCGGCAACGCTAGCACCTGCTAACGTAGCACAAACACACACACTGTTTGTCGGACAAGTGACTGCCTGCTAAGTTAACGCTCCCGGACGGTGAACTGGAGACAGTGAATGCAGCATACGCTCCCGTACGGGTGAAGGCGAGGCACAAATCTTGTCAGTTAATGGTTAATAATCGGTTAACGAGGGTCGGTTATCGGTTAAGAACATTTTTCAAAATTAGCATCCCTACTTAAAAGTAGTCTACAGGCTTATAGAGGAAACCCAGAAAGTCGCGGAAGGTCTAATTTTTTAGGTTAGGATAAATCATGTTCACACATAAAAAACGATTTATAAATGTTTATACGTATAAAAATGTACATACTGTCCCTTTAAATGTAAGTATAAAGTACAATCTCTGTATAGTATCAGCCCTGTGATAAACTGGCGACATGTCGAGGTGTCCCCCATTGTGAGCTGGGATTGGATGCAGCCACGGACACCCTGCAGGATGATGGATAGGCGTAGATAATAGATGGATAGGCCACCGGTGGTCCTACATTTCATTACATGCTGCTGATTTTATCCTAATAAATGATGCCTGAAAATAATGCAGCTTTCACTTTGATGAATGCTATCTCTCCAACCTCCCAGTGGAGGTTTACCTGCACTGCAGACATACGAGTGCTCTGTTTGTGTCTGGAGCTGCTGCTGAAGTCCTGATGACCACAGGAAGTGACGGATGCTGACTCAGTGTGTCTCTCTGTCCTCTCCTTGTCCTGCAGGAGCTTCAGGCTCCCTCAGCAGCAGCAAGAGGAGTACATTTAATATTTCACTTTGATTTACTAGGTTTAAGGTTCCATATTGAACAGCTGGACTTTTATCAGTAGCTCCTTTTAGTTTGCATCAGTGATTGTGATCAGACAGAGAGTTAAATTAAAGAAAAGCTTGACCTCATGTTGTGGCTGAAACCTGTAGTGGCCTGTGAGCTCCTGGTGTAATTAGGGCTGTAACGGTTCGTGTACGGGGGGTCACGGTCCGGTGCATGCAGCCGCACGCAGAATACACGGTATCTGGATTCATCCCGGTTGCACAAAAGTATGAATGACACGATAATGTGCAAGGCAAAAGCATGCAATAAGAACCCCGTTCTTGCTTTTGGTGTGTCATTTGTACGCCATATCGTCTGTACTGACTGCAATGTAAATACATCCACGTAAATATGCAACTCTCAGAGCAACGTAGAATACAAAGAGAGAAAGAGTGCTTTGAGGTGGATGGGTCCAACAAATACAGGACTTTCAACCAGAAGACCAGTGTTCTAGACCAGTGTTTTGTTTTGTGTTTTGTGTTTAGTTACGTTTGTGATGTGTTTTCCGTACCTATGTTACGTTATTTTTTGTATGTATTGTACTTAGTTTGCGTAGTTATTTTAACCCATTTGTGCCCGCAACTGAAATTTTTAATTTCCTTTGGTGGAAGTGTTCTCTGGGCTTGCCTAAGCACAAATGTGAAAGAATTTTCAAAACCAGTCAAACTATTTGGCTGGAAAGGGAGTTTTTCTTATATTATATCAAGTATTTGGGCACATGAGACTGTTTTTGCAATAGACTCCATTCAATTTTACGAAAAAAAACAGTAGTCTCACGTGCCCAAATACTAGCTATAGTACGATAACAAAATGGCTGTATCTCAGAAACTACAAGGAGCACAATCAAGTATTTGGTATCTATGAACTCATAACAAGTTGAATATCAAGGATATGCACACATACGCAGTGTAAAAAATACATTTCATATAGAAAACATTTAATAAACACAATGTTAGTGTTTTTCCTTCATTTAAAAAAATCCTATTTTTTTTCCTAAGATTATCCTATTGATAAAAGTGAGATTTTTCATGTGATCTAAAAATGACAAAGTTGTACTGTTAGATACTTTCCCATAGTATGTCCAGACCAAATTTCAAGACTCTTGACCAATCAGAACACATGTTGTGGCATTTTTCCTTATTATACTAAATATAGTCTTTGGGCACAAATGGGTTAAGGCCAAGACGTTTTTCCTAAACCTAAGTGAGTGATTTTGTTTCCCCCTGCTGGTAGGCTACTGCACCTTCATACATGACCGTTCATTGTAATATCCACGCCTCGGCAAGGCAAAACGTGACTCTGACACGCTATCCTCTGGTGGACAAACGGGTCTATTATACGCTTTGGTGTGATGTCGGGTTGGTTGATTGAGACACGTAACATGTTGATGTTAGCACAACAAGCTGATTGATGTGACGTGAGCATAAATGAAATGTCGGAGCTGTGGTCAGCTACAACAGCAATGGAGCGAGAGTTGTGTATAAAACAAGGACGGTGTGTTGGCGTTGCTCCACCATTGTGAACATGATACCGCACATTCGACTGCATCACCCAGATGTGCCAGTCATGGGGATGAGTTAAAAGCAAACCGGATTTTGTATTTTCAATTTCACAACATAAGAGGTGCTTTTCAGTTTTATAACCTATTGTGACCTGTTGCCTATTGGGAAAGGGTTTATTCAGTGTTTGAAATGTTGCCAGTGGGCGAAATGTTGCCTCAGTTCCAAGCAGGAGGATTGTGTCGGTTTTTGACACTCACTACTGTCTGTTCAAAATAAATGAAAGGAAATGTATTCTTATGAATTTGTGTTTTACCCCACTGTACTGAACTCGCACCGAACCGTATCTCCTAAACCCGGGTGTGAACCGAACTGTGACTTCCGTGTGCTGTTTGCACCCCTAACTGCAGATGGTATGATGTGTGGCTGGCTGTAGTGAATTGTGGATGACTGAGGCTGTTATCGTTGATGAAACTTGTCACTGTGTTTCCTAGTGGCTGATGAATTTCTCCCTGTGTGATTGTCAAAGGTTGGTTTCAAAATGGCGGCTCTATAAAAGGTTCTCTCTCAGTGATTCTAAATCCACTGTTCTTGAGTTTGTGTCTGACATTTCAAAAAACCCACTTCCACCAAAAACCACATATTCATACAGGTTACTTATTGTGCTTTTGGAAGATCTAGGCATCAACACAGCTTTCTTTATGCATATGTGGTTTTCGGTGGAAGTGGGTTTTTTGAAAAGCCAACACCTCAGACCAACCTGCTACACTGACAATGAGGCTGCAAACACGAGAGTTATCGTTATGTCAGTGTTTTAGACCTTCAGACCCCAGATGGAGTCTAAACCACCTGGGACTTGATGTACAGATCCAAGTGATCTGAGGCAGAACAGTTTCCTTCCTGAACTGTTGGGACTGAGTCTTCTGTCAGTTTGTGACTCTTCAACTGTTGAATGGTGGTACTCGTGATGCCGTTCACACACGCACACACACACACACACACTGGTTCATGACAGCTGTCTGTAAAATTATGAAACTGAAAATATCAGGACCGTGTACAAAAACTGAAGTAATGAGAAGAGAGGCTCTGTAGCATACTGAGCTACTTTTCAGTTCATATTAATAATATAATAGTAACATATCTTGTTTTATGTTTTCATTCTGCTATATGCACTTTATTTGAGCAAACTCAGATCAGATTGATGTTTTTGCCTTGATGCTTTTTATGTTTTGCCTAACATTTCGTCAGTTTTTATCTTCGCCCTGATTTGCCTTGGTTTGGCCAATAAACCTACAGAATAGAAAAAGAGAAAAAAAGTTCTGCAAAAATCAAGAAGCATAAATATAAAATACAAAAAATGTATTATTAAAAAAAAAAAGTCAAATATATCTAACTTATTTAGATAATTGGACTGAGAGAACTAGGACTGAAATTGTGATGGACATTTTTCACCTTTTTTCTAACATTTCATGGACCAAATGATTAATCGATTTATCAATGATTGGTAATGATTAGTTTTAGCCCTAATACCAGTATCTCTATCTATCTATCTATCTATCTATCTATCTATCTATCTATCTCTCTATCTATCTATCTATCTATCTATCTATCTATCTATCTATCTATCTGTCATTGTTTTGTGTTGTTAATTGATTTCCAATAATTAATACACTATAGACATACATTTGCATAAATCAAGCATATTTGTCCACTCCCATATTGATAATAGTATTAAATACTTGATAAATCTCCCTTTAAGGTACATTTTGAACAGATAAAAAATGTGTGATTCATTTTTTAATTTGCGACTATGGACAATCATGCGAATAATCGTGATTAAGTATGGACAATTATGTGGTTAATTGCGATTAAATATTTTAATCACATCATGTCAAAATAATTGGGAGCGCTAATATCTATATATCTATATACAGTATCTATATATATTTATACATCAATATATATCTATCTATCAATATATCATATCTATATCTATCAATATCAATATCTATCTATGTATAACTATATATAACTAGACAGGAATGTCTATTATTGGTTATTCTTGTAAATTAAATACCTTTCTGATCAAATTACTTCATTACATCGATGCAAAAGTTGCAGTAATTTCAATATTACCATTATTAAATATAATATATAGTATATATAATGTAGGGATAGATACCTTGGTATTTAATGATATGGCAAAATCTCTGACAGGTGCCGAAATGACATAGTCTCACGGTATATCAAGCCTTACCCTAATCTGTATGATACTTGGTAACACTAACCATCGAGTCCAGTGATGAGTAAATCCAGTCTACAGGCTCATGCTGCAGCAGAGTACGATATCGTTGACAGCCGAACCAACCAACCAAACACACACTGGACATTATGCTGGTGTGGACAGAGGTTTGAAATTCAGTGAAATGTGGAAACCCCTCTGCAGACGGAATCCCTGCCGGTGAACCAGATCCAGCTGCGCACACTTTGTCTCTTATGTAAGTCCACATCAATTATTAATGGCCAAGTCCTATATTTAAGATATGGGAGCTCTCTGCTCAGCAGCAGAGCCTACGTGTTTGTGGTTATAATAGAGCTGTTGACCTTCATCATTATTTTATAACCGTGCCGCTGGCAGAAAAGGGTTCACCCCAAGTCAATGGAGAGCTGCTTACGTATGACCCTGTGTAATGTTTTATTTATTTAGCTATTTGTAAATGGTAATATTAATGGGTTAATTTTCAAAGGCATCATTGAGAATAAAAACCTGTTTTTTCAAGAGTGTCCTGGTCAAGACAGGAAGCAATAATAAGAACAACAAGACAGAAAATTCAAACTAGAAAATGTAATTCTTGCAGAAAATGCATGTGAATGCTGAAAGCTAAAATAAATTGCAAAGCATTGCTGAAAATGCAGAAATGTGAAATAACTTGCGTGAAAAATGTTAAAGCCCAAATACACTGTGCACTGCACTGCTGAAAAACCTGGAAATTGAAATGTAAAACTGGCAGAGTTGGAAGCTGAAGTTAAGAGCTGAAATACATTGCAGGAAGCTAAACTGTAATACTGTCAAAGGTGGAAGATGAAATTAATTAACTCGTTAGACAGAAAGTGGAATCTGGGTGGAATAAACTTGTGAATGAACATTTTGATATTTGAATGTTTTCTTGTAGCTGAAAGTATGCAGAAGTGGTTAAAGTCTGCTAAACAGCATTCACACAAATGTACAACAAATCAGAATTTGTGTGTGTGTGTGTGTGTGTGTGTGTGTGTGTGTTCGCTATTATTTGGGCCATTGGATGAATACCGGCTTTTATTTTAGAATTTAGAGTAAACCATGACTATGGAAAGTACTTGTTCCTGGTTGGCTGGCAGGTGTCTGTTAAGGTCTACATGGGGACAGAGGGTTAACTGACATTTTCAATAAGCACTCAAACTGTCTGCAGAGGTCTGCGGCCAAACTGTTCAGACAAATTTAGCTCGAGTTTGGACACAATTTCATGCTCATGCTGCAGCTTCTGGTCAGGTCCTTTTCCTAAAATATAATTATTACTTTTAAAGATAACATTTTAATGGAAGTATTTGTTTTAATATTAAAATGAAAATAAAGTGATTATAATGTATACTGATAATTTTGCCTGTGTTTCACACCATCTCACAAGCACCAGCAGAATGTGCAACACGTTCAGAGCTGTACAACGTATGTTGAAGTGCAGGTAACCATAGCAACAGTACTGATGCTTCAGGCTTTCTAACTGGTGAACCTAACCTGACCATGGTGGGTTAAACTGACTACAAACACACTTTAAAACATGGATGAGGATTTAAACAGACTGTTCCTCTAGTTGGTGGACATGGAAGAAGTGATGATCATACATGGAGACCCCTCGCTGCCGTTCTGCATCTGCAGATGACGTGTAGGCGTCAGCAGGACTGATGATTGTGACCATCTGAGATTCTGTGTGCATGTGTGTGTGTAGTTGGCAGGTGTTAAGTGGGTGGGAACTTGGGAGCTTTTGTGTGTGTGACAGACAGGAAGG
Organism: Sebastes umbrosus; assembly: GCF_015220745.1. Classification (NCBI taxonomy): domain Eukaryota; kingdom Metazoa; phylum Chordata; class Actinopteri; order Perciformes; family Sebastidae; genus Sebastes; species Sebastes umbrosus. Next base: position 20,987,831 of record NC_051269.1, on the reverse strand, counting down.
ATTGAGCAGCAGGATGCGCGTTCAACAACAGCATTTTCCTCAACACTGTTTAGAAAGGATGAATTGAAGTCATGTCTCTCTACCTGCCGAGTTGACGAGGGCATTTTATCAAATCCGCTTATCAAATCTAATTAGGTTCAGCTTGCATCATTTGCAGGTAACTAAAGTTATAAATGACTAAAACTCAAAGATTCAATTTAGATCTGTAATCACCTTTGTTGGCTGAGAAACCAAACACATTTGTTTTTTCGTTGGTGGCCTAATTAATGGTGACAACCTGTAGCTCCAACCTGAAAACGAGATGAGCAGCGGAAGAGATGAAATGTAGATTAAATATGTGTCAGATCCTCCTGAAATTAATGTCATAGAGTGGTGTTTCTTTTTGAGTACAGACACCGGCTGCACAGAGGGCTTTAACCGGACAAATTTAACCATTATGGAATTAACGTCAACTATCTACAACTGATAATCAGTGATGGTGAAAGATGGTCATCACTGGCTAAAAATGAGAAGCTGTTGCACATTGCTCTTTGCTAATAAAAACAGTGAGGGGTTAATAAGAGATTAACATCGGAGCTTAACAAATCTGGACATTTTGGGAACTGGGAACTGAATCCGAAATGACGCCGACTATCAGAACCAAACCGTTTGTATGGACTATTTCCAGTAGCTGCCAACAGCCCCGACCCGTCACTCACAAGACACTAACACCTTCATGTTGTTAACCATCCTTTCAACCCACGTGTGTAATTTTGTACATCAATGTAGGTCGACTCAATCAGCACGTCCTGTTTTGTATACCGCATTCAAATCACGTGGACACCTAGCCCATCTGACACAAACTGGCCAGGTTCTGAGGTGTGAACATGAACACGAAGGCCAAACAGGAAAGCTAATTATAATCTACAATAGAAATCCCCCAAAAAATAAAAAATCACGTGATGCAGCTGTGTGATAACAGATGTTATAAGGGTGCGGTTGCTTGCAGGCTTCATGCATCCTCCCATCTGCAATATGTGCATACTGAGATCATAAGAACTATTAACACAAATGAATCAGGAAAACAACATGAAGTAAGGAATCAAACACATACATGTAAGAGGGAAAATAAAACTAAAAATAGACTAAATAGAGTCAAGGCTATAAGGGAAATCCAGATTATATTATATCCATTAATCATTATATTGATGATCTGAAATCCTAAAGGAGGTTTCCTGGGATATGTGTGTGTGTTTTTTAGTTCAGTTTTTTCCCTCTTGGTGCTCTAACTTTAACTCTTCTCACCTCCTGAAGGTGAAGGTGCTGCTGTGACACGTTCAAGTGTGTGTGCATGTGTGTGTGTGTGTCTTAATCCTGATGAAGGCATCGGTGCAGAGAGGTGTTGAAGCTTGTTGTGAATGTGATGAGCTGCAGTGAGCTAAGCTCTGTGTGTGTGTGATGTTGTGTACTAACAGACATGGATGTGTGTGGGAGAATGTTACATGTGAATGTGTGCTGCTCTGTGGGTTGTGACAGTGTTGGAAGTGCGTCAACTGTTGCTCTGAGCGTCAATAATTATCCGTTTGCTGAGCTGATATTGAGTCTCCACAGATTGATCTGTCTGTGATTGATTGATTGATCTGCTGATGAGCCCTGGTAATCCTTCAGGTTTAAAAATATGTTCTTATGTGTAATCTAAAAGTACTCAAAATATGCTCAAATCATAACATGGCAAACTGCAGCCCAACAGGCAACAACAGCTGCCAGTCTGTCAGTGTGCTGACTTGACTATGACATGCCCCCAAACTGCATGTGATTATCATAAAGTGGGCATGTCTGTAAAGGGGAGACTCGTAGGTACCCATGGAACCCATTTTCATTCACATGTTTTGAAGTCAGAGGTCAAGGGACCCCTTTGAAAATGGCAATGAGTTAATGCGAGTTAATGAATTAATGCATTAATGCCTTAAGGGCTTTCACAGTGTAGCTTCCTAGCCGTAACGTTGTAGCTACAGAGATGCCACGTGGGGACATCCTTGAACAAAATTGTCAATTTCAATAAGCTAATTATAGTTTTTTGACCGCAGTGAAAATGTTTTTGAAAGGCTAAACGCCAACAGATATGATTGAAGCTGAATATTTAGTGATCTGGGCGGATTTGAACCTTGCGATTTGCGGATTTGAACCTGCGACCCTCTTGCTGTGAGGCGACAGTGTTAACCACTGCACCACTGTGCAGCCCCGGCTAAACTAAATCCCTCCAGTTAAATATGACATGATTGATACAGCAAATTTAGATAAATAATAACCAGCTGTTTAATGGTCAGGCTGGTGCAATCAAACTTTGAATCAAATGTTTTTCTTGATTGATAACTGCTGGTGAAGATGTGTACAGTGGTACTTGAGAGAACTGTAGTCACTATCTATCGCTGAATGAGGTCACACATGAATGAAATCCCTTCCATTTAATACGAACTGGGAAAGGCGACACTGTTTGGATCTCTGGAAGGGATATCCAAAAACCATCCACCTGCATTTGCTGCTTAATCTCCATGGGTGCCGCCAAAGAGAACGAAACAGAGATCTTTGAGATTTTAACTTTAATGTTCAACTTTATATATTATGTATTCAACAGACTGCGGTAAACTGACTCAGCTCCAGGACTGAGCAGCTGTGTAATTCAGACCGGCGTTTGTGCAGATTCTGTAGTCCACTGTGTGTGTGTTTAAAGCTGGCAGCTTACTTAGCATCCCTCTGCAGCATGTTAACAACTGATAAAGATGAGAGAATAAAGAGAGCGATGCTGCAGGAGAGAGAGAGAGAGAGAGAGAGAGAGAGAGAGAGAGAGAGAGAGAGAGATTGAGTATCAGAGAGCAGAGGTTTTTACCAGCAGGCCTGCAGAACTGAAACACGGTTCATTATCTCATCACTGTCTAAACTTCCTTTTTTAAGAATCCAGCATCCTAAATCTGTTCTGTTGATCTAAATCTAATTATGTGTGTTTGTGTGGTTGCATTTAATGTACTGATGATAATGATGTTGATCAGACTGAGCATATTGTCCTCAAAGTTAGTTTATCAGTGATCGTCTCATCACAAACTGTCCAGGTTTAGGTCTGTCTGCAGGTCCAAATGTAGTCGAACATGCCCACATAGAACAAGAAGAAGAATTGTAAACAAACAAGAAGGGTGTGAGTATTTGTTTAGAAAATGTTATCACAAATGAAGGTTACATAGGGATAAAGTCCTTTACCACACTATATGTGATTTTATTCCAATATATATTGTGATATTATAGCAAATCTTCTGGGAAGTCAATTGAGAAACTGACAGAAATGTTTGGTTAATCCAGCGAAATGAAAGCACAATGTCACACTGATGCATAAATAATATAAAAATCCCATATCACCACAAATGAATCATGTTCATTTATTTATATCATCATCTACAATCTCCTAATGCAATCAGAGATACAGTATTAAGGGGAGAGATGCCACGGTGTGAAATATATTGCAAAATCTTGCGGGTTTATCACCATGTCGCCCGACACGACCTTATCCATGGACAATTAATGACAATTTGTTTTAATTGATTTGAGTAAAGAAAGATAAAAACACATAAAGAGCTGTGTTTGGGTCCAACAGCAGTCTTTCATTTTGAGGTGTAATCATAGACTTTAGGGTGGAGAGGTGTGCGTGTGTGTCCTCTCGGAGATATTCAGAGAAAAGCGTCCGTAAGAGGAAGCGAGCAGATGGAGGGTGGATGGAGAGCCAACAGGAAGTGAAGGCTCGATGGTTTCCTCATGTTGTGTTGGCAACAGTCAGGATTTCACTTCCATGTATTAAAAACAGCCAACAGGTGCTGTGTGTGTGTGTGTGTGTATGTGTGTCAAGTTTCAGTCCAGCTCTGGTATCTTTTTCACCTCCTCAGTACCTTTTAAAAAGTTTTCGGAACCATGAGTTAGGTGAAAATGACACCTTTGCTTTTTTAAACTTCTTCCTGTATAACAGTACATCTTTTGTTTGGGATGGGTAGCATGGTCAAAATCAATATCACGATTATTATGAATATTTTCCCGATGTATAATAGAGTTTCCCACAACGTGCGATGTGATTGTTTAAATCATCATCTAGTAAATACACTGATGATGAGATGAGGTGTGTATGATTCAGCTGAGCAGGTGATTTATTGATGGATGTCTTTGTACGTCCACTTTCGAGTAATTAAGTAGAGCGGCATGTCGCAGTGTCAGGAAAGACCAACTGACACATTTTGTGAAACTGTCGGTGGTTTGACCACAATGATACGTAAACACAGATCTCAACTGAATTCAGACCGAAATTCAGGGCAGGGTGTCATTAAATCCAACGGTGGCACCACAAAAACCTCGCTACTCACTAACCTTTCATGTGCACCAATGGTGAAGTTACAGACGGATTCAGTCAATCCAATGCATACCATACTTCCAGCTGTTTGTAACTGCAGCCAATTACAGTTTTATTTCCAAGGACACCGTGTCCACTAAGTGTTGTTGAGAAATACAAATTCAGATGGATGATATTCACCATTTAGCGTTGTAGTGAAAACATGTTCGTCCTTGGAGACTACTGGTGAAAATGTGATCTCATGAGCATCACTGCCCATGTTTAGTGTTGTTGATGATGTCATTTCTGGGGCATTTCAGTACTTGAAATAAGGAGGGATTGTTACGGAATATCCAGTTACGCTGAAGTCATGCAGTTTAGTATATGACCTAGAAAAATACATGATATTTATTATTAAATCGACTACAGTGTATCATATCGTTATGTATGTTTTGTATTGCATTGTGGGCCTGATGCGTATCAAAGAGAGGGGGATATACACATTTTGTACACAATTTGTTTTTACGCCACTAATTTATTTAACGCGTGTAGTTTGGGGCAAGTCATAGTCAAGTCAACACACTGACACACTGATTCAAGTCATAAAAAACAAATGCCATATATGACATTTATTTGATTGTTGTGTAGGCAGTGCTGCCATGGTTCCCTATATGTTTTTAAAACATCACCAAATCTGGTCAAGAGATGAGATGAGTCAGGAACTGTGTGGCTGACCAGTTTCGTGGGGGAATCCCTGCTGACAGTCAGTCCTGGTTCCTGTTCAGACTGCAGACGCTGCAGAGAGTCCCTGCTGGTTTGTTTTCTGCCCTCCTGTCAGTGTGATGCCGAGATGACCGGGAGCTCTGCCAACAGGGAACTCTGCATCGCACACACACACACACACACACACACACAAACACCACGACTGTCCAGCAGGTCTGGATCCTGCTCAGACCTCAGTCCCGGTTCTGGTTTCTGGTCTTAGTGTGTGTGTGTGTGTGCGAGGAGTGGGCTCGGTGGAATGCAGTGTTTGTGTTGGAGAGCTGGGCGTGGTTCTCTGTTTGGCCACGGTGACTGCACACAATCAGCACGCAGCCATTCATCACAGCCCCGTGCACACAGAAACACACAGCTCAGATCTGAACACACACTCGGCTGTCACAGCCAAGACGCTCCAAACTGGGACAAGATGAAATCTGTTAAAACATAAAAAAACATCAGAAAGAAACAGGGACCTGCTCGCTCCTCTGCTGTTTGGAAAAAAAACAAAACTTTTGTACAAGTTTATTCTCAGTTGTTCCACTTGAGTTTCCTGAACTCTGCATGCTGGTATAACATCAGATCTGGGGGGGTTGTTCTGTCTGACCTGTGATTGTGTTTTTCACAGTTGGACTCCCTTAGTACAGTCAGCAATCCTTTAGCCGTAGCCCTGTGAGATCATGTGCTCAATGGAACTGAAGTGGCTTTTCATCTCAAAGTTCAGCAGGAAAAAAAACGGAGGGTGGAGGAGAGGCACGTGGTTGTCCATACAGCACGGATTCCCATACAAAACGCTGTCACGTGACTCTGAATGTGTCGTACTGTTCTGCTTTCAGCGTCATGAAAAGGTAGAAAACAATGTACCAGATGTCTAAACAAAAAACAGCAAATTTGTCCTTGAGCAAGACTCTGTGATGTGTGTCGGTAGTGAAAGAAATGTCAGTTCTTTCTGATGAAAGCGTCTCTGGCTTTTTAAACGTATATCTGTATACAGACGTAGGCAAAGTTGTTGGTAACGTTCCGTTAAAGAGAGAAAAACCCACAATGGTCACTGAAATAACTTGAAACTGACAAAAGTAATAATAAATAAAAATTTACTGAAAATGAACTAATGAAAATCAGCTGTTGCTTTTGAATTGTGGTTCAGCAGAATCATTTAAAAAAACAAACTGATGAAACTGGCCTAGACAAAAATGATGGTAACCCTAGAAAAGATGTAAAATAATGTGACCATAGGGACATATTAAACTAAGGTGTGTCCTGTAATTAGCATCACAGGTGTCTTCAAACTTGTAATCAGTCAGTCTGCCTATTTAAAGGGTGAAAAGTAGTCACTGTGCTGTTTGGTGTCATGGTGTGTACCACACTGAACATGGACCACAGAAAGCTAAGGAGAGAGTTGTCTCAGGAGATCAGAAAGAACATTATAGACCTTCATGTTTAAGGTAAAGGCTATAAGACCATCTCCAAGCAGCTTGATGTTCCTGTGACTACAGCTGCACATATTATTCAGAAGTTTAAGGTCCATGGGACTGTAGCCAACCTCCCTGGACGTGGCCACAAGAGGAAAATTGATGACATATTGAAGAGACGGATAATACGAATGGTAACCAAAGAGCCCAGAACAACTTCCAAAGAGATTAGAGGTGAACTCCAAGGTCAAGGTACATCAGTGTCAGATCGCACCATCCGTCACTGTTTGAGCCAAAGTGGACTTAATGGAAGACAACCGAGGAGGACACCAAATCATAAAAAAGCGAGACTGGAATTTTCCAAAATGCATATTGACAAGCCACAAAGCTTCTGGGAGAATGTCCTTTGGACAGATGAGACAAAACTGGAGCTTTTTGGCAAGTCACATCAGCTCTATGTTCACAGACGAAGAGATGAAGCATCCAAAGAAAAGAACACTGTACCTAATGTGAAACATGGAGGAGGCTCGGTTATGTTATGGGGCTGCTTTGTTGCATCTGGCACAGGGTGTCTTGAATCTGTGCCGGGTGCAATGAAATCTCAAGACTATCAAGGCATTCTGGAGTGAAATGTGCTGCCCAGTGTCAGAAAGCTTGGTCTCCTTTGCAGGTCATGGGTCCTCAAACAGGATAATGACCCAAAACACAGCTAAAAACACCCAAGAATGGCTAAGAACAAAACATTGGACTATTCTGAAGTGGCCTTCTATGAGCCCGGATCTAAATCCTATTGAACATCTGTGGAAGGAGCTGAAACATGCAGTCTGGAGAAGGCACCCTTCAAACCTGAGACAGCTGGAGCAGTTTGCTCACGAGGAGTGAGCCAACATACCTGTCGACAGGTGCAGAAGTCTCATTGAGAGTTACAGACATCACTTGATTGCAGTGATTGCCTCAAAAGGTTGTGCAACAAAATATTAAGTTAATGTTACCATCATTTTTGTCTAGGCCAGTTTCATTAGTTTGTTTTTTTAAATGATTCTGCTGAACCATAATTCAAAAACAATGTCTGATTTTCATTAGTTAATTTTCAGTGAATTTTTATTTATTATTACTTTTGTCATTTTCAAGTTATTTCAGTGACCACTGTGGGTTTTTCTCTCTTTAACGGAACGTTACCAACAACTTTGCCTACGTCTGTATATCCGTAGCAGTTAAAGCTGAAGTTGAAGTGGCAGGTGAGGCATTTTAAGCCGTGAGGATGAGCGAGGCAAACCACCAAGCCCGCTCCTTGTTCCAACAAATATATTATCCATTTTGTCCATCTTGTAATGTATAAATCATGTCTCAATCTTTAGTAGGAAAGACAGTCTTTCCATCTCATGAATCTCTGATGATTTCAAGCCAGTTATCTAATCCTGCAACGTATCCTCATACAACGGTTCGTATGATATCAAACAAAAAGTTATCCCTCATTTTACTTTCGTTTTCCTACGAATGTCCAGCAACACGTGACAATTCCCGCTCAGTCTTTTCAAAATAAACTTCTGTCTTCACCGGAAACTCTTGGTTAGATTTAGCCAAAACTACTTAGTAAGGTTTAGGAAAAGATCGACTTTGTTTGGTTTAGGCAACAAAACTACTTGTTTTGGTTTAGGAAAAGGTCCTGGTTTGAGTTAAAATAACTCCGGAGGTGGTGTAATGTTTGTTGCTCATTATACTTTGTGGTTTGTGTGTGTGTGATTTATGCAAATTACAATGCAATACTTTACGTTGGTATTGCTGTATATGAGAACAGCCTGATCTACTGTAGGTGGATTGACCTGTAATCATTTACGAGTGATTGATTTTTGTGCTGCTATTGTAAACACTGAACCCCAAGTTGCTCCCCGGGTGCTTTGCAGCAGCTCACCTTTCCAAAGGTCAAATTTCATGTATGTACCTGTATGTGACGAATCTAATTAAGTTTAAGTTTCACATATAAACCTCATAACAACACATTTTTGTCGAATACATGCAACGCACCAGTTCTGCTGTAGTATCACTGGTGCTGTGTAAAGATACAGACCTGATGAACTGCATTGATCTGATGTGATAATCTGTGATCAGAGCTGATGTCCTCTGCGTCACCACACTCAAAAGACATCTCCAAACATACATGCTTAACTCTTTTTCCCAGACTGAATCCGACCTGCTAAACAACAACAACGTATGTCCTCCGGTACCAGTACTGTTTCTAACTCTGTTTCTAAAAGTTGTAAATACGATGTATCGTCCGTCCTCGTTTCCTGAGCCGTTCTCCGTCATCAAGCTTAGCTTTATTGCTTAATCATGCAATAAAATGTGTTCTGTCCATGCAAAGTTTCAAAATGACCTCCAGACATAAAGTGCAGGAAATACCTAAATCTACTGCTAGAAATGAACACCAGTTATTTCTTTTGTATGTATTTGTATGTTCTATTTACCGACGACGCACTGCATCTAATTCATTTTTAGCTGTAAATCAAATTTTTATATGCTGTATATATTTTTTTACAATTACCTGCACTTTAAATGGGTCCCACTGCATCATCAGGTGGAGTACCTGCAGCAGGACTTTGGATAAGACACACTGACATGTCCTGTCTTTATGTTGTAGCTGCTGTAGATCCTCATACTGACCACTGAGACAGAAACATGTTTCCGTCGTCCCTCCTCACTTCACATTCCTCATCTGAATAGGACCCTGTCACACTCCGCTGCTCTCTGATTGGATTGTTAGATACACCTCCTCCCATCCATCGACATGAATGGCAGCTTGTGTTTTCTACTCCGCTCCCAACAGTTATTTTTCATATAAAAAAAACCAGGAATGTTTGGTGTCACATTGTCCAACTGGTTCTCAGGCCAACAAACAGCAGACTGTGAGGCTTTTTTTCCACCCTGCCTTTCGGTCACAAGATGCTCCACCAGCAGTCATCTGAGGCTGAGTAATGTGCCGTCTCACTGCTGATGAGGGCTGGAAGAAGTAGATGGCTGTTGGAGTATTTCACTGCACAATAGGAAAGAAAATATCCTAACAAATGTTGTGCACAACAGAGCGTGTTAGGACTCCAGTGTATTAGTCAGAATAGTTTTTTGTTTTTGTTTTACTTTGTCATAAAACAACAACTCTAGTCTGTTTCTACTGCAGGAACTTAAAGGAGCAGTGGGTAAGATTAAAGCAAATATGATTATTTTTATAAAACGGTCCTCTATCCATCGCCAAAAACTTAATTTTACGAGATTACATTTGAACGCATCATGATAACGTTGTAATTTACCTTCACCCAATGAAATTGGGAATTTTTTTCCCCAATGATGCCAAAAATATGCTGCCTACTGCAGGTTTAACGTGTTTCTTCATATAACAAACTTTTTATAAACATTTGGCTCTTTGGTACGAAGTTCTACATTGAATTTCTACTATATTTTACAAATGTACGTCATTAGAAAGGCGGGTGGAGAACAGTGGGGGAAAAATAGCAGAACCAGAGACAATAGATGTATGTTATCAGAGGTTTTCCAAGAGAGGAGGGGACGTGGCATGTGGTAAAGATTTCTGCTTGAGGTGAAAGGGACAGGTATATGCCAGTATGAAAACAACAGGAAGTTAGTTGTTGTATAGTTTGGCCCGCTTATCAACACGGTCAACAGTTGCAGCAGCAGCAGCAGCAGCAGCAGCAGCAACAGCTGTGACAAATGGAGGAAATGAAAGCACTTTAAAATACTTTGTGCCAGATTCCCGCAACTTGCATAAAAGAAATGTCAAACCTCAGTCAGATCTGACTCATACAGACATGATATGCATATTTTTAGATTAGGCGTGTCTGACACTTTCTGAGGAAATAATTCTCTCTGATGTCCAACGCGATTGTAAGTCCATAAATCCACCTAGAAATCATCAAAAAAGACTCCCCGTTGTAACTCCAGAACTTGCCTGAGAATAATCCCGTTTTTCGGTTTTCTTCAGTATCAAAGTAATCCAGTGATAGTTGTCTTGTACAGTCATGGATGCGTTGCAAAGAGGAACTGCTAATAGCTAATTCCTCATATTTGTAATTGTGCCAAAATGTAAACACAGAAGGGATGCACCGATACCACTTTTTTCAGACCGAGTACAAGTACTTACATTTGGGTACTCGCCGATACCGAGTACCGATACGAATACTTCTCTGTGCCAAAAGACCCTCGTTAACAGCCAGTTGTAGGGTGTGAGCGACACACGGCAGGCTGGGGAGTCCCACATACGAGGCGGTGCACCGCGACCGGCTCTAGGTCGGCTTGGAAAGGCTCGGGGCGAAGATGCCTACTGGGGCCGTGGCCAAAGTGTCACCGGGGCGGATGATTACAATACTGGTATCGGTGCAGCCCTAAAACACAGGCTGACAGGTGTTACGCTATGCTCCTGCAGTGGAGGAGGGCTGATGGAGACGAGGAATTTCATTGATGATCCCAGTGTGTTTGCTCTCTGAATCTTCCAGTTTGACTCCTGGACTGTAAGGACATTAAACTTAAAGATGTTTCAGTCTGCAGCGTGGGGCTGTAGCAGAATCAGTCAGTTAGACAGGTGGACTTTGTTTTTCTCTGGCTCTGTGTTTGTGTTTCCTGTGTTTACGATCATTGTTTAGTCCAGTACTGTCACCTGAATATGATGAAGATGTGAAGACAGTTTGAGCAGAGTCTAAATCCCTGTGCTGAGGGCTTTCAGGAGGACTGCAGGGCTGGATTAAAGTAAATGGACTTATTTCAGATTCACATCAGATATGAGATTGGATGTTAGCAGTGTGTAAGCTCTACTGAAGTGTCTCCGACCGCCAAGTAACATCAGAAATGTACAGGTGAGAAGTAGTTCTAGAGTTGGCTCCATGAGGAGTTACTGGAAGGAAACTACCTTATTTTTATTGATTGATTCATTGATTTGAAGTCCCTGTCCACTGTAGCTCTGTGTCCACAGTGAAACTGAAGGCCTTGATCCATCATTGGAGTTGATAAGACAGCAGGAGATTTGTGTGTTTTGAACGGCGGCCTGTGGAGCTTTCACTTTATCAAAAGTTGCACTTAGATCTAACGCACAGTCAGACCAAACGTAGACCAAGTTTGTCAGTTGTACACAGCTGTCCTGTTCTTGGCTAGGATGTATAAAGAGAACTGGATACAGCGTCGGAGATTGGGCCCCATTTATTCCTATGAAAGGTGCTCAGTGGCATGGAGCAAAAAAAAATGCTTGACTTCAGAGTGTAAAATTCCTTAATCATCGGCCGATCTTCCGCATCCATTGGGCCCATAGAGCAGACGCAGTAATGTTTCCTTTAACTCCGCCTCACATGAACGGAGTAAGAAAAATAACTCTGGATTTGGCTATTAGTGCATTTTACAACTTTCAGGACCTAATGATTTAAATAAGGGCTAATCAAGTTTTCACACTGGGAAGTTGATATACCAAAAAAAAAATTATCAGCTGAGTTACAGACGTCTCTTTCCCAATGTAAGTCTATGGGAAAAATTGTTTTTGGGCCCAATGACTCACTTCCATGTTTCCTGCAGGAAACTGGTCAGTATTTCTTCACACATTTGACTTGACATGTGAATTTTCCCAACTTCTTTCCTGACAGTGCAACTCGCTCATGAAATACGTAGCCTTTGCTGTGTAACACTTCTGCTCATTTTCCCTGATAAAAAGTCTAATAACTCCAATTAATGTTACTGGAGGAGTTCTTTATTTCCAGCGAGGTGCTATCTCTCTGATTTAATACGGATGTAGGAAACACTGTACAGGTGTAGCTGCTTTTAAAAGGTTGGCGGTGTTGAGTGTTGCTGTTGAGACACTCACCAACAACAAGTGACCGACAGCAGTGAGGATTTCATTTGGCTGTTTAGTAGCAGTGGGCTGTTGGCTGATGAATGATTTGTGTCAATAAAGTTTAGAGAAGAAGAGAGATCACGGTGTGTGTTGGCATTTGGAGCGTTCCTCTCTAAATGTGGACTTTGAATTGAGACAGAACATGAGAACAGACTATGAAAATGACTTTACATCACTAACACGAGAACAGTTTCTCTTTTAAGAACATCAAATATGTTTAACACGAGTGTGTGTGTGTGTGTGTGAGACATGGAGAGTGTCTCCAACACGTTAGATAACAGCGGCTGTCTGCAGCTCGTTGATAAGCAGGGCACACCGAGTGGGACATGGCAGCATTTTCCTCATGAGGTAAATGTAGAAGAAGAAGAATAAGAAGAAGAAGCTAAAAATATGACAGCGCAGGACTGCTAACATCCTGACAAGACGGCACAAAGTGACAAAACTTCCTCAACATGTTACGGATATCAGAGAAGTCAGGATCATGTGAGGGTTTGAGAAGTGCAGGACAAAGTGTGTCAACTTCACGTTTCACTTTGTCTCTACGTCAGATATCAGTGTTTCCACTTGTCACCGTGTCAGGTGACCTCTGGCTGTAAAAGCCACACACGGTTTGTGACATTCCAGTACAACAGGTATCAGATGTCACCAGGAAAGGCTTCATTTGCTTATCTGAATCGTCACTTTGGAACTGATTCAAGTTCAGCCGCACATCTACAGGTAACCTCTGAACACCTGTGAATGGAATATCTCTATTAGCATTTTGTTAAATTGGTCATTATCAAATATGGAGTCTGGTTCAGTCTAATGAGGGGTATCAATATCCTCATTATCAAGCTAAATGTCCATTTAGTTTCTCTTTAGTTTTAATTGTTGAGTGTGACATCATGTTCATGTTTCTGTTTGGGAGGGGGGATCATTTCCAAACCTTTCATAAAAGCCGTGGAAAAAGCTAGTAAGTGGACCTTGAGTTGAGACTTCTTTAGTTAAACATAGTGGTGAATGTTTAAAAATGCATCATATGTTAATGGTGTCTGTTGCCCTTAAAGGTACTCTATATGATATCCAGAACATTGATATAGCATAGGGCTGTCAATCAATTAAAATATTTAATTGCGATAAAAAACGCATGATTGTCCATGATTAATCGCAAATTAATCTCACATTTTTCATCTGTTCAAAAGGTACCTTAAATTGAGATTTGTCAAGTTTTTAATACTCTTATCAACATGGGAGTGGGCAAATATGCTGCTTTAGGCAAATGTATGTATATATTTATTATTGGAAATCAATTAACAACACAAAACAATGACAGATATTGTCCAGAAACCCTCACAGGTACTGCATTTCGCATAAAAAATATGCTCAAATTATAACATGGCAAACTGCAGCCCAACAGGCAACAACAGCTGTCAGTGTGTCAGTTTTAAAACTGAGCCCGCTACAACCTAAAAATTGCAAGTTATGTTTATGCGTTAAAGAAATGAAAAGTGTTAAAACAAATTTACGTTAACGCGTTATCGTGTTAACTTTGACAGCCCTTATATAGAATCAAACAACTATTAGCTATGTAAAGATATAGAGGAGTAATGTCTACCTGAGCAGAGAATGAAGTCACTCTGTGTGTGTTGTAATCAGATCTTCTCCTAGCTTTGTTATGCCTCCGCACCGGCAACAGCCGTGGCCGGAGGCATTGTTTTCGGGTTGACCGTGCTTATGTACATACATGTTTTTGGGTTGTCTGTCCGTCTGTCCGTCCGTCCGACCCATTCTCGTGACTGTGATATCTCAGGAACAACTGGAGGGAATTTCTTCAAATTTGGCACAAATGTCAACTTGGACTCAAGGATTAAGTGATTATATTGGTGGTCAAAGGTCACTGTGACCTCACAAAACACCCTTCTGGCCATAACTCAAGAATTCATATACCAATTGTTATAACAAATATCTAACAGGATAAAATTATGAAATCATCACATTTTGAACAAACACAAATGTAAACTGCAACTTGACTGGTTGGCAGAGGCATACAACTGCGAGGCAGTGATTCTAGTTGACATAGCCGGGCCGGCCACGCATGCCTTTTAGTGCATGTTCGTGCATGTGGGCGTGCCCCACTGGCTAGTTCACGGTCGCTGCTCTGCACTGCTCTCATACGGCGGTTACAGCTGATGGCGTCTTGCAGAAGCATACCACCCACCCTCCGGTTCCCCCCCCAGGTTAACACTGTTTACTCTGTCAGCACCGTTTTTGTTGTTTTCACTGTTTACCGTTAGCTGCGAGCCGCCGCGGCTCAGCCGTTGCCATGTTCAGAGCCATGCGGAGACAATAGAAATGCTCCCAATCTTGCTTTTAGCACCTTTGACAATAAAGTGTCTTTGTTGCATGCTGTTTGAGAGGCTGTGAGCTCTGAAACATTAAACTACTATTTAAATAGAACTGTTTTGGGTCAACATGTTTGAAATGGGGAAATGTAAATACAGTGAGTAGAAGCAGCTTGAATCTTTACAATAGCATGTGGTACCTGAATAAATGAATGAATGAATGAATATGTAAGTTAGCTCATTTCTGACTCATTGAGCTGCTTCACATGTAACATGCAGTGCAGGTCAAACTGTAGGGATTCATAATGAGCTGTAGGAAGCAGCTTATCTCAGTCTTTGAAGAGCAGCCCTGTATTAGCCTGACCACATCCCCTAAACATATTCAACAACCAGAAGCCCCCACACCCAGTGTACTGCAGTCAGCAGCTTCCTTTTCTAAATCAGCAGTGTTTCCGCTGCTTATCGAGGGAAATGCCGAGCAGACAGTCAGCTTCTTTTCCTTCCTCCTTTTGCTTTGTTTCATGTTCCACACCCTGCCATCACTCTCACGTTCAGTCCCTCCCTTTTATAATCTGTGATTTATTACACAGCCTACCGTCTGTACACACAAACAGCCCTGAAACCTGAGTCTGCTCTCTGCTCACACTCAGCATCACTACCGACTGCAGCTAACAGCCTGAAAGGTTAGACAGCAGAGCCATGCCAGCTCCACACTAGAATCGTTGTTGTTTGCCTCTTCAGTTTACATCCATGCCTGTCCAAAATGTCCTCACTTCATCATTTTATCCTGTGAGACATTTTATGTGAAACTGTCATAATTAGCAAATTAATTCTTGAGTTATGGCCAAAAACATGTTTTGTGAGGTCACAGTGACCTTGATCTTTGAATACCACAATCTAATCAGTTCAGTCAGTTTTTATTATGCCTCTGCTCCCGTAACAGCCGGAGCCGAAGGAATTATGTTTTTGAGGTTGTCCGTCTGTCCATCCATCCGTACGTACGTCCGGTCTATTCTCGTGAACGCGATACCTCAGGAATGCCTGGAGGGAATTTCTTCAAATTTGGCACAAATGTACACTTAAAGATGAACTGATTAGATTTTGGTGGTTAGAGGTCAAGGTCATTGTGAGCATTGTGAGATATCCAAGGAACAACTTGAGTGAATTCCTTCAAATTTGGCACAAACGTCCACTTGGAGAATGAACTGATTAGATTTGCTTATAACATATATTAGATTATAACTGATTAGATAAGTTAAAAATTCTTGGTGTGTAATTGCAACAGGCCATGCCTCGTAGTGTAGCAGTTCCAAAAATGCAAGTCTGTCTGTTTTCTCCTGGCAAAAAAAAGTGGGTAGGGTACAGACATAAACTGTGAGAGCTAGCATGTCTCGCAGACTAACAGTTCCGCACTTAGTTGCCATTAATCTCCGTCTTTGCATTCACTGAAGCCAAACTTCCCTCCTCTGCTGCTTCTATTATTTCCCCTGCAGCTCTGCCTAACAAACAGCTCAGACCTGTGTTTCATTTCCTCCTTAAGCTCTGTGCTAACATTATATGGAAGACAAAGAAGAGTCAGTGGAAAATCAGACTTAAAAGAAATGATGATCAGTGTTTGATTGAAGCCTCAGAGGGTTTTTAGTTCGGGGGGGGGAGGGAGGGCGGGCTCCACCTGTTAGTATGCAGCCCAGAGGAGGTCAGCTGCCTCCGACCCCAGCTGCAGGTACTTTCACCTGGGCCTTATTAAAGCCGGGACGCCCCGCCCTCGCAGCCCTGCGGAGCTCGTTAGCTGTCGGAGCTCATTGGGAGGGTCCTCGCTGCACAGACGCTGACGCACTTCAAAGGAGTTCCCCTTCAAAGAGCACGCAGGTCAAACAGGGAATAGGAGGAGGAACATCAATATATGCATAAATTCATGCTAAGTAGTTTGACTCTGACGGTTCCTGTTCGAACAGAGTGAAGGACAGATGTACCTGGAGAGGAGTGGCCTGCCGCTACTTCCTTTTTGTTAAAAACTTAATAGTTAAAATCATTTTTAGTTGAGTAGATTAAATTCCTCAAAATCTCTACAGTCTACATCACATACATCACATCAAAACTGTGTGGACACATGAACATTGCAGCCATATAATGATGAATGAACATTCATAATCTGCTGCTTTAACAGCCTCCACTCTTCTGGGAAGACCCTCTTATCTATAGATTTTGGAATCTGGCTTCTTTCAGCCACAAGAGCTTTGGTGTTGGGAGATAAGATCTCGCTTACAGTCGGCGTTCCAGTTCATCTCAAAGGTGCTTGATGGGGTTGAGATCAGGGCTTTGTGCAGACCAGTCAAGATCTTCAACACCAGACAGCGAAGACCATTTATTAATGGACCTGGCTTTGTGCACGGGGGCAATGTCATGTTGAAAAAGGGTTAAACACAAACTGTGGTTGGAAGCACATTTCATTTCCTGCTACAGTATTAAAGTGCTAGTGAAACGGCAGTTGGCATATCTTTATCTTCGTTTCATGTGAAGTTTATCTGAGTGAAACAGAATCTGTGGGCGGTGTGTAGTTATGAGAAGGATTTGATTGGACTGCTCAAAACTGGGCGTGGCTTATCAAATACAGAGTTGGCAACACTGGGCTCCGTTTTTCGGTTGGATCATTTTAAAAATGTAGCATATTCTTGCTAGTTTCTCAAGATTACCAACCCTGTCTTTAAATGGTTGCTGTGAAAATGACATGGGGAAAGTATGTGAGCAGGGATGTCCACATAGTGCACCAGTGATATTTAGACTCGGTATGTTGCTCAGCCGTGTCTTTCAGCAGTGTTTACCATTGACCATGAACACAAACGTACACACACATGAACATGCAGATTCAATACACGCCATGTCGCCGTCTATCAGTGAACATGTGGAGGACTTTATCTCAAGTCCAGCACACTCATCATTTTACCAACTTTCACAGAAAAAATACCCTCATTTAGGGTTGGGCTGGTTGCAGTGAATGGCTCTAATGTTCCCACGTATCGGGTGTATTGTTGGTGCAAAGTTGAGAAGCGTTTACAGTAAACAGGGTCCTCTGATGGTGAGGTCGGACTTGAAAACACCTGAGACCTGCTGACTCATCAGTCACAGTCGTTAAAAACAAATGCTCCAATTACAAACTGTTTGTGCTCGAGATGGCATTTCAATAACCAAAGTTTTTTGACCCACATTTTTTGCATTGAATGTCTGTTCCTTTCCCCTCATTCTTCAGTCGGACATGTTAGCTGTTTTTATTTTGCTCTAATCAATCTGTCAATCAATCTGTATCTCCCGATTCGATACTATCACAATACTTGGGTGCTGATTCGAAGTATTGCAATTTGATATTATAACTTTTTTAACACTAGACCATGGGAAAAGGTTGAACCATACACTTCTAGGGACTATATGGACTTATTATAGTATATCTAAATTGATACAGTAATAATGTTTGATTTTCAGCATGTATGTAGTCAGAGGTGTCCTGAAGTCAGATATATCAGTCACTGTCAGGAATTATTTATTACTTTTTTCCAGCAACCCAAAAATCAAAGAATGAAGACATTTCCTTCATAAATTAGTGGTATTTTCTTTTTAATTTATAAGGGACATGTAATGTTTTATACTTCTGGTGAATATAAGTCAATCAGTCTTATTTCCATATATGTATTTTGTATATACAGTTCCCGTTGTTAACACCTTATTTTGAAAACCGGACGTAGTCACACGTGTATACTTCGGCTAACTTCGTCAAGTCCGTTGCTAGCTCTCCCCGTCAGCTCTGTTCTCTTTATACATCCACGGTCAGCTCCATCGGGGCCGTTTGAATGCATTTAACATAAATGTCAGTATATGGGTGCTCTACAGTTGTAGCCGATTTGACCATGGAAATGAGAGTGGCGACTGGCTTGACCGCACATTACCGCAATACGATAACGTTTCCTGTCCATGCCAGAGTTGGCATGCAGCTTTAGCCATGATGTCTAGCTTTGCTTTTCCTGCAATGTGTGAAACCCAAAGTGTTTCCATACTTTACTGTATGTGTAGTGTTAACCACTTTGGATTTAAATTGTGAGGGTGCAGGTCGTATCCACGCGGACCCTCTGCCGTTTTCTACTTTCTACTTTCGGCTTGCTGCGGCCGGCTGCGGTTTGTTTTGGTTGACGGATACGGAACGGATATGTCGTCACGTTACTCAGACTACAACAAGAAAAGTGTTAACTTCCTTCTAGCTCCACATAGACGCAAATGAAGCAAATATATCGATTCTGGCATTAAAAAAAATCAATTCAGTAATCCTTTTTTCCCATCCCTACTATTTGGTCAGTGGGTGAGTTTTAAATATTGCAGGAAGGAATAATAGAAACAGTAGCAGCCACAGTGAGCTGGAAAGGACTGCAGGCAACAAGCTCTTTCTGTGGTTTGTGACTAACACGCCTTCATCATGTTATTGAGATAAACTACTTGGCATGACTGCAGCGTGACTACCTCCCCTACTATAGAAAACCCCTACTGGACACAATAGTGTCATGAAAAGCACAAACATTAAAGGGACAGTGCTCTAAAATCTGTGTTTTCCTTCATCTGCTGTAATAATGGAGGCTTTTATCTGACTGGTCCTCATGCGCATTCACACCTGGGGACTGTGTACCACCAGTGTCTGATGTGTCCCCCTCCACAGACACACACAAAGAGGCTGCCGCAGGTCCGTTTCAGTGTATTTGGCTTATGATCAGTGTGGATCAGGACTCTGCTGCAGAGAAGAACAGAATGAGCTTCAGGCTGTAAACAGGATTATTAAATCTCTGGACGCTCTCCAGATGTTGCTGCTTTGCTTGGTTCAGATCCGTCTTCTCCCCGGTGCCATTCTATGGTTTCTCAAAGGACATGAAGGATGTGTCCTCTGTGCTGCCGTCTCCTGTGTCCTTGTGAGTTCATCAGCAGTGTCTCTCCCTCCACCTCTTTGTCTCTCAGCCTTTCTACTCACTTCATCTGATGCAGAGAATCATTGTCAACTGGCGTTCACACACAAAAAATATTTTCACCTGTAGTGCCAGCCAATGGCATTGGAAACATCAAGGACTGGATATAATCCGACGCAGACATTCTGCATCGATTGTCAGCATAGGCAAATGTGTTAGAGACGGTACATATGCCGCGTCTTTTGCACGCTCAAATCCATTGTTGTCAATGTAGACCTGCAACAGGTGCACTCAAACGCGAGAGCCATGTCGCGGCGGCACGCAAGCGCTCCCAAGCGCCTATTTTTCAGTGCGCGATGGGTGCGCCCCAAGATAAAAATAGTTCAACTTTTGGAATGCTGCAGCACGCACAGCATGTCATGTGACAAGGAACAACCAATCACAGTATATGGAGGAGAAGTTAATAATATTAGTGCAGGACTATCCAGAGCTTTACAATCGGTCCCACAAACTATTTTACTTGCTTCACCCTTTCTGGCCGAGGAGATCACAACATCCAGTTGAAAGGTGAGCCAAACTGACACAGGGAAATCGAGCAGTAAAGCTACTGCGAGGGATTTACGGATTATTGTGTTCAGTTTAGTCAGTGAGGCTTACTGCTAAATTACCGCAACTTCATCATCATCGTCATCGCAGCACGCTGGTTGGTTGCGGCAGGCGCAACAAGAGTGCAACCCCCCCAAGCATATTGGAAAGGAAAAAAAAAAACGGCACAGCTTGCGTTTTCCACGCGTTTTTAGACGTGACATGTGTACGGCCCCTTATTCACCAATGTCTGTTGGCGTGTTCAGCCCGTATGGTCATGAAGTTATGGCTACATGTGGACGGTCCATGCAGACCTTCGTGAACATGAGTAAATGACTAAAATGACTTAACATGGACCATTGCTGCCACTTAGATGGGGAAAGTATCATTGTAATGACATAATATAATTGATTAACATGTTTTAACGTTAGAAGATTCCAGATTTTAACCTGTTAAGAAGAAGTAACTTGGTGTGTAAAGATATGTCAAATGTGGTTGGTAACAGGAACGAGAAGCTACAGTATTTTGGCCACTGAGCTTGTTGTAGTTTGATGCTCTGCTGCAGAGAGGGAAGGACTAGAGACAGAGGACAGTTCAGCTTTATCTCTATGTGCTACTGAAACATAATCAGATGCACACACACACACACACTCTCTCTCTCTCTCTCTCTCTTAAAGCAGTACAATAGACAGTGGGGCCTCAGGTTGTCTAAACTGTCCAGTCATCCAGCCAGTCATACAGGAATCCCAGGAATGAGCTTTCTACATGAAACCAAAGATTCTGTGTAGTGTGTTAGTGCGATTGTGTTTTCACACAACTATGATGATCAACGCACACGGTTTATTTCTGGAGTGTTTTTAGATACCTGTCACTCGTCTGTCAGTTGTGTTTCTACAGGTTTATCAGTCCACACCGCCTAATCTATTAAGAAAGCTGATAGTGTGTCGCTGGCAGATCTGCAACCTTTCCTGTAGCTCAAAGCGCCGCATTAATGTTCCTCCAAACGCTATGTTTGTTGTCGTCGTAATATTAAACTGACCATTGTTTTAGTTGATAGTTCAGTTGGGATTTTCTCAGCTTGCCGTGCTCAGAATGCAAAAACACCAAAATACTTTCACAGAAAACATTGAAAGGTTTAAGTGTATGGAGGATGGAACATGCCAAAATCAAAAATAAATGACTTGATAAATGAATTAATAAATATGTCATTAAATGGAGCAAAAATAATAATACACATAAATGTAGCCATTAATTAATTGGTAAAATGTGACATAAATTTATATTTTTGTTTTATTTTGCGTCTTTATTTATTTATCTTTGTATTAATTCCCTTGTTTATTTACTATTCTGTGTAATTGTCCCTTTTATTTATTAATGCATTTATTTGTATTCATTTTTAAATAATTTATTTAATTTGGTGTTTATTCTTTATTAATTTTTAAATTATTTATTTATTTATGTATTTATTTTGTATCTATTTGTTTATCACATTTTATCATATAATTAATGGCTACATTTATTTTTAATATTATTTTTTGCTACATTTAATGACATATTTATTTATTTATCGAGTCATTTATTTATTGATTGATTTATCCTCCATAGGTTTGAACCCTTGAAGTTCATCTCACTACAAGTTAGACTGATCATGTCTATCTGCATTTGCAAAAACGGATAAGATACATTTTTAAAATGAATATACTAACACCAGTTTG
The DNA here is from genome assembly GCF_015220745.1 of Sebastes umbrosus. NCBI lineage: Eukaryota > Metazoa > Chordata > Actinopteri > Perciformes > Sebastidae > Sebastes > Sebastes umbrosus. Next base: position 20,965,879 of record NC_051269.1, on the reverse strand, counting down.
ATTGATATTCCCTGGAATGCACACAAAAATCATGATTTAGTAAAATGAATAAAATTGGAGATATCTGTTTATGCAAAAGTAAGGTCTTTAAGATCAAACCTTGTGCATGCACATCCATATGTACAAACCTCTGCTTTTATTTGTTCTCACACTTTGTACTTGCACATAAACAAGTCTTTGTATATCCTCCAGTGTATGTTTGCAAACGTCAGGTGGAAAGTAATTTTCTTTTCATACAGCTGTGTATGATCTCACATTCATCGTTCCTCGTCTGTATCAAGTATCCCAGTGAGAGCGTTTGATGAAACATTGATCGTTAATACACCGGTTGAACCTTGAGCAAACACTGACAGTAGCTCAGCCCCGTTCAGCCAGTCTGACTCCAGTACTGTTCAGCCTTTCGACCAATCAGAATGCAGAGAGAAGCTGCCGTCATTGATTTATCATCGAGATGAGCTCACGCCTGAAGCAATGTTGAACCCACTCCCATTTTTCATTATGTAACGTATCCAAGATCAATCCCATTATATCCAATACAGGCGGATAACTTGTACATGTTATCATAGCATCAATAATTAATCGCTGCAGTGCACTTTTCTCTGACCTTCCCATGACATCAACAAGAGGTCTTTATTTCATTAAAAACGTCCTAACAAGGTCTAAGAAGCTTGGTCATATGACACCTGTCCTGATGTCTTTGCATTGGCTCTTCCTACAGTTAAAGGTGCTCTGTATGATATCCAAAGCATTAACATAACAGCAAACAGCTATTAGCTATGTAAAGATATAGAGGAGTAATGTCTACCTGAGCAGAGAATGAAGTCACTCTCCCTCTGTGTGTGTTGTAATCAGAGCTTCTCTGTGCTTTGTTTACATAGCTGGGCCGGCCGGGCATGCTTTTAGTGCATCATTCAGTAGTTACAGTTTCTCAATTTGCGGGTTACCTTTTAGACACGACCCCACCAGATCAGTTGTCGCCATGTTGAGAGCTGTGTGGAGGCAATAGAAATGCTCCCAATCTTGCATTTATTACTTTTAATAAAAAATCTTTAGAGACTCATCGAGCTCCTCTTCTTTGGAATAAACGGCAATTTTTGGATGGTGACATTTTAAAATCCATATTTTTTTCTTGTGCAAGGTCTCCTCCGAGTTTAACTGGCTGGGTAAACTGAGATCTGATTGTGCATAATTTTTAGATACGAGTGTGTGTGGGTCATGTGCAGAATTGTAAGATGATCCTCGGTAATTGTCCATACAATGAGCATCATTGACACAAACTGAACTGAGACAAAGAGCAGTGTGTGTGTGTGTGTGTGTGTGTGTGTGTTGGTGTGTGACTGTGTGTGATGCTCCACAGTGAGTCCAGACCCCTGCCTCTCAGTCTCTCTGCAGTGTGGGGATTTCCTTTTTCCACCCCGGTCACATGACTGCAGATATGGGTGTGGTCTCCTGCATTCCTGGCCTCTCTCGCTCTCTTGTTACTCTGTCTGGCATGCTGCGACACTCTCTCAGTCTTCCACACACACACACCGTCGTCTAGACCGAACACACTCACACACCGGCTCAGTGTCGGCTGTTTGACGTGCCCTGCATGTAGAAATGTCTGTGTGAAGTCACTGTGACATGATTCAACGGGATTGTGTGTGTGTGTGTGTGTGTGTGTGTGTGTGTGTGTGTGTGTGTGTGTGTGTGTGTGTGTGTGTGTGTGTGATCTGTTGCTGGGTGCAACAAGAAAAAAAGTTCCCTCTGTGTGGAGGGTGTGGCCAGCGGCGAGTTTGCATAGTGGGACTGTGTGTGTGTGGAGGAGGGAGGTGCAGGCTGCTGCTTTAGTATGCAGAGCAGGTGTGTCTGCAGAGGCAGAGAGCAGAGAGGAGGAAGAGGAGGGAGGATAGCAGCAGCTCAACAGAGGGCACGGTCTGATGGAAGATAATGAAGAATCTCTTTCATGAACTGAAACCGGCCGTGTGTTTCCTAAGTCAAGTGTATTTTTTAACATTTATGCAGTGTCAAAACAGAAATATATCAGTGGCTGTGCTTTTAAAGTTGGTGAGTGGGACTGTCTGACAGGCTGAATTCAGGTCAAAAATACCCTTGAATTTTAACCCTTCAGAGTTCAATCACTGACACGTGAAATCGTGACGTGTCCAACGTCCACCCAGTTGGAGGCAGGAGGTGTGTCTGGCTTTTCATTCAGGGAATGTTGTCTGTTCATGTTCTAGTTATATAGCTGCATGATGAAATAATCCCAGCAGCAGAGCGAGAGGGAGGCTGAGTTCAATGACAGAGAAGTGTTTGATAAGAGGCTGTATAATTTACAACTTTGAGGAATGCTGTTGTTAGCCTGCTATCCAGAGTGGCTCACACAGTTTATATTTACAACTCTAGCCACACTATTTCCTGTCCCCCTCTGGTTCTGGCCGCAATACACCGGTAAAACTGCTAGCTAACCACTGTCACACATATACCTTCCAAAGTAAAATGTAACCCCTTTCTTTTTTTGCTAGATTGCAAGACAATTGTTCAAAAGCAGAACTGTAATTTTTTTTTTTACAAATTTGAGCTACGATTATGATGTCAAAATATTATTAATACAATAATTTTGGTCAATAAGTTCACTGAAAACCATAAAAATCTGCAAACAGAAAGTTTCACACCTCCATTAAATAATAAATCAATGTCAAAAGATTTTAAAGCTATAACTGAAGAGGTATAATATACACTTCTGAATGAACAAGCTACAACAAATTAGAACTTTTTAACATAAAGAAAACTTCCCTCATGGCCCATTTAATAGCTTTTTCCAGAGCTTTTGACCACATCCCACAACCTATCAAGTGTGGAGCTTCAGTCACATGATAACTGGTGGTTGTATATGGGGGGAGATGGTAACCCCAGTCTCTACTGTAAGATGTTCTCTGGTGTTTGATTAGTTTTGAATATTGGATTATTGATAGCAGCCGACTGATACTGTACTCGTGAGGATTTTGTCCCTTAAACAAAAGCAAAAAGCCTTTTTAAAATATATAAAGATACAGTGTGTATGATTTAGTGGCATCTAGTGGTGTGGTTGCAGATTGCAACCAGCTGAGTACCCCTCAGCTCATTCCTCATTTTCCAAGATGACGGGAACGTGGGTCGCCGAGTGCAAAACCGGGATAACGCTGTTCGCCTCGCTCAGAGGTCATCATTACCATAATAACACTACCTTAGGAGAAACGGAAGTCAGACGGCGGCTGGCGGTAATACAGTTTTGCACTCTGTGGCTCATGTTACCGCAGCTTTGCAGGCGTGTCGGATAACTACGGTGGCCTTCAGGTAACCCCAAAAACGTGAAATGCTCTCTCTAGATTCAATGTTTGGTTTGTCCGTTCTTGGCTACTGTAGAAACTTGGCGGAGCAACATGGCTGGACACTGTGAAGAGGACCCGCTCCCTATGTAGATATGAAGGGCTCAATCTAAGCTAACGAAAACACAATGATTCTTAATTTCAGGTGATACTATACTGTTATACATTAATGAAAACATAGTTATGAATATTATATTCCTTTTCTGCAGATAGATCGCCTGAAATCCTACACACTGTTCCTTTAAATGAAGCATCTAGCATGTAAACATTTTACTCAGCCTGCTGTGTTAATATACATCTGATTCCCTAATAATAACAACATGGTGGATGCGGTGTTAGTCAGTGTGAGTCATTCTGCTTCTTGGTTTTGTTTAGTTTAACCGAATGTAATCCTGACAAGCGCGCCGTGCGCTCTGCCAAAACACACATCATGTCCTCGCTGAGGCGGATTATTTTTGAAAACTGTTTACATGTGAAATGACGAGCGCACATTTTTATGTTTTCAGGTGTTTTTTCAAAAGGTTTCATATCCAAGCTGAAACACCGAAACAATAGAAATAAATCTCTTCTTCTTCCTCGACTTTTCCGCCAGCCTCTGCTCCACATTCATATCAGAGTATGGAAGGAAAATCCAATGACGATAAACATCCACAAGTCATAAACATGGGAGTCTTTCCATCTCTGCATGATATGAACCCAGCGTGAGACAGGATGCCTGTGGGTTTTGTTTTATAACAAAATGTGAAATGTTTAAACGACACAAATGATTTTGAATCATTTCAGTATAAATTAGAACTCCTGTGACGAAAGAAAAGCAGCACAGACGAAGCCAGACACACCAGGTCCAGGATTACACACCGTCCCCTCTGCTGGTTCACCCCCACACACATTAATCAATTCTACTTGGCCTTTTTATTGGCCATTTTCTGAAAACACACACACACACTCACAGGCTTATTGTGTCTCACACACATATAAGTTGAGTGGCTGGCAACATGGTGGCTGCATCATAATTTCATCTGGAGTCAATAACAAAAAGATAAGATGGACAAAGAGCAGACACAGTGTCTCTCGCGCACACACACACACTGCTTCCCTTATGGCTGCATAGATGCTTCCTCTATATATAGATACAGCCAAAGTCCTGACAGTAGGCAGGTTCACATTGAGTCTTTCTCTCTGTGGCATGTGTGGAAAAGTGAAATCTCAAAGTGCTCATCACGTGGCACTAACCCAGTCCGCAGTGGCGTTCCACTTCACTTCAGAACCACAGAGTTACACAGAATCACATTCTGTATTTACGTTCCTTACTAGCTGGACTCAAACTAATGATTCATTTAAATCAGATTCAATCAGCCAGTAAAGACTTTAATAATGTGTAAATCGGTTGCTCGGAAACTTCTACAGCACCGCCCAAATGAAAGCAATCAGCTATGTAAGCAGGAAGCCACTGCATCGTGAGCTGTAACATAACATCCAAAAATAACAGGGGTTTTATTGGACAAATGGTATATCAAACTTACCTGACAAGCTCTTTTAAATGTAGGCATGAGTTAGTTTTATTCATTTGCATACATGTGCAGATAAAAATGTGTGTTTCAGCGTTAGTATTATTCATGTAGCTAGTTTAGAGTTAGACGGAAATGTTAAAAAATACCACCTTAACTAAAGTGTATTTGGTCATATACAGTAGTTTACATTTTAAGCCATGATGTTTTGTAATTTGAGATGTGTTGTATATATATTTTTATGAAATATATATCTCTACATGATTACCAAACGGCATTTTGATCAAGTGGTTGGTTAGATTTGTTGACCGTAATCAACTCTTCCTGTTTCAATCTATTGGAAAGCTGGTTCTGTCAGTTGGTAGGTGTAAACAAATGATAATCAATTATCTCTATCTCATCCTGTTTTAATGTATTGATGTGTAAATCTCCACTTAGTAAACTCAGTGGGGGAGGGCTGCGGTCTGACACTGCGACAGTCCGATCAGACCAATCAGAACTGGTTTTCATGGAGAGCCAACTGCTTTTTTGTAGTTGTGATGATAGTCAACATTGTGGAGAACCTCCCATCATCATCTGCACCTGCGCTGTCTCTACTCACCTGTCTCTGCTTCTGCTTCTTTCATTTGAGCAATTCAGCTCATTCAGAAGATAAAGAGAAAAGGAAAAGTGCTCAGCTTTTGTTGAAAGTGAATTTTAGTTTTGGTTACATGTGATCTACTATATCACTGGTAGGGGTTGCCATTGCTTCACATGGGGTTGCAAGGCATTCTTGATTTTAAGGGGTGTAAGACAACTTATTTAAACAATACATAATACAGACAACTGTATTGATGCAATATTCACAGGAAATAATCTGCACAAAATTCATCCAAATTGCTCGTTTTACACAAACTTCCTGCAGTTATTGCATTACCTACTTGGGTTAATGTACAGTTCATCAGTTATTCTGTACTGTTATTGTCATGCATTGAATATAATATGAAATATCCATAAAATATATCACTTAGTCAGGAGTGGTCAGTTTACTCAATGATAGAAAAGGGGTTCCTTAAAGAAAAGGGTTGGGAACCATTGTACTATATTATGAGTATTGGTGATGAAACTGTTGACTGCAGCTATGTTGGCCCTGGGCCGTGTTCTCCATACGTGGATAACCGAGTTATCCAGATTCGATTGTTGATGATTTGACATGATTTTGGGGGGTTTCGAAGCTGGCTTGAAATTCATCTGGAACTGTTGTCAGGGCAACAAGTCCTTAAACCCAACCCTGTAGAAGTGCAGGCTTATTGACAGTTAGCTGGTCATGAACCAGGTGTTTTACATAAGTATATATATATATATATATATTGTATATATCATATATATAATAGGTTATAGTTCTAAACTGTGATTGTCAGACCATAGTATGTACAGCTGATATCCCAATAGTGCTAACCCTAGACTTACCTTCTATTTCTATGGAAGAAGAGCTTTGCTAAAGCAACGTGTTGCCTGTTAATTCCAGCCATTTATAGGCTGCATTATTGTGCACTTGAGACTGAAACAGGAACCTGTTCCCATTTAAATGCGCACACGTTTTGATGCTGATTCTTATTGAACTGATGCTCAGAGGGATCTTTGTCTCTTCCTGCCCTTTCAGTTGTCAGTTTGGCTGAACCATCGTACAGCGTTTTGTTCTCCAGGTACTAAACAAACCCTTCATACTGAATAACATCTATTTGCAAAGAGGACTTTCTACAGTCTACTCGGCGAGCGAGTGAGGGAGCAAGAGAGAGATAAAGAGATTAATTCATGTTTTTTTTGGGTTACCGATACAACACACCATAAAACTGTGATTAGCACGCATTTCAAAGACCAGTCAACAGGCCTGAAAAACAACAACATCCAGCTTAATACCGGTAATAGGCCACATTATTACTTTAGGCCCTCGGGCTACGGATGTTTTGGAAGCCCTTCACAATGTGCCACCATGGTAACATTAATTCAGCATCCTTCGTCAATGGACAGCAACAAATAGTAAATGGAGTGCCCTCCTAATCAATAAACGGAATATGAAATAGGGTTGTGCTGAATAGTTTGAAGCTTCATTCATAACGTTGACATTCAAATTCTAAAACAATAGCAATTTTTTTGCATGTATATTGATTTCTGTTTAAACCCAGTATTTCTGCACAGTTGCAGATAAGGTTTAGGCTACACTAATATTATTAGTATTATACTGTTTGTAGAATTAGATTCTAATGGTGGCTGCGTAGGATCGTTTCCAACTTGTGTCATCCAAACATTTCCAATAACTCCAGAGAGTTGTAAAGTCCAAAAGTCAAAATTTATTGAAAAGATAAAAGTAATCATTTCCAAAATTCACAACATGTTTTTATCTAGTGAAATATTCTGCTTCAATCCCCATTTGTTGGCGTTTAGCCTTTCAAAAACATGTTCAATGCCAGCTGTGCATTAAAGCTGAAGTAGACTCCCATCACGGGCTAGATTTTTTTAAAGCCTGAAAACAGAGCCATGAGGAGGTGCAGAAGTCTAGTTTTCTCTCAGAACACTTGATTTACAATATGATGAAAGGTTATTATGCAATTTTTGCCCAATGATGCCAAAAATATACTGGCTACTGCCACTTTAAGGTGCCAGTGTGTAGGATTTTTCCGTCTCGTGTCATCATCAAACATATCCATACATGGTAGTGTACATGATAAAACAAACAACAAAATATAGTTTGAGATGCTAGAAGGGTTCCCAACACCTACCTCATGTAACTACAATCACATGATCAGCAATCAGCCAATCATATGAATGCTGGTCATGGTTTCAAGTCTTTACTGGCTTTGCCTTTATTTCAAAATAAGAGTGCACTGTAATCCAACATCACTTAATCCAGGATAAACAAATCAACCCTCAAACTGCCTTCAAAGAACCAAATTAGCTGGATGAGAATAAACAGGAATATTTAACAGCATTTTATCCTGAATTAATTAAGCCACATTTGAAAAACAGGGCCCTGATCTGTGTGACTGTAGCACAGCTCGATAACATCGCCATCAGCGTAAGTGTTTACAGGATTACAAACCCAGACTCTGACAGGAAGAGAGTTTAGGGATTGAAAATTGATTGATTGAAAAACGATCAAAACAGGAAGCAGCGAGTTCAGTATGAGATGAAGATCAGCTGTCTCTCTCTCTCCGTGTTGTGTCGTGCCTTTGCAAATCATTTCCCTTCTCTCTCTCGAACAAACAATATATCTAATATCTAATGCTACGTGTCAAGCAAAGTGCGAAGTAACAGTGTAACAGAGCTAGTCGAGCGTGTGTGTATTAGTCTGCGTTAACCAAACACTTGCTTGTTAAAGCATAACAGCCACATACTGTACACACTGAGTCACATGAGAGGCATGAAAAGGTGTGTGTGTGTGTGTGTGTTATCTGTGTGTGTACCATTAAGGTCTAAAGGTAGGAATGCTCACCTTTGGACTGAAGTGGTGATGGTGGTGGAGTTAACAAACTATAAAGGTGTGTTATGTTTGTGTAACCCCACCCGAAATTGTGTAGTTCTTTCTTTCATAATTCCCCTCTTCTTCTACTCTTCCCATGATAGAGATCGCGTTTTCATGCTACGATTATTGCGGCCCTGAATATCACGGTAAATGGCATTATCACAATGATGAAATGCTGTTACTAGTACTAAAATACAGTGAATTGTATACTGAAGCTTTGTTGGACTGTAAATGAACAACCATCAAATACGCTATAAACTAAAGCAGGTTGGTTGTTTCAAGTTTAAGAGAGTAATGACTTTAAATGCAGTTTAAAGGGCCGGTCCATTATTTTTTTTTTTTAGGTTTTTACATCATTCTGTAGCTTCCCTGTGGTTTTCCTTATGTATTCAAATCCGAACATTCAAATTTGTCCTATGTTTTAGCGTCAAAATGCTATTTTCTCAAGCCCTTCTAAAAATGTTTTCCTATGTGACCTGACATAGGTTTCTGCATGATGATGCTGCTACATGTACAGTATATATACCTTATGGTCAATGTATTACATTACATACAGTAAGTACCTTAGATTGCGGTCAGCAGCTCCCAGTTTGGAGTACCCACATGGAAGCTAAGCAATGTACTGTTGTGGACGCCACCCTAGTTTGGATCTGAAAGTCACACAATTACGCAAACAAACTAACCGATCGATGCAGCGGTAGACCAGCAACTTCCCTGTTTTGCGAATGTAAAATTACAGTTTTTGTGAATGGAGTCTGGTGGTTTTGAAGACAGCGATACAACAGCTTCAGTCAACCATCGGAAAGGGCTGTCTGATGGCGAGGTAAAGCGGTGAAAATATTCGAAATATAGCTTACTCTTTTTTTAGGTGGCTAAAATACCCTTATCTGCTGCTCCCGTCCACACTGTGTATTCCACAATACTGAACAAAATAATTCAAACAGGTAGAAGAAGTAAGATGCAAGAGGAGCACAGGATGCTTTTCTTACTCTCCTGGTCCTTTAATGCACCCGATTTCGTAGGGCTACTTTCTCTCTTTTTTTTCTATTGAGCTAGATTATAAAAAAACACACACAAGCTTTCTTGACACCAGGTAGCTCGTAATAATTTTTCTGTGGTGGAAACTACATACAGTATATAACTGCAGGCGTCAATGCTTGTGCTCAAAGTGACAATAATCAAGTTAATATCCTTATCTACATCCAGGTCAATTGACCCAGTTTTCTCCCGCTGTTGGCGGCCCTGACGGCTCATTTTATCTAAACTAATCAGCTGTTCCTCATCCATTGTTCGGCATTCTCAACGCAAGCGACAGGAAAAATAGGAACAGGGCGTCCAACAAAAGTTCGGCTCAAAACGTCGCGCTGCGTTGCTTGCGGCCAGTTAGGACACTCCAACAGAAAACAATGTAATTAAGCTCATTTTGCTCGCGTCACATCCAGTTAGGACACGGTTCAATATCTAATTTTCTTAAATTCTTTGAAGTTCTACCTATTCTGATTTGTTTTGGGTGTTCATAGCTGTTAAAGAACCAGAAAACCCTGCACACTTGTACTCAGTTCATCAGGTAAAGTTCATGAATTGAATCTCAGTGTGCAGAGTTTATGATCCACTTATCTATAAGACTGTCTGTAATGACTTTGTAGTAAGTGTTTTCTGCTGGCTATTAATAGTTAAAAGGCCCAACATAACAACATAATAGCAATGGACCGCTGCACAGTTCCATTGAGCTCTTACAAGTCACTAGCACCACTCACCCGGCATCTCCACACCATCTCCACATTACCACTAACAAGTACCACAGCCAGAGTTTAATGCTGACCCGTGAGGAATCATGTCATGTCATGTCATGTCATGTCATGTCATGTCATGTCATGTCATTGTCAGTCATGTAAAATGCATGCCCTCTCTCACTTAACGTTACGACTCAGCACCCATAAACTAGCCACGCTTCAGTAGGTCGACTAACTACTACAACTTATTACTGCGCTCTAACTGTATTTCTCCAATCTATTACTTTTTAATTTAATTTGATCAAACGTTTTAAATCTCAAAATGCTTTTTTATTCCGTCTAAATTGATTTCACTCTGTTTTTTATTGCTTATTGTTTTTGAATGTCAATTGTGTTTGCCTATGTAAATCACTTTGAATTGCCTCTCTGTTTGAAATGGGCTACATAAATACAGCTTCCTTGTCTAGTAAATGGACTTGCATTTATATAGCGCCTTCCTAGTTTTCCGACCACTCTAAGCGCTTTACATTACATGTCAGCATTCACCCATTGACACACACATTCATACACGGATGGCTGTACGATTGGTGGACGACCCGCTCTATCTCTGAGCCGCAGCCGCCCCAATTAATCATATAGTTTTAGTTTTATTAATAAATAATTCATATTATTAGCTCAGCAATGGTCATAGTCATGGTCAGAGTAGCAGGAGCTCGACAGACTAGGAGGCTGATTCCCCGGTCCTACAGTGACTGATGTCTCTTTGTTTGACTGGTTAAAAGGCGGTCTGTTGTGGCTAATCAAAATACGACTGCTAATGGAGGCAGAGGCACTGTGTTGTGTCCACAGTGAAACAGCAATAATGACGGTAATGGAAATGGTTGATGTATTGTTTTCATCAGAGTTTCAGCCCGGTGTATACTGTAGTAAAACTAGGATACCTGCACATCTCTAGTTCATAGTAACCTTCCTGCCTCTTACACACATTGTCTTCCACTGCTAACAAATGGACAAATATATACAGCAATGGACATGTTTTGATAAATGTTGCCAGTATTTTAGCTTTTTTTGTCTTACAAGAAAAGAGATTCAGAGTTCAGACCACAATACGCCAGTGGTGGTTGAAATATTTTAATCAAGTAAAGTAGCAATACAATATTATATAATATAATAATAATAATAATAAAATATACGTATGTACTAACCAAAAGCACCATTTCAGAATAACATATATTGTATTAGTGGATTATAATTATTGATTAATTAATGTGTACAGCACTTTAATGTTGCAGCTGGTAAAGGTGGAACTAATTGTATTACTTTATATACCTCCTGGTGGCTTAACTATAATAATGTATAATAATTTATTACTTGATTTATATTTTGTATTAATAATCTGAATATACAAAGTAACTAAAGCTGTCACAATAAATGTAGAAAGTACAATATTTGTCATGGAGTAGAAGTATAAAGTAGCATAAAATGGAAATACTTGTACAGTACTTGAGTAAATGTACTTAGTTACATTCCACCACTGTTTTTTTTTTTTTTTTACAAGTACTCTATTGGTCACTCATTTATGTCATAAACATTGTGATAGTTTGTATTCACCCTGAGTTTATATCTTGACATTTGGAAGACTGGGTTTGCTTCAGTTTATGTTTATGTTTTATAAAGTGAGAAAAGTGAAGAGCGAAAATAGTTTTCATCTAAAAAAGGGAAAATAAATCACAGATTGAAGAGCAGCCAGAAAACTGTAATATTAACCTCATACGACATGAGATAAATGGCAGTTATTAAGCTTTGTGTTTAATTATTATTATTTACACGGCACCACCGTTATTCCCATTAACAGTAAGCTAACCAATTCTGTTGCTTTAATTGGGAATCCAAATCATTCATGTAGAATTATGCACCTATTTGCTCTGTTCTAATGAAATACTCGACACTCCCCCTTCTTAGTGCCTGTAGAATTAAGCAATCTCATTGTCTATAATTAGCACGCTCCATCACAATGACTTCACCAACTATTTGTGTAATAACGTACAACAAACCGTAATGTGCTGAGGTCTGTGGGCAGTTTATTTCATTTTATTTCTCTGTTGTCTCATTGTAATAATGACTCGACTTCTGGTCGATGAACAGACGGATAATTAGTGAACACAGAGAGGGGGCATTTGTTGTCCTGGTCTGTTTGAGATAACACAAACACACACACACACACACACACACACACACACACACACACACACTGATAAAGCATAGTGTGAAACCTGATATGAGGAGTATTAAAAAAAATCAGAACACAGAACAGAAAATATCAGAGGAGGGTAGAGGTTAACAGACAAAGACACAAATTAGGAATTAGGCTCCTCAAGGCAATTTTTCAAATTTCCAGAAAGCTTTTTAAGTACTTTGACAGGAAACAACAGTAAACAAAGAACATAACACAATAACTCTGCTGTTGTCTTGTGGCGCCCAATAAAAACAACATTTATTAATCCTCTATCGGTCTAATTTACCACAAACATGAATGTGCTAAAAGCGACGTTCGGTCCCTGAGTTTATCTCTTGTTTATTGAGTCTATTTAATGAAGAGTTAATGAGTCCTGACGCTAGTTCCTGATTTAGTTCCGGGGTTTAGTTCCTGAGGGAGCTACAGAGACTCACAGACACCACAGAGGCTCTGAGGTACAAACGGATATCAAACCAACAGAACCCTGTAGTGTTCACAGTGACGGTCCCGGATGTTTTGGTGCCCTTGGCGAAGTCTCAGTCAGTGCCCTCGCTGAATACATTAGGCTACTCAGAAATGCAAAAGAAAATGTGCTTTAACATGTTCTAGGACAGGTTTTTATGAAAGATTGTACAATTTTAAAATGGTTTGAGTTGTTTGCCTGTATGTCCACAGGTGGAGTACACTGTAAATATCTGTACGAATGAATGAATAATGAATGGAGTGTCAGATTTACAGAGAAATAAGAACCACGTTGATAAAACGTACTGAGCCTTAGTTCTGTCAAAAAATTGACTCATAATGTGAAACAAAAAAAGCTAATATTAACCGGCTTTGTTACTCTTATTGTTTTCATTTTTCTGATTTGTATTTGGGATAATAATTGTCTGAGTTTTGCTCACCTGTCTCATTGATTATGTTCATAGACGATGGACATGAAACTCTCCTGCTTGTCTGACTGTGTTAGAAAACATCTGCTTCTTTTGATTAAAAAAGAAAAAGCCCGTGGAAGTAAAAACCAAAGGAGGCAAGTCAACTTTGACTCCTATGGTGGATTTTTGCTCATTTGTATCATAGTATTTAAAGCTATCTCATAGACTGTATATAAGAAGTGGACGTAGTCACTGTGACGTCACCCATTGGTTTGTGGACTGCCGTTTTGAGGCATCGAGTTCAGCATTTCGGCCATCGCCATCTTGGTTTTTTGCAACCAGAAGTGACACGGGAGGGTGGAGCTAAGTACAACCAAAATTTGAATAAGATGTTTATTATTTAAATTTATTAATTAACTTTCATGAACTGAAAACACACTGTGAAAAGGTTAAAGTTGTAAGACGGAAACACGGACAACTCCCAGACCGGACCGGTATTGAAGAAGACTTGAAACTAGCGATTGAGACCATAAACTCATGTTTACAATGTTTACTGAGGTAATAAATCAAGTGAGAAGTAGGCTAATCTTCTATACAATCAGACTTCTTTTTGCAACCAGAAGAGTACTTCCGCATTGGCTTCACTCTTCAGACCCAGAGGTTGACGCCTGGCCAATCACCTAAAATCGAACATTATGAGCTACATAGAGATGATAGTTATGGCAGGGCTGTTGTATTGGACTGGATTAGATTTTACAAGTGTTTCTAATAAAGTGTTCACTGAGTATAAAAATCCATCATCCTGCTTCATATCATTAAACTTTTCATCTCAGTGATACCACAGTGATGCCGCTCCCTCTGTGGACCAAGTGCAAGTTATTACACAAACAGTTTTCAGCTCTTTCCGTAAATATCTTGTCAAGTCTGAAAGACAAAAAGCCATTACGTTAACCGCTTGACGGAGAAACCAGCCAAGTTACATTCTCAATGTTTTCCACTTTACTTGCTCTGGAAATGTCTCCGTGCTCCCGTCAGTTTGAGAACCACTGACCTGGTGTCATCACCAGTACCACAGACCACCACTCAGGAGAACCCTGACTCCAACACCAACTGCAGTATTTTCTAACAGGCTGTGTGTGTGTGTGTGTGTGTGTGTGTGTGTGTGTGTCCATGACGGAACACTAAACAGTGAGAAATGGAGGACAGCGTTGGATGTGCACTTACATAATCTGTGGTGATGGGTTGGAATGCTACTCTTTGGCCACACACACACACACACACACACACACACTGACCCAGTGGAATTCTCCCTTTCATTGTATGGCCCTCTGCTTGATGTTGATTGGCTCTCAGAACTGCAGTGTGTTCACCAGCAGGACAAAGTGATCCAGTTATTCATTTATGTTCTACTATACCTTTGGTCTTGATCATGGTATCTGGTGCTTTTCTGATTTATTATCACTATAATTACCCCCGCCAAGGAGGTTATTTGTTTTGGTTTTGTTTGTCTGTTTGTCAGCAGGAGTACAGAAAAACTACTGGCCTGATTTTCATGAAAGTTGGTCGAAGGGTTTAACATGGGCTGGGTCCTGATCCCAGTGAGCCTTTGAGTGCTCTTTGTCATGTTTTTGGTATGTTTGTCTCTTGTCTGTGCTCTACCTTATTGTCAATACGGATGTCATCCTCTATTTTTGCTGCAAAACAAATCTACCTACGGGTAAAAATAAAGTCACCTGAACCTGAACCTGAAGGAAGAACCCATTAAGTTTTGAAACCGATCCAAATCCCAGGGTGGATACTAGAGAGGTGTTTTGGCAGGAATCTGGCGATTCGATAGGTATCGATTCAATACATTGTGATATATTGTGATACTGTAAGCAAAGTGATATATTGTGATTTTTTTTTAGGGCTGTCAATCGATACAAATATTTAATCGCAAATTAATCACACATTTTGTATCTGTTCAAAATGTACCTTAAAGGGAGATTTGTCAAGTATTTAATACACTTATCAATATGGGAGTGGGCAAAAATACTTGCTTTATGCAAATATATGTATATATTTATTATTGGAAATCAATTAACAACACAAAATAATGACAAATATTGTCCAGAAACCCTCACAGGTACTGCATTTAGCATAAAAAATATGCTCAGATCATAAAATGGCAAACTGAAGTCCAACAGGCAACAACAGCTGTCAGTGTGTCAGTGTGCTGACTATGACTTGTCCCAAACTGCATGTGATTATCATAAAGTGGGCATGTCTGTAAAGGGGAGACTCGTGGATAAAATGTAGACATGGTTGGTACCAATGGATTCCTTAGGTTATCTAGTGTCATATGGTGCCAGTATCTTCACTCTAGCTTTAAAACTGGGCCCACTACAACCTTTGACAGACAGAATAGCGGCCAATTTTTAAGAGGTTAAAAATGTTTTGGAGAATTGATAAAGTATCGCAAAAAAATCATAACGCAATACTCAAGTGTAGCAGTATTTTCTTACACCTCTAGCGGATACATGCATTATTTTTCACTTATGGAAACGGCCTTGGCGGAGGTCTGTGCTCTCAGAGTGCCCTTCTAGTTGACTGTCTTATTCAATAGTTTTCACCGTTTCACATTGCTTCCAGTAATGAATTCAAAGGCCAACTCCTTCAACCTTTTATTTGAGGTGTGTTTAGCTCGCTGTACAGCAGAAGAGTGAGGATCTATTGATCTACTCAGTTGTAGACGGAATGCTGAACAGTCCGGCAGGTGTAATTTTAGGGTATATGAGGTTGTAAAACGTTTTTGTTTTGAGTGATTTCTCATTTCCATGTGACCATCAAAGATATACTTTTTTTCTTCCTTTTCTATTTTTTATTTTTATTTTCACTGCTAGTTTTTAGTCTTATTTTACAACTTTTGAAGTGTTAATGAGTGTGTAAATAAATGAAGCTTTGTTATTAATTTAACAGATTGAAATTGATGTGTTGTTTTATTTTCCGGCCATACACCGGTTTGATGTTAGGAAGGATGAAATACTGTTCTTTCTACGTCAGAGTCATAACCTCAGAGCAGACGGTTCAGGGAGAGCAGCAGATATTTGCCAACCAATCATGTGTCTCAGAGGAGCAGCGCAAACCGATAATCAGTTTATATCCTAACGACCTCAGTGATTCAGCGGACTCCTTTAATAATCTTGAGATGAGAAACTGTCCTCTAATTGGCCCAATTAGTCTCAGTGCTATTAATTAGTAAAAATCAAACTGAGTCCTGAACTGATCTGTCTGCCGATGATAATGTTCAGATGGTTTCCTGCCTGCTTTCTAAAAGCCTGCTTTCCTGTTTCTGTTTCCTCCACAGCGACAAGAACATGTTTACTCCCCTGTTTCCATGGTAACCAGAGAGGAGCATGCACGTCTGGGTCAGGAGTTAACCTCAGCGTTCATCTCCTCCGCCTGCCTCCTGTGAGAACTACACTACCCACAATTCCTGTGAACTGACGACCCGGTCTGACGTTTAGATCAATTTAAGAAAAACACTTAGAGTAACAAAAACTACAAAAACACCAACAACAACACTGCTGTGAAGAGGACCAACATGGCCAACAACACGGCGGACCACCCTCCGGGGAATTCGGTTGCAGAGGGCAACCATGACGGGGACTTTGGGGTGACCGTGATGGACCTGAGGGAACTGATGGAGCTGCGGAGCTCCGAGGCCGTCAACAAGATACAGGACGTGCACGGAGACGTGCAGGGCATCTGCCGCCGCCTGAAGACATCACCTATAGAAGGTGAGACACGTCCAACACACCAAACTATGTACATTTCCTGGTGTAAAAACAGTCAAAATGCAGTATATCACCTGGAAAGAACTGATTTTAAGCTATGTAGATTTAGTTTTTAGCCAAAAACACTGAAAGGTCAAACGTTTGTATATTAAAACTCACACATTAGGGTGTTTTATCTCTGATCAAATCTGTCAAACTCTCAGTATGTTTACTTTTTATTAAGTGGGTGATGACTGACTGATGATTTTGCCTACTTTAGTTCAAGAGCAGTATCCTGTTGTTGTGAGTGTGACAGGGAGCGGTGAGGAAAGGCACAGTCCAGACAGTTCAAATACCCATTCAACTTTTCTTTTACTGAATCCTATTGTTCTTGGGTCGGTAGCAAATGATCCATGGCCTGGTACAGGTCTGCACCGCAGGGTTTTGGAATCACTGTTTTGTTTCATACTTCATTTAATCAAGATATTAATCAATATTAAAGTCAATGGTTTGAATCATCAGTCGGGGAGCCGCCGATTTGAATCTCATCCAGTCAAAACAAGGTTCATTGGTCTAAGTTGATTTAGCAACCAGGCGAAGAAGGGAGCTGCCCCGCTGGGACCTCATTGTGTCAGTCGGTTCATTGAATGTAAATTTGTTTAACAATTTGCACCACTAAACTGGTCGACTACCAACAAATGCAGGTTCTGCACTATTTACTAATCTTGTGACCCTGTCTTGCCTTGTTTAATACAAAACCACTTAACAAGGGCCCAACACCTTTTTTTTTGCCCTAGAGCTCCTACTGTAATAGGTACTTATTTCTGCTGCATCATTATACACAGAGCAACATGAGATAACGGCATGACAGGCTCTAAACATTTACAAACCAAGTCTTGTCTCAAAATGGCCTAACTGTCTGGTGAAGGCTTTGTTTCTTCACTGTTATTCATTTCACTTTATTATTGTACTATATTGATTAGTGGTGCATTAATGTGTACATCACTTTAATGTTGCAGCTGGTAAAAGTGGGCTTTATTGTTTACTTGATATTCTGCTGGTATCCTAGCTTATGATACTGCAGGGATCAATAAAGTCCTATCTTAACCTATAATAATGATACACTATATTTATATTTATTTCTTGACTTATTTGTTGAGTATATTTGTAATATTAATCAGAATCTGCAAAGTAACTAACAACTGAAGTTGTCAGATTGTAGTGAGGTAAACACAGTAATGAAAAAAATAATAAATAAATAATGCTGATCACGTAACAAACACACACATATCAGGAGGGGACGGTGTGTGCACCATTAAACAATGATAATAAGACAAACGGACACACAACAGATGAACACACTCCTTACTTTGTGGTGATCGATGATCAGTTTGGATTTCAGGCAGAGCTTCATGTGAGGCCAGAAAATGGCCGACATACTGCTGTTTGTTATTTCACTCCCCCTCTCTCATCTTTTGATCCGTGTGTGTGTGTGTGTGTGTATGTGTGTGTGTACGTGTGTGTTTGCAGCCATCGGTCCATTCCAGGATTGAAATTAGTTCCAGCCCATTCCCCTAATGGCTCCATAGATCATTGCTCTGTTCCATTTAGTAATCAGAGGACAGCTGTAGTCGCGTCCTCCACGCAAGAAATTACTCACTTTAATGAAGAAACTGTAATTATATTTTCACGCGTGGGGGGGGGGCCTAAATGTAAGGTTGAGGGTCAACACACACACACACCATGATTGACTGTGACAGTTAACTAGAGTGATTCAAACCTGGCACTCTCTTTTCTTATCAGCCATTCATCAGCATACTTTTCATTTATTGTGTTTACTTTTATTTTATAGTACTTCAGTCATTCAGTATTTCCCTTCCGTAAAGTTGTTGGACCTGTGATGGACTGATAAAAGCTCTAAAACCCTTCCACGTATTTCACGCTCCACACCTCCAGTTTGTAATGCAGGCTTTCTGTTTTAAATTTGTAGTCTCAAAGCCCAAGCTTTGAGACAACCCTGATGACATCATTATGACATCATCAGGGTTTTTTTTCTTCCCTCCAGAGCCACAGAAGACATCATACAACTGTTTTCACCAGCTAAAGAACTAACCATGACTAGTAAACTGACTTTGACATGTAAAATGTCAGTGTAATGGCCCTTTAAATCTGTATTTATGTTACTATGTATTGGAATTGATTTATAGTTTAGTGTTGGGTTTAATTTAAAGGTTCTCTATAAGATATTCAGAGCATTAATATAACATCAAACAACTAATTGCTATGTAAAGATATAGAGGAGTAATGTCTACCTGAGCAGAGAATGAAGTTACTCTCCCTCTGTGTGTGTTGTAATCAGAGCTTCTCTGTGCTTTGGTGACTTAGCCAGGACGGCCGCACCTGCTTTTAGTGCATGTGAGCGTGTCCCACAGGCTAGCGACCGCCGCTCTGCACTGCTTTCATATGGCGGTTACAGCAGATAACGCCTTCCCAACGCGTAAGCGTAAGCAAGCTTTCAACCGTATTACACAGTCTTCATCAGTGGATTAAGTTTGACAACTGATGAAGACTGTATGATACGGTTGAAAGCTCCAGGAAAAAAATGGCAAGTGTGTTTTACTACTACAGGCCCCAGAGTTCTGTTGGAAAGCACACATGTATCGGCCACTAGGGGGCAGCAAACACACCTTGAGCAGCTACTCTGCCAGAAATGCAACAGACGAAGAAGAACTGGTGTATCTGTTTACAGAGCAGCCCAACAAACTGGGGGCTGAGACGATTCATCGCCTCATGTTGTTTTAATAATAAAAAAAGGAAGTCAATAATTGGCCTTTAGCCTTTAATTGGTCTGATTTCATGCTGTGCACAGCAGCACGGTAAAAGGAGTTGTTTACTCTGATGATGTGTTGGAGGTGTTCTCAAAAACCAGCAGATCATTAAAAAATGATGTACTAACATATACCTTTGGCCTTGGTGGAGGTAATAAACCAATCTGTAAATCTGTACATCTGTATTTGACTAATGTAAATACATTGAAAGGCTACAGGTCAGTACTGTGAGGGAAACCTGAGATTCACACAGCGGTTCTCTGCTTCTCACATTGATCTGGTTTCTTGTGGTGTGGTGTAAACACAGTCAGTGTCCGTCCTGAACTGAAGGTGCGATGAATCTCGTTTCGCACATCCTCAAACACAACAGATTACTTGTTCTTCTGTCTGATAGCCAGTTGACTGTTAGCTAACCTGATCAGCTCAGTAACAGAAGCATTATGTTAGCAGTTAGCGACTTCACACAGTTATATTTAACTGTGTTTCTGTATCAGCTGTTCTGGCTGTGATAATGAGATGTTTCTTCTTTCAGCTGCTTTTACTTTCAGCCTGTAAAATCAGCTGCTGATTGGACGCTAAGCTGACTGTCATTGTTCACCTTGACCACACACACATGCACACACACACATGCACACACACACACACACACACACAAGGCTCAGCTGCAGCCGCGCATCCCGCTGGTTAATGTGTATTGATGAATCAGTCTGCTGGCTCTTTGGAGGTCATTGATCATCCTTCTCATCATTTTACAAAATCTGTGTATTTCATGTTGAGAGGACACACAGCCTCTGAGCAGGACACGCACAGCCAGATGTAAACTTTATATAAACAGGACCTGGGTTACAAAGAGCTTCACAAAGAGACACATGCGGACCTAAAAATAATCGACTATTTTAAGAAAATGCTAATGAACAGCAGCATGTTCTGTCACCGCTCAGGTGAGAAGTAGACAGGCGATGATTTCTTTTTGTCTCCGTAATGTCACTTTTATTCCTTCGTGTAAAGGAGTTAATATCTTCAGACAAACATCCAGCGCTGAGAGCTGAAACTGGCAGATAAAAATGGATTTAAACGGTCGCTGGCTGTCATCAGCTGATGATCAGATGTTCACTTTTATGCAGATTTCAAGCACATACAGTGAGGACGTTTTGTGCTTCTTCTCTCACAATTATTTGTCACACAGTTCCCATGGCAGCTGCTGACTGACAGAGTCAGCGTTGATAAAGCTGGGCATACACTGTACAATTTTAGCCCGTCTCTGGCCCGAATTTTAAGCCGCACGACTCATTTTATAGTTGAACCGAGTCGTTTGCCGTGCAGTGTACAGGAGGGAACGAGGACTGACGAACGTCAGTGCTTTTTTAAACTTTTTTAACAGTAATCAGAGCGTGGCTATCAACATAACAATGTACAATAGATATAGGAAAATGTAGCTAGCTTACCTCCAATTCTCTTTGCAAAATGGACAAACCATACTGTCCACGTCTTCCTAGCCACCTGCGAGTCCATATATGCCGGCGCCTTTTTTTTTTTTTGACGTTTCAGCAGACAGGATGGCACAGATGATCAAGGCAGCACGTTTCTGCATAGTTAACATTGTGACCCATACAAACCTCTGCTAGCAAACAAACTTTATCTGCCTCGGAGCTTTCAAACAAATCTTTTTAGACAACTGTCAACAGTCAGAACGTCCCTCAGGGACCGACGGGCCGTGTTTTTTTTTTCTCTATTCAACACGTACAGTGTGAGCACTCAAGTCATGGCTGACGATCAGACCCTACAGTGTGAGCGCTAAAATCGTGAGCTTCGGCTTTACATCCAGCTGATTAGACTGTTATCGGGCTAATAAATAGGTGTTATCAGTCACTACAAGCCCCATAGATGTGGGTCAATTGGGGCCTACTACACCTACTGGCAGGTTTTTATCATCTTTTCACATGCAAACATCGCAAATGATCTACTCACAAATGATCTGTTATCACTTCCGTGGTGATTACACCTGTAATACAGACTGGAGAACGTCATCCTGTATATCCTCCAAGCATTGATACAATTTGATACAACAGTCCACATAAGCTTTTCACACTGCTCATTCTCTCTCTTTCTAACATTAGCACTGATTACCATTACCTTGTGTTCATTTGATATCAACAAACTCATCAGCAGCTCCTGCACACTCCTGCTGTGTTCGTCCTGCATTATAAAAAGGAGAGGGTCTGTTTAGGGTCTTAGATTAATTAATGGATTAATTAACTTGTTGTTTCAGCACCAGCTGTAACTACACAGAGCCAATAAGAATTGTGATCGGTCAGTATGGGCTGCAGTGAGTTTCCTCCTTCATGTCTCTGCTCAGTTAATTAACAGTGAAGACAAAAAAAGCAGGTTGAAAAAAAGTCTTTTCACGAATAACAGACCAAATGAGGATTTTAGTGATTAACCACACTGACAGTGAATATTCACAAATCATATGTGCCTCAAATCTCAGTGTGAAAGCCTCCGTTAACCTGCTACACAACAGCTTTTCATCATTTTCCTGTTTAATGTGACGACAAGTCTCTTTCCCCCAAATGGGAGCACAGCCTCGGCGATGACGCCATGCTGGTCTGGTCTATAGCTTGGATCCATAAAGCCATTATGTATATTTACAATACAATATGTAGAATTCAAATACTTTGCACCAGAGTGTCAAAATTTTGTCCTGAATCCATCAACAACACTAATAAATATCCATATACATTGGTTTTCAGCTGGTTTCGGGGTTTAGTTACTCTTTAAGCATAGTAACCAAGATATGTACCGAGCAAACAACGATCAGTCAGGGTCAATTCTGAGCTATAAAACAGTTCACACACACACACACACAGTAAGTGGTAGTGTAAGTAGGTTCAGAGGTTTCTCGGCCTGCTGGCATGTCGGATCTTTTCGAGCTCCGTGGTGTGAGAAGTCAGCAACCAATCTGAGATTCAGCTTGAGCTGCGTGACCCGAGTCTCATTCACTGTAACTAATACACACACACACACACGCACACACACACAGCCTCAGGTCATCCATGTCTCTGCCAGTTCAAGTGGAAAGCCCCTCTTAGCGATCAGCAAGAGGGAGAAAGACACCAAGACATGCAACGCTCTTCATGTCTCATGCAACGCTTCTCATGTCTTTCTTTTCCTTTTTGTCTCGCTCTGTCACATCTCTTATAGTCAACTGAAATAAACGGTTATCTGTAGTAGATCTCACCCTGTGACATTCTCTCTCCAGAATTTCCAAAAACCTGAAAAGAGCTGAGAAATAGAACCATACATTAACTATACACACTTATCCTTGAGGGCCAATCCCAGCTGACATTGGGCGAGAGGCAGGGTATACCAGTCAATCACAAAGCATGAGGACTGCAAATCTAAGATGTATGTAAATTTGTTGTGTAAATGGTTTCAGTTTTATTTGCCTGAGGATTTATGAAGCTTTTGAAGTCGTTGCATCATTCTGCAGCAGAGGATGTGAGTGTCTGTATTAAAGGCAGGTTTATCTCCTGTAGACAGTCTGTTGATACCAAAGATGTAACAACCGCCATCATTCTCCGCTCGCTGTGTCGGCCTGTAAATTAAACTCTTCTGTTCAAATCTGAGACTGTATATTTTAGAAAACAGTTATGTTTGTGCAGTTAAAGCGATGTCTACAGTTTGTTGGAGTACAAAATAACATGTTTCCATATATATTCTGTTGACTATATATATTGTACATTTTTTCCATTACTGCACAGAAAAGCAACAGTCTGACTGCAGATGAGAATTCGCTGCAATAATCCTCCTGCCGAGACAGAATTTATTTTGATAATCCAGAGGAAATGGGGTTTAGTGATTTCCTTTAAAATGTCTCGAGCTCTTTGATGGACTTCAGGACTCATTCTGGGGGCGACGTCTGTACTGTAATAATCTCACAGTATAAATTTATAATCTGGAACTTGTGTGTATCCATCTATTTCCTCTGGCCGTTGGTGTATGTTAGTTTTTGCCTCTCATGTATTACATTTGAGTCACAGAGCCGAGCATCCATTTTTCTAAAAAACCTTTCCTTACAATATTTCATATTTTCCAACAAAAATGTGTTATATATTTGGCTTATGTTTTACAAAACAGCCGATAAGACTGTAGTCGGGCTATTAAATTGGCGTTATTAGTCGCTATAAGCCTCTTATTACAAGGCTTTGTTGAATACTCGATTCTGATTGGTCAATCACGGCGTTCTACGGTCTGTTATTTCAGATTGCTGCTATGTATAACAGACCGTTGCTATGGGCGCAGTTCTGATGTCGGACTCTAGTGGACCGTTTTTGTGTCAAATTAAGTAAGTAGCCTGGTCGGGGTTTATTTCACAACAATGACCGGTTCGCTGTACATTATCCCTTACATAGATGTGGGTCATTAGGGGCCTAATACACCCACTATTAGGTTTCATCATCTACTCACATGGTAGATCACCAAAAGGAGGTATAAAAGAAGATGACAGCGACATCTAATTATGACTGGAGTAAAAGCGGAAGTTAGGCCCTGTAATATAGACATTGTGAAACTCCATGTGCGGTGGAGGCGGGGGTGATGGACGGGACACAATACACAGGACTTTCACCCAGTAGACCGAGGCTTGCATCCTGTGTGAAACCAACATGTGTAGTTGTCTTTGTGTTCACAAGCATAAACTTTCAATTTCACTTTTGAAACTTAGTAATTTTAAGCCAAAACAAAATGTTTTTCCCGAAACGTAACTAAATGGCATTGTTGCCTAATCCTAAAGAAGTTCTAGTTTTGTTGCCTTTTACGGTTAGAAGACACCTTTAGTACAGCTGGAAGTTTTGTCAAATGATCGTTTGGGTTTTTCAAAAATCACCGGGGATATATTTTTTTGATGCATAGCTCGCTATGTGTCTCAGATATACAGTATCTGCGTGTGTGCGTGTGTACATACTGTACTGTACATGTGCGTGACCTATGTGTCACTACACACCATTGCATGCCATTACGCCACTTATCTTCATGCATCTTTAAGCAGAGTGAAAGGGCTTTTGATTCCAGAAATGCCAACGGAAAGATCAGAGTAAATGATACAGGATGTGATAATGATTATTAGTGCAGAACATATTTAAAGGAATAGTTACTAGAATACTTCTGGTTGTTGCAGAACAAATTATAGACGGTTACATATATAGATAGAAATATAATAAAGTGACTATCTGTTAGTTAACAGTTTGCCCATAAAGAGGGTGGACCAGCTGAGAGGACGGCTTCTGTAGGCGTTACCACGGCAACTGTGCACATGGTCACATAATGTTTATAAATGTTCATATGGTTTATAAAAAGACAGTTCAGCCCTCAGATCCACTTCTTTTATTTAACAGAAAAATGACAGATTGTAAAAAAAACTGTAGTAGCAGTATCAAACGTTTACATCACATGTCATATTCATAATGTCATTTAATTATTCTTTGATCAGATAGTTCTCGATTTAAATAATTATCTCACCAGTTTTAGACTGTATTCATTCAGACGAAGCTCTTGAACGCTGTTTGTGTTTAACAGCATTTAACATCTGAAACTTAGACTTCTTAATTATTGAGAAAAAGGATTTTGGAGGCTTTGTTCTTTCAAAGTAAGGTAGTGAAAAAGTATTTGTTCGTATTGGTTCAATAACACTGTTGGATATTAGAATATGAACTGAAACTCAGATACTGTATGTGCTAGTATTTTTACATTTGACAAAAAAAAGTTACAGATCTTCAGCAAACAGACTTTCTGTCATTTCTTCCGGTTTGTGTAGAATTTTTTTGTTTCACTCGCTGCCTTATGCTTGAGCTCGCTACGCCACTTCTTAATGAACTGATCTTATGAACTTCTGTTCAACAGTTTCATCCAAATGTTATCACATTTTTGTATAAGCCAAAGATTAAACAAACAGGGCTATTTTCTTTCTGAATGCCTGCTTGCTCTAACCAAAGATCCATCCAAAGATGGATGTCACTGGCTGAAAGATATAAACATGAGATAACTTCAATATAACACTGATCTCACCAGCCAGTGAGTGAGGAAGAAATCCTGCACAATCTTTGATTTGACATGTTTTGTGTTGACTCTAACAGAAGAGATCTCTGCTGGACTAAATCACATTTCTTTTGTTACTTTACACCTGCCTGACATTGTGTCTTTTTATGCCTCTGTGTCAGCGACAGCCGTGGCTGGAGGCATTATGTTTTCGGGTTGTCCATCCGTCTGTCCGTCCGTGCCATTCTTGTGAACACAATATCTCAGGAATGCCATGAGGGAATTTCTTCAAGTTTGGCACAAAAGTCCACCTGGACTCAAGGATGAACTGATTATATTTTGGTGGTCAAAGGTCACTGTGACCTCACAAAACACGTTTTGGGCCATAACTCAAGAACTCATATGCTAATTATGACTAATTCACACAAATGTGTAACAGCGTAAAATTATCTAGTGATGACATTTTGGACAGACATGGATGTAAACTGCAACTTAGCTGGTTGGCGTAGGCATACAACTGTGAGTTGGTAATTCTAGTTTCAGCTTAAAAGTTGATAACGGAAACCACGCTCCCCCGACTCTAACCAGCACTGCGCTCATCAGGTTTTGTAACAAACACATTCAGCAATAAAATCTTTCAAATCTAGTAAACATGAGCCTCAAGGTCAAGACTGTCAAGTCACTTCAAGTCACTCTAATTTTGGGACAATTGCTGCAGATTAAAGGTTTGTATATGATATTCATTAATATAGCAGCAAACAACTATTGTCTATGTAAAGATATAGAGGAGTAATGTCTGCTTGATCAGAGAACAAAGTCACTCTCCCTCTGTGCGTGTTGTAATCATAGCTTCTCCTTGCGGCCGTGTGTGCCTTTTAGTGCATGTTCGTGTACAGTATGTGAGCGTGCCCCACTGGCTAGCTCATGGCCGCCACTCTGCACTGCTCTCATACGGCGGCGGAAGCGTAACACCCAGCTTTCGGTTCCCCCCCCAGGTTAACTCTGTCAGCACTGTTGCCATAGTTTGCACTGTTAGCACCGTTAGCTGCGATCTGCTGGCTTAATCGCTGCAATGTTGAGAGCCATGTGGAGGCAATAGAAATGCTCTGGATATCAAATTTAGCACATTTAAATTTAATTAAATAAATCTGATTTTGAACCTCATAAATCCAAACTGTTTATCAAGTTTCAAAATTAATTAATATTTAATCGTCAGGGTTTGTGACCCTGATCTCAGAACTCACCAGAAACTCTTTCTGTTCATGAAGTTGACCCTTAAAGCCTCAGAATAAGTCCTTTTTTCCCCCAAGTTGAGACATTTTCAGCTGGGAAGGATTAGCGTTCGCCCTAATACGTGTGACCCCGGGCAAACATACAACTGTTTGTGTCCACTTACATCTTTTTTTTTGATTTTAGATGCAATTGCAATGCTTCTAAATGTGCTTTGTGCTCTGTCTGAACATATTAACAGTCGATACTCTTGGTTTTGGTACTTGAAATTGGTCAGATGAAGCTGAAGCGTGACGTTAGCATCACTTGTTTCTGTCAGCGACTGTTAGTGCATCTGTGGAATAGAGTAAAGCACTGTGAGATGATAGAAAAGATGGAGGCTAAGACAGAACTGATGGATGAACTTTACAGATGATAAAAGAAACAGGAAACAGTTCTGACAACATGGAGGAGGAGGAAGGAAAAATCTGTCCTCTGTCCTTGGGGTGGACATCAAACATTCAGAACAATGAGACTGGACATTAATCCCCGCTGCTGTGGTTTCATCTGTCAGAGGGAGAATGAATGGAAGTGAAAGCTGCGTGTGGTAAAAGATGAAGCTGCATGTTGCCTGATAAAAATGTGAATTGGAAGAGATCTCGTTTTGGACCAATGAAGTCCATTTCTGCTGGAAGATGAAATTCATAAACATCTGTGACAGGCGAGCGTGCAGCCGACTGCTCTGCCGTTGCTGGAAAATCATCTCATAGCTTTAATCTGCATCTCCACGGGGACGTTCACCAACACAACAAACCGACGCCAGATGAAACCCGCCGCCACAATCACAACATTAAACCAGGAAAAAACAGACTCGTATCGATCTAACCGCCAGTAAAGGTGCTCTGTGGTTCTGTTTTTCTTTATTTTGGTTTGAGAGGAGCTTTCAGCATCAATCACTGGCTTCAAAATGATCAAATCAAACTTTGAACTAAACCACAGCGTGATGAAAGAGAGCTGATGATGACTTTGACAACCGGTGTATTTTTAAAATCTGTTTGTGCACGAGTTTGTCATGTTTCTGCTTCTGCTCTAAAGCAAAGGTACTCTGTCAGACATGTTAGGAAGCCGTACTGTCGCTCAGATAAACTGCTGCTTTTACACAGAAGAATATTCATGTACACCGGTCTGTGCTAGAGTACTATGTTAATATTGTAGTTTATAAATCTTAATTTAAAAAGCTTTTATTTACATCTCTCACGTTAATTTATCTCATCTCACCAAAGATCCCCCCCCTTTCATTTAATTATCTTCATCTCACCTCATTTCATCCCACCATACCTCATCGCATATCACTTCTTCTCATCTCCTGTTGCCTCCTCTCACTGTATCTTGACTCATGTGATTTCATTTCACGTCATTTAATCTCATTTCACATCCCCTCATCTCATATCACTTCACCTCCTCTCACTCCATCTCATTTCACTTCAACTCACATCACTTTATTTCGTCTCGTCTCACCTCATCCCATTTTATCTCATCTATGGTCACATCTCAAATAGTCTAATTTTGCCTCCCCTAATCTCGTCTCTCCTCATCTAATCTCATCTCGTCTCACATGGCCTTATTTTGACTCTCATCACCTCATTGTATCTCATTTTAACTCATCTCACCTAATTTAACCTTGTCTAAAATCGCTTCACCTAATCTCATTTAATCTCACTTCACCTCATCTCAGATCACATCATGTCTCATTTTATCTCATCTCCCATCACGTCACATCTCATTTTATCTCATCTCCCATCACGTCACATCTCATTTTATCTCGCACCATTAAATCTCATCTCATATCACCTCGCCTCCTCTCACCTCATTTAAAATCACCTCTCCTCACCTCAAGCCATCTCATTTAATCTCTTCTCTCCTCATCCCATCTGTTCTCACATCATCTCACCTTCTCTCATCTCACTTCACCTAAAACCACTTCACCTCATCTCACATCATCTCATCTCACCTCACCCTTTTTTCATTTTGCCTCATCATCTTCTCTCATCTCATCCCAGTTAATCTCATCTCGTCTCACATCACCTTATTTTGACTCTCATCACCACATTGAATCTGATTTTAACTCATCCCACCTAATATGATTTTGCCTAAAATCGCCTCACCTTATCTCCTTTACAGTTTTTCTCGATTGTTTACACACATTTTCTGAAAGCATGCCTCATACTCTCAGAACTCTACACACAAATCAAAAAACACACACACAATGGGCAAAACCCCTCAATTCTCCTGCAAAATGAAACTTTACATTCAAATCAATGTTATTTCTTCTCAAAATGGTATTTTGTTTTCAAATGACACACACAAACCATCATATGAATAGACATTTATAAGAACCAGTTGAACACTGATGTGCTCAATGTAAAACACTATGATGAATGGAAAACACTTCTTCTCCATTCATCATGATGACTTAGGCCTTTTTTTTGTTCAGTGTTACACTTACTACAGACAGTACATACATAAGTGTGTTGTAAAATATTTTAGAATATTGTTTTTATACTCAGAACACACAAATACACGGTAACAAATATATTTTATTTTCCCCACAAAAACAATGTACACAGTGTACATCCCAACCAACACAAAGTTGCACATACAGTGGTCTACATACAAAACAACAGAAGAATTTACTGTATACAGTTACAGTAAAAAAAATGAAAAAAAAAACTATGCTGCATCCTCTCTTCTGTTTCGGTCTGGCCACAGCACCTCATCCACATCACAAGCAATGTTTGCCCTGGCCAAGCAGCGGGGGAAATATCGCTTAGCATGTCAAATCCAGCCATGAAAAGCATCAACTGATTGCTAATTGTAACACTGTGTGACAGGTGTTTGCCCATGTGATGAGTCAGTGTGCATAGTAGGGCAATTGACTTTATAATTTTGAATGACAGTGTGTTCCTTGTGAAAACGAGATTTTCTTCATGAAAATTGTGCCAAATGCAGAGAATTGTGTGTAGTGTTTTGAAAAAAGTGTGTTTTAGAACTGCAATTTGAGTGTAAAGCAGGAATTGTGCTTGTAGTTTAGCAGAATTGGTTCAGGGGGTTGGTGCATGAGTTACATGTTGTGGTCATTGTGTGTCAAGTACCAGTATTTGTGTGTAAACAATTGAGAAAAACTGTAATATCACTTCACCTCATCTCAGATCACATCACCTCATTACATCTCATTTTATCTCATCTCCCATCACATCACTTTATATAATTTCACCTCACATCATTAAATCTCATCTCATATCACCTTGCCTCCTCTCACCTCATTTAAACTCGTCTCATCTCATCTTGTTTCCTCTCCTTACACATCGTCTCATCTCATTTCATCTCATCTCACATCACAACACCTCACCACAAAGATCACTTAACTCCGTCTTTAACTCATCTCACTTCCACTCATGTCCTTTCACATCACTTCATCTCTCATCTTATCTCAGTCATATTTAGCTTTAAGTTAAATAATTCTAACATTGAAGCCATCTAATTAAGATTACATGACAGAAATGATGAGGAAACTAGTACCTCTGTGTGCGCATTGTGCTTGTGTAAAACTCAAAATGGAAACTAGCATCTTGTACTTTTCCTGGATTACTGCATCCAAAGAAAAAGAGACAGATCATTGAGGAAGAGGAGGAGGGTAACTCTTCATTCAGTCGGTCTGGAGAGAATCATCAGAGAAGGAATAAGAGGCCTTTATTAAAACACATGAAGGCAGAAACATGTCCATGCTGACTTACAGAGAAATCCTTGCAGTGCAGTCTGTTGACATTCAGCTCACGTTCCACTGCACATCTCCCAATTCCACCAAGGATCCACAGCAGCCATGTTGCTGCCCACACAGCCGTGCAGAGGAAGTCACAGATTTTCAGGTTTTTCTGAAATCCACCCAGATTTATTAAAGAAGAATCAGTTAAACTAGTTCTCATTCAGACTCGTCCCTGTGCACCCAGAAGTTGCTGCAAATAAACACTGTTTACTGAATGTAAAGTTAACGAGGTCCTGTGGTGACGAGCTCAGCTCCGAAAATCCTCCTTTAATAGAGAGGGAAGATAAACACGAGCTGCTGATTACTCATTAATTGATAATCAACAAACTGCAAATGGTGTTTTCAAGATCGGATTTTCACCCAGATTTAATAATAAACTAAACTTAGAAACTGGAAAGAGAAAGCCCTCCTGCTCTGCTCCCTTTGTAAGCATCCGGGTCGACTGAGAGATCTCTTTGTTGTAATTGTCTCTATATGGAGAATGAATGAGCAGTTAGATGTGAGTCACTGCTGGAAAATGACAGTCACAGCTCTGGAATCAATAACTCACAGACATTGTTGGGTCTTCAGGGAGCAGAGGATTGTAAAAGATGTGTCTGCACAGGGACAGGAAGAGACGGATCAGACAGATTTTTTTTAATTAAACAGACTAATCAATCAGTTGAAGTAATCTTGTGACAGATATTTAAAGGAGTTTTTAGGCCATGATACTACAGTGTATATTCCATTTTATTTATTCAGACCTTTTTATTCCACTTTTATTGTTTTTATTGTTGTTTGAATGTGGATTTAATTTTAATTTGTTTATTTATCATTCTTGATTTCCAAATGAGTGTTTAACGGTCTTCAGTATCTTCCCGTGAGCCAGCTGATCCAGACCAGGTCGATCTGATCAGGTGGTGTTGTGTTGAGGTGGAGCATTTTGGCTCTGGTGGAGCAGCAGATTGTGTATCCAGCAGGGAGGGGAGGGGATGGTCAGTTCAGGCTGCCATGGACACATCGCTATTATAAACAACACACACCAGTAGTTCCCAGCCTGGGGGTCGGGACCCACACAAGGGGCCACTGGATGAAGATGAAGGGTTGCAGGATGATGGACAGGACGTAGAACCCACAGAAAACACTGATATATAAAGTTCCATTTAGTTGGCGTTATAACGTTTAGTAGTCTCATTTAGCCACTTGTTAGCAACTGACATTTTTTAGACACATAAAGGCTGTGGGGTATTTATTGATGTATTCTATATCGTAAAAATGCTGAAATCTCTTCAGCTTGTTTTAACCACAGACCTTATTCAGGCATCTAAATAAAAACCCATTCAGAGAACCCACTGACTTCCAGACGAGGGAACCGGAAGTGCTAAAATGCTGACTCAATTCCGGGTTTTAGGACTCAATCCTGTAGCACTCAATCACTGAGTCATTTTCAAGCCTCTAAAAATGTATCAAAATAAAACAAAAATCTTTTCTCTTTGGTTGAACTGATCACAACCAGTAGAGACATGAACTGGTGACAACTACTCTGATCATGGGAGTCATTTTTCCCATCTGTAAGGCTGCACCTGAACGCACCATTTGTCTGACCTTTTGGTCAGGTTTTTTGTTTTTAACTGAATCTTCAGACAGAAAGGAGGAAATAATGAATACGAAAATACATCATTTCTGTGGGTGGAACTAATCTGTGTTGGTGATTCTCCCAAATAAATACTGTATATGGAAATACTGCAGTCTTTCATGGCAACAAAAGTAGGTCATGTTGCAAAACTACTGTTTATAGAAATCTGTAAAAAACGTTTCATAACTATAGAGCATCTTCTGCCTTCACTGCGTGTAGGTGCACAGCTACAGTATGCAGCAAGCTAACCACGCTTCCAATAAAGGTTTTAGACAGGAGGTGTTTTTATTAGATGCAGTTGTGAAACTATTATTGAACCACACATTTAATGACAGGGTTCATGAACCAGAAAAGTTCATAAGCAGAGAAGATTGACTGTAAACACACACACAGTGCGTAATGAATCCTATGAATGTACTTCTTGTTTATTATTATAAACATCAGTAGGTTGGAGCCCATCATTTTTTCCTTGAATTTAAAATACATTTTAATTTTATTATACTGTACATACAGTATACATACTGTGCTTTCCTTTTAGCTTTTATCCACACACATGAAACTCATTTGTGTCCCCAAGGACAATTCAGGGTGGTGTCAGCTATGCAGAATTATTTATTTCACTCAGAGGGCTTTGGATTTTTCTTTCAAAAGAGCATTAAGTGTGACTTTTTGTCAAAAATGCGTTCCTACTTTTTGTTTATGACGCAATGATGCATTCTAGTTAGTTTTCTGGATTGATATGATTATTGATGACTTGTGTTCGTGTCTGCAGGTCTGTCTGGTAACCCCGTTGATTTGGAGAAACGCCACACGGCGTTCGGCAAGAACTTCATCCCCCCCAAGAAGGCCAAGTCGTTCCTGGCGCTGGTGTGGGAGGCTCTGCAGGACGTCACACTTATTATTCTGGAAATCGCTGCGATCATCTCTCTGGGCCTGTCCTTCTACCATCCACCAGGGGGCGACAGTGAAGGTCAGTACAGACAGTCTGAACTGAAAGACAGGGCCGTAGATAACACTGAGGTCATGCCCTCACAGTTTTATTTTATATTTTTGAGCGTGTGTAAGTTTGAAGGTTTCTTGCGCAATTAACTGAATGATTAAATCTGTAATTTCTTTTAATCTAATTTCAATTTTTATTCATTGTATTATATATTATTTTTTTCAGTAATCTATTTTTGTGGGAGCTCAGCATTATTATTATTTTATGTATTTATTTATATTTCATTTTCTTATGTACAGTCTATTTTTTGTATATAAACTTACTTTAACTTTTATTTTATTTTAATATATTATTTTTGGTTATTCGTTTGGTTTGTTATTTTCAATTTTTTAAATTTTTTTAAATTTAATTTATTCCTTTCTTTCCTCCTTCATATATTTATTTTATTTAATATTTGGTCATATTTCATTTATTTATCTATCTATTTACCTATCAGCAATATAATTTAACATCAGTATTTATGAAATCCTGGCTACGGCAACAAAGATGTTCAAAAACTAAAAGAAAATTATAAAATAGATATTTTTGATTATACAAAGAAAAAGAAAATAGAAAAATTAAAGTTCACGTTGAAGTATTTGTATTGAAAACATTGTTGCTAAAACTGGTATTAAAATTAAAACTATTTGAAGCCGTAAGTTGTACAGTTTTAGTTTGACAGAGCTGCTCTGCCTGTTTAGACTTGACATACAGGTATTTATTTGGTGTCAAATTTAACATGCTCTTGTCCTCACGCAGCATGTGGCGAGGTTGCAGGCGGTGTCGAGGACGAGGGCGAGTCCCAGGCTGGCTGGATCGAGGGTGCCGCCATCCTGTTCTCGGTCATCATTGTGGTCCTGGTGACAGCCTTCAACGATTGGTCCAAGGAGAAGCAGTTCCGCGGGCTGCAGAACCGCATCGAGCAGGAACAAAGGTTCACCGTCATCCGCAAAGGCCAGGTCATCCAGATCCCCGTGGCCGAGATCGTGGTGGGAGACATCGCTCAGATCAAATATGGTACGAGACACCAGACACCAGACTGAAATATCCAACCTGTGATGTCAATAACTGCCTCACAAGTTTAAAGACAGACTCAAACATGACTGGATGGTAATTTTCCATGATAGAATTTTTTTAAGTCTTTTAAAGGTATATTATGTAACAGTTGTTGGTTGCTGTTTGTAAACACACAATATTCAAAGTTGGCCCCTCCTCCACGGCTCAATGAGCGAGGGAGAGAGCGCAGCGATGGTCGAGTGAGCTATACAGTGAATGAAGAGAGGGAGCGGCGTTAGTGAGAACAAAGCAGTGAATCAGAGAAATAAAACGTTATTGCTGAAGTCCAGAAACGTCCCAAACTAAAATAAGAAGAAAAGCAAAAGGCAGAGGGCTGCAGGGTCTCTGTAGATACAGACACCTCCACACACTTCTAGTAGGTCATATCTTTTAGAAAATTCCTGCATATCATACCTTTAAGTTTCCAAAACCTCTCAGCCTCATCCACTCTGGATCAGGAAAGGAAAATTCACAAAGCATTTCTTAATGAACCTGTCTTTGTGATCAGGGGCATTATCATGTTGAAACAGGAAAGGACCTTCCCCAAACTGCTGACACAAAGCTGGAAGCACACTATTGTTTAAAATATCATTAACATTTCCCTTCACTGGGACTAAGTGTCCTGGACCAAACCAGGAAAAACAGACTCAGACCAGAAGTACACTAAAGTATGTGGACAGGGCTGTGGCTAATAAGTGATGCATCATAATTACATGTTTAAGGAGGATGAAAGAAAATTTAAATGCAAGCTAAAAAGACAATGTGCTGCTCTTCATCTTTTTGTTAAACTTTGAAGTACATGAGCGTGCTGTGGATTCCTTGGATCTTTCCTAACAATAACAACTACAGAGTGGGCAGATTGAGATCAGATTTTAGTTGTTTTTTTTCCCTTTTACAGTAAAGTCTGTTTTTTGCATTAATAGGAGAGTGTTTAATGTAATATTTTGGTGCACAGACTTCATCTGAGTATGAGAGGACTGCAGCAAAGAGCAAAAATGTGTTTACACTGCAGCTGTTTCGAGAAATAAATGAAATGAACCCTCTGACCTCTGTGCCTGCAGGAGACCTGCTGCCTGCTGACGGGATCCTGATCCAAGGCAACGACCTGAAGATTGACGAGAGCTCTCTCACCGGAGAGTCCGATCAGGTCCGAAAGTCTCTGGAGAAGGACCCCATGCTGCTGTCCGGTGAGTAACTGCTCACAGTCTCATGACATGGACCAACACTGATGGTTTTGCCGATATTCACGACCCTTAAACAAACACAATCACTGTTTCTGTTTTATTCTTGTCTGGAATATAAAACCTCTGAAGCAGGATGTGGAATCAGATGTTGTAATTAATCAGTATATTATTGTTACATCCATATCAGAACAGACCAGCTGTCAGGATACGTGTTATTTGTATAGCACCTTTCATAAAAGTTAATGCTCTACAGGTAATATAGGCTAATAATAAGACAATACAAATATAAAAAGTAAAACAATTGGAAACTAATGCGTATGGGAACAAAAAAAGATATCAAATCCCTTAAAGATATCAACATCAACACTGTTAATATGTTTAATGTAAGGGCAAAATTGCTTAAGCCCCTTTCCCATTGGACAAAAAAAACACTAACACCCACAAATATCTAGCTTTGATGTGATGGAAACATGACACCCGGGTGGACATGACGCTAATTTTCACCCCCTTTCCGGCACAATGTTATGTGATGCATGTTGAAGTGAATATATAATTAATAAAATCAACATTGATTTGGACAATTATTATAATTTATTAACTTACAAGACATACAATTAATATGCTCTCCTCAAAGCCACCAGACTCCAGTCAGACAACATTAATTTTACCTCGCTGATCATCAAAACACTTTAATTCAAACTTGACAGAAACAAAATAAAACTCATCAAAACCGTCCTGGTTAGTTCCAACAATCACGACTCTGGTTTGGTTGAAATAATCCCTTAATTCACAGAGTTAGATGTGAAAAGAAACAGCCGTTATATGCGCTCCTCAAAGCTACCAGAGTCTACTGACAGAAACAGTGATGCTACCTCACTGATAATTGAAACACACTTCATTCAAACTCTACAGAAACAAAATAAAACTCATCAAAACCGTCTTTGTTAGCCTTTCCACTGTTCCAACAATCACCAACTCTGGTTTGACAGTTTGAAAGAGAGACTGAACAAGAAACGGATATTCAAATGAAGTAACTACTGTAATATTTTCTGTGTTTACTAACCCTGTTTTCCGACACATT
This sequence comes from Sebastes umbrosus, assembly GCF_015220745.1. NCBI lineage: Eukaryota > Metazoa > Chordata > Actinopteri > Perciformes > Sebastidae > Sebastes > Sebastes umbrosus. The sequence goes on along the minus strand of NC_051269.1, from coordinate 20,929,118 downwards.
CGTGATGTTGAACGTGACACACCAGAAAAAAAACAGAAAAGCTACTCGTCTACTTGTGATAGGAAAGGGGTATATCGCCTATTTTTAGCAGGTTTTCCTGTCTATAAAAAACCTGCATATACACACTAATTTCTGTGGGAAAAGAGTATTATTGTCTCAGTGCACAAAAAAGAGCATGAACAAGTCCTGGAGGATCTAATCTGGTGGTTACTTTCTCCAAGTTGTTTTTTTGTTGGACAAATCAATCTCTAATAGATGCAGAGTTGTAGAGTTAAGTGAAAGAGGCAAAACTCAACATACATGACAGTTGTTTTGGGACTTTGAAGAGGTCTTTGTGTTTGTGTCTCCGTAATGTGGCCTCTATGTTTATGGACTAGTCTTGGTGCTGAAATATGGGAAAAGTTTGACCTTCAGACATTGGAAGTAACTTAACAGCTTTATTTTTAATCAAGGAATGGCTCCAGAATTTTTAAGCGAGTGTCTCACGTCAAAAGCATGAAATTTGGCAACCCTGGTGTCCCTCTCTGAGCCTCAGAATCTATAACTAATATTTCTGGTTTATACTTGTTTGGATGTAAACATTTTTGTGATATATAGGTACTAAAATTTACATCTTTAAACAGCAACAATTGATCCTTTGTCATCGGGAGTCTCGGCCACATCAGTCAGTCATCAGCATAGAAAGATTTGCCATGTCTCCTGATAGCACCACCAAGAGCTGACATACTGTAAGATTAAAAAGTAGTAGACGTAAGATTGATCCTTGGGGAACTCCACAAGTTGATAATATCAGCAAACTGTAACACTGAAGTACAGCAAAATGCTTAAAGGGGTCTTTTTAAAGTAATCAATGACGCAGCTGAAGAAAAGATTAGACTGATAAAATGCTAAAGAAATGGCAGTAACACAGTGACAGTTCAAAAAAACAATTTTCATTTGTGACTCTTTTTGTATCTTTCCTCAGGGACTCACGTAATGGAGGGATCAGGCAGGATGGTGGTGTCAGCCGTCGGCCTCAACTCTCAAACTGGCATCATCTTCACTCTGCTTGGCGCCGGCGAGAATGACGAAGAGAAGAAGGTCAAGAAAAGTAAGACATGAGACAAAGCCTGTCACACACGTCTCAAAAAACACAACTCATGTTGAAGTGTTGATGGTCATACGAGGACACTAAGTGTGTGAAGTGTTGGGAGGAAAGAAAGACAACTACCATCGTGTCAGCTTCTGAATATTTCTACTCTACTGTTTGAACAGTGCAGATTGGAAATATTTGCACGTTTTTATCAGCTGGTGTTGATTTGAAGTTTCTCCTACTCGTACTCGGCTCTGTCAGCAGGTAGAGTTCATCCCGTCTGAGCTGATCACAGCAGAGCTGTTTGAAGGGTCTAACTATAATATTTTAACATTAGTGAGCTTCAATCTGATCACAAAAGCATCATCAGTTGAATAAATGAGACCACGGATGAGTTCACCTGTAGTGATCATATCTGCTGAACAACAATATGTGCGACAACAAGTTGACTTCTAATTGACCGTTCACTAAACTCCTCCTCTAAACAGTGATTGTCCAATCATAGCTCAGCAACTTAAACAGGGCGTGGCAGGCTTGTCAGAGTTTGGATTTATCCACATGTTGAAGCGGTGTACATGGTGTTGTAGTAAGAGATAATACTATCCACCCAAAGAGTTTGTAGGGTGCCGTCATTTGTAGTCAATGTAAGCTGCTAACGTAAGCATGACTGGATAGCTAGCTAACTGCCTACAGTTGTAATCAAGACTGTGTCTGAAAGAAATATAGCTGATCATACATTTTTTTCTTGCTAAACTGTATTATAATAACATTAGAGATGAATAGCTCTTCCCTACCTGGGAAATGCTTATTTAGGAGTCTTTTATATGGTTCTCAAGTAACTCAGGGGAGTTAGCGTTAGCATTACATTTAATAATGTTAATGGTTAATCTGCCATTGTTATTATTGTAAATCGAATAATTGCTAGATGGGAAGCCTGACAGAAATCATTTTTGTTGTATACTTGCAAATGAATGCATCATTTTCAGTCAGTCAACACTTTGAAATGTGTTCCCAAGCAGACCATCCAAAAGACAAAATAATCCACCAAACTACAAAAAATGTGTTTGGTTGGTCACATGAGTGAATACGACGTTGTGGTCTCATTTATTCATGGTAGTTTTATGGCCACTATACTGAGGTATTGATTTGACAGTGATGTAATGTTGGTTAAAATTGCGAAACGTACCTTCCTCTGTTTACATACAGTTGCTTTTTGAAGCGGAACCCTTCAAAAAGTCCAGATGGTCCTCGTACTATCACAGAGCAGTTTGATGTAAACCAACAGGCTTCTGCAGTCGGTCTCTATTGCTTTTGATTTGCTTGTGATCATGCTAACCCCCTTTTACTCATGTCTTTTTTCTTTAGTTTGTTTTTTGTCTGATCATTTGTTTTATTGGCTAAAGTTTGAGTTTGTCAGGCATTCATTGTGAACTGGCTGAATGTACCAGCTCAGCGGAGAGAGACGCTTAGGTGTACATTTCGGCCTCCAGTAAGTGATTTAAAAAAAAGAAACCAGTAATGAATTCCTAATGAGGAGAACCACAAGACCAGTTTTCAGATTCAACTGAAATTAAACTGAAAATGAGCAGAAGACGAGAGCATTTAAATCAGCATCTCACACATGTGTCTGTACTTCTACGCTTGTGAGGGCCCTCATTGACATAATACATTCCCAAGCCTCTAAATGTAACCTTAATCTATAATCTAATTCTAACCATAATCCTAAAACCAAACCTGAACCCTCAAAAAGCCCTTTGAAGAAGTGAGGACTAGACAAAATGCCCTCGCTTTCCGAAATTGTCCTCATTTCCCAAAAATGTCCTCATTTTTAAAATTGTCCCCACAAAGTCTGAAACTTTAATCGGTCCTCACAAAGATAGAAGTACAAGAACGCGCACACACACACACACACACTTACACATTGTGTGTCTCTTGAGTTCTGGTAACAGCAGAACCACAGCAGACTTTACCGTCACACGTGGCTGCATCAACCCACTGAACACACACAAATGCACACTAAAACACACACACACATTCATGCATTCATGTAAAGTCACACCCACTGGTTATCTTACAGGCATAACAGCCTCCAGTATGTGCAAACAAACACACACACACACACACACACACAGACACACTCTCTTGCAGCAGTTCAGTCTTTGTCATCAATCACAAACCTCGAGGTGAATAACAAAGAGCTGTGTGAGTGTGTGTGTTCATGTCGGCTTTGACCTTGCCAAGCCTCCTTTCACAATCAGCAGAGAGCTCCGTATTAGGGCAACAGGAAGTGAATATCCCTGAGGATGAAAATACACCTGACCTGCACCTGTCACATATCTGATCAATACATGGCAGCTGACAAAGATCAATAACACTTGTTAAGAACCACGTGTACATATGCAAAGAGCCCTAATGGTCAGAGTTCAGATATCTGTAGTGAAGGAAGTAAACTGAATCCATCAGAGTCACTTCAACAACTAAACACAACCTGAACCAGTACACACATTGTTTGAGAGAACTTGTAGCTTCGTCCAGTATTTTCACAATAAGTGTTTTAATTTGGAAGAATAACTGTTGACCAATCAGCACCCTTTTCCACATATAACAATCCAGTTCAGAACCATTGAATAAAATAAAACCTCGACCTCAACAGATCAGTTCAATTTGCTGCCTTTATTAGAAAGTTGAGAGACGACAGGAAATTAAATGAGAGAGAGATTGCTTCCCCTCCCAGACCGGAACCAAGGACGTTGTGATTTATGGTCAGCTCCTTAAAGCAATAGTTCAGCCAGAAACAATATAAATTGTATATAGTTCTCACCTCCCTATGCTCTCTATGGTCCTAGAAAACGTTTTCTATTGAATAGCGTTAAGGGGAGCGGAGCACCCAAACAATGAAAGCATATCAGTGCAAACAGACTTCGACAGAGGCCAACAAACAAGTTGTTCAGCAATAGTTTAACAAAAATAGTTGTTTGGATTCCCATGAGCCAATGAATCGATACAAGACAAATGGATAGTGCTACACAGGAATTTTCAGAAAATTTATTTTGACATTTTATAACCTTTTCTGCTGTCTTTCATTTGGACTACGTCGAAGTCTGTTTGCACTGATATGCTTCCATTTTTCGGGCACTATGCTCTTCGTAACGCCATTTAATAGAAGACCTTTTTCTGGGAACATAGAGAGCATAGGGAGGTGAGTACTATATATACAATTTATATTGTTTTTGGGTGAACTAACCACCAAGAATGTTAACATTTCAGATTGACTGTCCCTCCAACCAATAGCTGTTGGAAATGTCATTATAGAGTGCTGCAGGGATGATGTATTTTTGTTGGTCAACCAGGAAGTTAGCATCTCCCTGGTTCCCTCAACAAAAAGCCAATGGGATTTTACCATTGGATTTTTGATTATTGCAGATAATAAGATCCGTGGCGAATAAAAGTCTATGATACTTGTTCAGCAAGATAATCTACACCAATGAACACCACTTTTTTGATTTTTGAAGCATAAATGCAATCACCAGAAGTAAAAAGCTAACGTTAGGCTATAAAAAGAACTACACCACGGTTGCATGACTTCACATCACCACCACTAAGATAAAGGCAGACTAGTGTTCTGCGTGATGACATGTAGTAGTCTCATTTAGCCACTTAGTAACCCCTATTTTAAGACACGTAAAAGCTTAAAGAATGGGATATTTACTCACATATTTTATGTCTTAAAACAAAACCTTAAAATTTCAGGTATCTAACCCAAAACCCACTCAAAAATCCATTGACTTCGAGACGCAGAACCGGAACTCATTTCCTATTCATATAGATGAGTTATGAAGATGAATGTTGAACAATAGAAAAAACTAAATACATGGATGAATGTACCTATGTACAACATGAACACAACCAATATATAAACAATAAGCAAACTGATGTACATATACTCAGGTCATTGTGGTAAACCAAATACATACATATCTTTTAACATACAATTGAATTTCTGAATCAAACTTATTTTGATTATTGAGGTGTTGATAAATTGATTATCTCTGCTGTCAAACACTGTTGGTTCTCCGCAGCAGGAAGTGGTGTGTCTCTCTCCTCTGATTGGTCCATTCCTGCCCACAACACACACACGACACACACACACCTGTGGGTTTCTATCAGTTTGAACTTTGTGTTCTCCCTCAGTTTGATTTGATCTTATTTTTCTTTTGAGCCATCTTATCAGCATTCCGCCCTCTCTCTCTGTCCGAACAGGTAAAAAACAAGGACCCCCCGAAAATCGCAACAAAGGTAACCCCTCCATTCATCCATCTGTCCCTCTCTGTCCCTCCATCCTCCCTGTTACTCACCCCCTCCTCACCCTCCACCCAGCGGAAGGAGGGGAGTGTCCAGTCCATCTCCCTCTCCCTCTCTCTCTCTCAGTCTCTCTCTCTCTCTCTCTCTCTCTGCTGTATAAAGGGGGACGTTCTCTCGCCTTGCTTTACCTGTAAAAGGGTGCAACTCTCAACCTTCAAGTCTTTGACAGCCAATCACAGAGTCCACAGTTGTCATGGTAACTGTCACAGGGGTGACAATGGGTTTATATTTGTGCCTTAAATTCTGAGAGCGCCTCGGGACGTTTTGAGCACAAGAAAAGAGTCTTTGTAACCACATTAATTATATTTTGTGGAGAAAATGTCAAAGAATGATTATGTTCTGCTCAATAAGTGCATGTGTTTAATATTATCTACATTGGCACATAAAAATAACCTCTCTCTCTCTCTCTCTCTCTCTGATTTAGTCAATTACTCTCTAACTAAGCTACATGGCTAACTTGATGATTGAAAGCTACGCAGCCAAAGCATTATAATCATTGATAGTTCCATTAAAAAAATTACTTTAACCATGCCTCTGAATTAGAAATAAATCTGAACCTAAGAAATGTTTTTTTCTGTGCTATATTTAATTGTAAAAGCATACTATAAGTAATTTTTTCAAACTATTATGCCAAACCTAACTGCTTTCAGATTCCCAAATGTGTCTTTTTTGCTGTCTTTCTTGGTCTTCTATGATGGTAACTGAAAACCTTTGGCTTTGACTGTTGGTGCGACTACACAAGCAATGTTTATACTAAAATTGTTATTAATGTTAATATGTCATGTTGGGTTTTGAGAAATCATGATTGCCAGTTTCTGACATTTTATAGACTTAAAGGAACTGTGTCACATTTAGGGGGATCTATTGGCAGAAATGGAATATAAATAAGTATGTTTTCTTTGGTGTATAATCACCTGAAAATAAGAATCATGTTTTTGTTACCTTAGAATGAGCCAATTATATCTACATAGGGAGTGAGTTCACCATGTTTCTACAGTAGCCCAGAACGGACAAACCAAACACTGGCACTAGAAAGGACACCCACGTTTTTTTGCGTCAGCCACCGTAGTTCTCCTGCATGCTTGGCACACGAGAGAACCTTTAGTTGGTTGCAGTCTGCAACTTCACCGCCTGATCCTACACACTGCACCTTTAATGAGTAATCAAGAAAGTAATCGCAGATAAATTGATAATGAAAATAATCATTAGTTGGCACCCTAGGGTGGTAGTATTTAGTAAGTCAGCTAGTAAGATAAATATTACACTCAATTCAGGGTTTCACACATAAAGTTCAGTTTTTTAAATGAACTACTTCAATGATTATAATGCCTTGGCTTTGTCATGTTAGCCAACTAGCTTAATACTGCTATTGCTTATCTGGCTAGTTAGCTAGCTACCTACCAAGATAACTAGGTTACAAGCTAATCAAGTATCCATTAATTTCCAGAACAGAATTTAATAAAGGTTAAAAAAACTAGAAACTGCTTTGGTTGAGGGAGCGTGCAGAGAGCAAATGAGTACAACTGAATGAAAGAGTGTGCCATTGTATGCTTATGTTGATAATATCTAACACAAAGTATATTTATTGAGTACAAAATGAAATTTAATTATTCTTTGAGTTGTAATAGTTTCTCTGCAAACTATAATTGATGTTTTTGCAAAAACACAAATGTCCCATCGTGCTCGGAGAATTGAGACACAAATAAAACTCGACCAGCGAGGGTCACTCTCACATGCTAGTCTGACCTCTATGGTGTCCTTCATAGGTGACGCTGTGTTGCAATCAAGCGCTCCCTCGGTGCTTCCCTCAATATTTAATATTAAAGGGATTTGATGGCTGTGTGTTTGTGTTGATGACGTCCTCGCTCCAACCTCCAAACTCGACCAGCCAACCGTCCTCAATGTCCCGTGTGATCCAACACATGTCCAACTTCCTCTGCAAGCTGTCTCAACACGCACACACACAGCTCCCCTCCTCCCGACCTCCCATGGTTTGAGCATCTGCTGTGGACCGAATGCTTCTTGATGTACACACACACACGCACACACACACACACACACTTCTTGCTCTTGGACACTCATCACACTTTTGCACACAGAAATAATTCACAGAGCTGCAGTCACGGATGACCTCCACTAAAAAAACATAGAGAACAAAATCCGCAGAAACACCTTCAGTCAGATGGACGACTTCTGAAAGAGAATTGTCACCAACTCGGCAGCTCAATTGACCCTTGGCTAAGCCCCGCCCCCTGCTGGTACTCCATCAAGCTGTCGGAGCTACCATGGAGCCCACACTGTCACTAACTGCACTCCCTGCATAAATATTATATAATTTTTGGAAAAACTAAAAAGCCATTTCAGAGAGAAGCAGACAGAAGGGTCGATAATATGCGTTTGAAGGATATTTCAGGATGTCAAACTGATTCAGCAGCTAAAACAGGTTAAAAAGATAAAGATAGAAGCAGACAGATCACAGTGTAAAAGTGAACCACCATCACCTGGTGATCGAGACAGAAAACATTGAAATTAAAGAACAACACTGTTCCTGTTAAGTTGGGTAGGTCTTTATAAACTGTTACAATCATTAAAAGGCAAAATTAAAATGTATACATTCAGTATACTAAAAATAATTTCCATAGTCCCAGACAACAATAAGTGTCCTCTGAGAAAACTCTCTACAGGACTCCCAAACTGTTACAGTGCGTCATGACGGGGATAGCCCTGTGATTAAAGGGGGGAGAAAATAGTGAATGTGATAAGTCATGATTGTCACTATTGCACCCACCTATAATAATGCCTTCTCTCTGATCCCACCCCGTTCTCAAATGTTAGCCATCAAAAGTTAGCCATCCTGATGAAAATGCCTGTGGTGCTTGCATGAATGTGCACGTGCGTAACACTGAAGGGTCCCGGTTTGAGGGTTTGAAAATATGGTCACCCTAGCCAGAGGTAAAAAGCTAACGTAAATAAACCAACTACACCACCACGGTCGCGTGAGTATACACAACGAGGCTGTAAAGGTGGACGAGTGCGTGATGACGTTTAGTAGTCTCATTTAGCCACTTGTTAGCAACCGCCTTTTTTAAGACAACATAAAGGGTTCAAAATTCACGAATGGGGTATTTATTGATATATTTTATATCGTAGAACAAAACGTTAAAATCTCTTCAGCTTGTGTTAACCACAGACCTTATTTCAGACATCTAACTAAAAACCCATTCAAAAAACCCATTGACTTCCAGACGAGGGAACCGCAAGTGCTAAAATGCTAACTCATTTCCGGGTTTTAGGACTCAATCCTGTAGCTCTCTATTACACGTACCCCAGGCACAACGTTTAACCATGAGTAACTCCAAATCCACTATACTAGCCCTAAAAAGAAGAAAATCTGAAACGATTGCATGAGTCTAAGGAGCATTTGGGTTTGAGTGGTGTGACCTAGCCAAGGGTCAATTGATTTGCCTCTTTTAGCTTTTAGCTCCTAGTTTTGGTTTCGAAGCACATTTACTGTACGTTTTTTGTTTCAGCGTTCTCATCAACGTTTCCACCAGCAACTGTTTTTCTGACAACTCCAATGGGATGATGATGTTTCTTTGTGTCTGCTGGATGTAGAAGTAGGCGGCTGTTTGTACTTTATAATGTTTCAGGATTGTGTATCTGTCAGTTTATGGTAGAGTTCTTCTGCCCCCTATTGGCCAAAAAACCTATGAATGCAGCTTTAAACTAAACACTCACAGTTGGTTCTAATACCATCAAACGCTTCTACTTTGCTGTTTTTTCGATCACTGTTAAGCTACTGTCACTTCTTGCAGATGTTTAACTATAAAAGCCTACAGGAAAGAGGAATATTAGGAGTATTAGGGCTACCCCTAAGGATTATTTTCATTGACGATTAATCCGCCCATCACACTTTCCTAAAGCCCAAATTGACATCTCAAAATTGCTTGTTTGTTCAACAATCTAAAACCCAACGATTTTCTCTTGACTATCACGTAAACCAACAAATCCTCACAAATGAAATGCTGGAACAATCCTGAAATAACTTAAACAATTAATCAGTCATCAAAATAGTTTGCCAGTTCATTTTCATGCCTCCGCGCCGCCGGAGGCATTATGTTTTCGGGTTGTCCATTCTCATGAATGCGATATCTCAGGAATGCCTTGAGCGAATATCTTCAAATTTGGCACAATTGTCCACTAGGACTCAAGGATGAACTGATTCGATTTTGGTGGTCAAAGGTCAAGGTCACATTGACCTCACAAAACACGTTTTGGGCAATATCTCAAGAATTCATATGCTAGTTAGGACATTTTCACACAAATGTCTAACGAATTGATGATATTTTGGACAGACATGAATGTAAACTGTGACTTTTCTGGTTGGCAAAGGCATACAACCGCGAGGTGGTAATTATAGTCTATAGATATGTTTATTAATCAGCTAACCGTTGAAGCTGTAGGGGAAATTATGCCTTTTGAGTTGGTGAAAAGCTCTTCAAGGGAAACATCTGTGCAGGAAGTAACACAACAGCGATAGAAAAAAAACTGAAAAATAGAAGCAACTGGAAAAAATAACAGAATGAAAACAGTATTAGTGTTAAAAATAATAAGAGCAGCAGAGTGGTGAAATGACTGTTGTACTGAAGTGTTTGTATCAACAAATTAAAGTAGATCAGAAAACAGGGAAGCTCCTTAAAATGAATTCCATCAGTACAACAACAGTCATGTCTGCTGTTCACACTTTCTCCTTTTAACACCAATACTGTTTTCTTTCACTTAGTCACCTCTACTTGCCTTGTTGTTGTTGTTTTCGATTACTGTTAAATTAGCATCAATGAAACTTCCTGCAGATGTTTCACATTAAAAGCCTTCCAGGAATTTGTCCTTTGAGCTGCTGGAAGGCTTTTAATGTGAAACATCTGTGTAGGAGGTGTTGAGTTTTGCCCACAGCAAAAAAATGAAAGCCTCATTGTTTTTGAGAATTAGCGGAGTATTTAAAATGTTTTCCCATCACACATTTCCACACATTTATTATATTCTGATGAATGTGACTTTCTGTTGAGAAACCCCAACTGATCCAAACAGTGCCCTGATGTTGGCTGTCGGTGTGTGTGGGAGTTGCACCCTTGCAGTATTAGTGGGCTGTGGGCTGTCGTCTGTTCTGTTTGTGTATCCTCAGTTTCTTTTCTTTTTCGCCTTTGATTCCTCTCATTTCTCTCACTGTTGCCTCCTTGCAGGGTGTTGCTCAGGACTTCATGTTGTCTTGTAATCACTGTTTGACTCTCTCCCTCTTCTCTGTTATCTCTCTGTCTTGCTGAAGTCTCCTGCAGCCTCCACAGCTCTGCAGCCTCCTCTACCTCCTCTTGTCTATCTCTGTCGTGGTTCTGCATCGCTGTCGTTTTCCGTTTTTCCGGGGTGATCCTTTGAGTTCGTCTTCTGTTTGTTGACTTGCTTTCTTTTTTTTATTGTCAGACACCCCCTCCCCCTCTGCCCGCCGTGCGCTCTCTCCCATGGTTCAATGCTGCGCCTGTTTACAGTTCTGTGGTTGGTCAGTGGGTCTGAGTCCTGTTCGTGTGAAGCTGTGTCAGTTAGTTCTATGTTGTGGCTTGTCTTCAGAGTGGACCATGTGCATAAAGCTCCACAGCTTCCTGGTTTGACACCGACTCATCTCCACATACATAGTGTCTAAATGTCATGTTAAGGTCATGCTGTTATGAAATGACTTCCCTTTTAGCAAAAAGGGGAACTTCAGAGTGAGCCAGTGACAATGACAGTGAAGGAGTTTTGGGATAGAAGTGTCCAAACAATCACATTAAAGATACACTCTCTAGTTCTCCAAACTCACTGTGGATGTTTTCTACAAAACATGAACAGTGAGCTGGGAGGAAATGTTGGGTCATTTGAGCACATTTCATTTTAGAGACATTGAGCCCCATGCAAGAACATCTCTGTATTCTTATCCTAAATCTCTCTTCTTCCATCAGGTTTGCTTGTACGAGTGTTCGAACGAGTGTACAAACATCCCTTGTTGTAAATCCTTGGTTTTAACTTGATGGATACCACCTGTTCACGAGGAGGTGTACCTTCCTGAGATTTGGTCATTAGCTGAATCGGTGCCCCTAAATAGCTTTATAAGGAGATCTGCTCTGCTGCATTTGTAGACAAGTTTTGTTTACAAAAATGTCACCCAAGAGTAAAAAAAGATAAATTTCACACTTCTGAGCTTCAAGTCAGAAATCATCAGATAAAAACACAGATTTAACAGTTGTTATGCAATCTTGTGGAAATCACTACAATGATTGTCACACCACACTACTGGGAGTTACTTCATAAATGGCGAGTCAGTTATGCATTAACTTTATTACATCCGTCTCATTAAAAACAATGACATACACTCAGTGGTCACTTTATTAAGTACACTTGTACAATTTAATGCAATCCAATACATCTGTTCTGCCATAAACTTTACTTTTATGATGCCTATAATGTTAATTTTTTCTGTCATAGAAGTTTTAATCAAATGATATGTTTTGCATGATGGCCATAGTTAGTGATGGTGTTGTACCAGAGTACATTATACTGAGAGGTATTTCTAATATTCTGCCCCCCTTGTGTATATACTGTAAATAGGAAGGACAAAAAGAATAAAAACACCTCTCAATATGATGTATTCCAGTCCAACACCAACTTTAACTAGGACTTTATTATTTTAATTTATTAACTAAACTTTATGGCAGAACAGTTGTATAGGATTGGATTAGATTGTACAGGTAAGGTTATGCAAATCTATTTGTATAGCATCTTTCAACAACAGCAACAATTCAAAAAGCTTTACATAAGAAGGCATTAACACAAGATAAAGAAGAAACACAAGTCAATAAAATAAGGCAGTGGTTCCCAACCTGGGGTTCGGGCCCCCCTTAGGGTGGCGTCAAAGATCCGAGGGGGTGCGCCAGGATTTGTCTGCTCTGAGGTTGTCAAAATTAGATTTCTCATGTATAACTAAAATCATGATAAAACACTTACTGTATAATTTATACAAAAGTCTGTATATAAAGCTATTCAATAATATATATTTTTGTTGCTACTTAGCAAAATCTAATGAAATATTCTGCTTCAAACCATATTTGTTGGCGTTTAGCCTTTCAAAAACAACCTTTTCACAGCCAACCACAATAACAAAAACTATATTTCGGCTCTAACAGTATTATAGTAAATTATAAGTCGCTAAAAAAAAAAGAGATCATATTATGTATCTGCATTCACTTGGTGAATTTGTCAAGACATCATCACTTTATTTATGTTGATGAAACTGAGGAGTTCTATCATTAAAGAAAGTTGATTAAATAAAATACCACTGTAGGAAGACAATATCAAAAGACACACATAATGAGTCTCCAGCCTTCCAAGTCGACAGTAGCACCTTAGCCACAACCCCTAAAGACATTAACAGAAGAACAAAAACATACTCACTAACCCGGAAAATACATCTACACATAAGAAATATCATGAAGAGTCTAATGCCATAAAACCCCAGTAAGCCTCACTGCGTTCCCACCTTCACACTATGAACAATACAGCACAATAAGCTTCTTCCACAGTTATTCAAATAATCCTTCTTCCCACAACTAATTTATAATGTACTGTTTTTTTGTGCCGCCCCAGCCATGCCACCAGCCTCAGTGCATCTAAACCCCTGTAATACTCCCAGCAGTGGTGCCTCACATCATGTTTTTCTCATAGACTAAATGCTACTGTGTGTTTCTCCCCTGTGGAGAAAGGTAGACAGTCGGTACATGAATCATCTAAATCCCTGAAGGCAACACTCTTGTAGGGCTCACGATTTTGAAAAAAATATCTAATTATGATTATTTTGACTGGTATTGCAATAGCGATATGATTTGCAATATTAGAGGGAATGATCATCTTTACATCATTATTCTCATTTTCACTGAAAAACAAAATAATATGATGAATATGGTGTGAATCTGTACCAAACAAAGATGTTTTCTTAAGTCTGTAGAATACGATGTGTAGGCCAGGACATCTCTGCAGCACCACAATATTTAATTTAAAACGGTATTTTGACAACATTTCACCTTTAACAAATACTGTGATTTTAACAAATACTGCAATTTGAAAATTGCAGTAGGCCATATTGCGATTTCGATAAAATTTGTATTAATAGTGCATCCCTATTATATTGTCTGATTCTATTTGTTCTTGCATGAGGTCCAATCAGTGAATTTGTTTTAATACATTTTAACTTCAATTTACCATTGAAAACTCACTGAAGAAACGGCACAAAAGAAGACCGTATGGTTTCCACTACCAAACAGTCCAGATTATTATTATTAATAATTATTACTTATTTTGCTTTTTTGGCTGCTTCCAGTGAAAGTTTCTCCAGCAGAAAGGGAAAAAAAAGTAATGCATCTGATCTCAAAAGTCGATGACCCAACAGGCTTTATTACTTGACACCTCAGTAGGTACAATAGGAACAGGTTCATCACTTTTTAATTTCATTTTAAATTCCATTAAAATCCCCTGGTTAGATTTGAGATAACCTGGGCAGAGTTTTGCAGTGAACACCTGAAGTTTCCTCTTGTTATTTAAAAACTGCTTATTGGTCATCCAGGAATCTAAACCTGCTTTATGTCCATGATCTGTTGGTATTGTTGGTTCCAGGAGTGATGTTGACATTGTTCCCAGCAGTGACTCTCCAACAAGGTTTCATACAGGACAGTACAGTAAGCTGATGGATCAGAACATTTCATGTTAATAAATCATCCCAGGTTCAGTCAGCGTTGTCAGCTCAGTTGTTCACGAGGACAAACAGCACATCAAAACTCAGCGTGTCAGATCAGTGTAGATCTGTTCTGTTTACGTTCATCACTAGTTCACATTTCTTTGGTATGGAAATATGACAAATAGCAGTGGATGGAGCGAGTGCAGCTGAATTCAGTGTAAGCTCTTGAGCAGAGATCAAACAGATCAAACAGCTCCACGTTACAGTACTACAGTCCAAACAGGATCCCAGCTGATGAAGTGAAATGCAAATATGCAGTTTGTTTATGCAAATGAGGAGCAAAGCTGGCGAGCAGGACGTGAAAGCAGACTTCATAACTCAGCCTCGTTTCCAAACTCTGATGTGAAACAAACACAGCGTGTGTGTGTGTGATTGACGGCCTCCGGTTAAATCCTCTCTGTTGTATCTGCTGTTCTCTGTTCTGTCTGCTGCTCTTCATTATGAACTGCTGCTCCCAGCTCGTCTCTCTGAAAGCTACCTGGACCTTTTTCATGAATGTTCTGTGATCATAAATTGATGAAATGTGACTCTTTGCATTCAGCCAAAGGTTCACCGTGTTAATAAAGATGTTAAAGTTGATAAACAGTCAGAGGTCTCTTTTCTGATCTCTGACAAAAACTCATTCGGTCGTTTTCTGCTTTCCCATCCGACTGAATCTGTAACGTTTTCTCTGCCTCTCTACCCTTCATCCCCAAACCACTCCTGAACCCTCCTCCTTTTTGTTTTGTAATTTATTATTTATTATTTATTATTTATTATTTATTGATTTAATTCATTCACCTTTTGTCAACCCGTCCTGCCTTCCTCCCCTCATCCTCTGCTCCCCATCCTGACCACGCTGAAATCTTTCCCCTCTTCCATCTTCATTCTAAAAAATTCAACCGTCTGCCTCTTTCACCATCTTTCATCACCCTTTCCCTCCTCATCCCCCTTCATCTCCACCTCTTCCTCATCACAAACCCTTTCCTGACCTCTCCTAAACCTCCTCCTCCTCATCATCTCTCTTTACTCTGCACCCCGGTCCCACCCTCCTCCTCCTCCTCCTCCTCCTTTTACCCCCCAACCACTACCTTATCACCCCTCCTCCCCTTCCCAGCCAAAACCCAGGACGGCATCGCCCTGGAGATCCAGCCGCTGAAGAGCGAGGATGCCACTGAGTCGGAGGAGAAGGAGGAGAAAGAGGAGGTCAAACCAGTGAAGAAGGTCAACGTGACCAAGAAGGAGAAATCGGTGCTGCAGGGCAAACTGACCAGACTGGCTGTACAGATCGGGAAGGCTGGTGAGGAGCACGCACATCATACATCATATCAGTTTCATCTCTGAACATACAGGACATGTTTAACTTAGCACAGACACTGGAAACTGCTAGCCTAGCTCCATCAAAAGAGAAAATCCACCTTCCAACTTGAAGTCCGGTCAATTTATTCACCAAAATGCTTTCAGATTTAGGTAAATTTATTGTCCAATAGATTTGCATAAAATGGAAATTTGTCTTTGGCACTGGCATATAGGACAACGCACACAATACACAACGATACACAACAATTATGCATCTTAAAGTGACCAAGTGGCAGTAATAAATGTGATGAGTGGATTGTTCTTCCACTGGCATGTAAGTCTATCAAAACATCACAACAGTGCATGATACTGCAGTGTTTAACAATAAATAAATACATGTACATTCAAATTAGGGCTGTCAAAGTTAACGTGGCAAATTCGTTTTAACGCCACTAATTTCTTTAACGCATTAAGACAACTTGCGATTTTTAGGTTATAGCGAGCTCAGTTTTAAAGCTAGAGTGAAGATAGATAGAGTGGCATCATATGAAACTAGAAAACCGAAGGAATCCACCGGTACCAATCATGTCATACTAGCTTGTTACAAAGGAGGTTCAATAAAGCTCCAAACTTACGCTAAATTTTGCCGAGGAAAAACTGTCATGGCTAAAATGTGTGATCAATTTGCGATTAATCCCGATTAACTATGGACAATTATGCGATTAATCGTGATTACATATTTTAATCGATTGACAGCCCTTAAATGTACATTCAAATAAGTGATGGTGTTGGTTAAAGCAGCGTTAAAGCTTTGAAGGGGAAAGGGTTAATATGAGGGTGGAGGGGAGTGGGCAATGGAAATAAATGGTTAAATAAATAGGTTTAATGGACAATATTAAAGCAGCTATATACTCATATTATAATTAAGGGGACTCAAACACAGTTATAAAACAATGGATGTAAAGGGTAAGTACACCCTGAAATACTGCCAGGACCATCCCCTTCCACCTTATCTAAACATAAAGTATACAGCCACTCCAGCAGCTCTTTGAGGCTGAACATACGTAGGCACAGCTGTGCTTTGAGCGACATGCTAACATCAGCAACATGCACACAATGACAATGCTAACATGCTGATGCTTAGCAGGTATAATGTTTACCATGTGCACAATCATAGTTTAGCGTCTTAGCATGCTAACATTTGATAATTAGCAGTAAACAACAAGAAATTAAAAATGAGGGCAGAACATGATCTTGCAAAGTCATTGATCACGCCTTCATTAATCTGCTTTTATTCTGAGGACCATGTGTTTACCCCGATGATGTGATTATCACAGCCGCCCACGCAGTGGTGCTGTTGCTGTGTTCTGTGTAAAAAGCCGAAGGTATCCCGCAAATTGCGAAAACTTGCAAAAACTCTCGCGAGACTTGCTACCCGACGACCTATCCTAACCTTCAAGGTCAATGCCTAACTTTAACTATTCGAGATCTTCTCATCTGACTCTGGGGCAAACGAAGAACAAGAGGATTTCCAGACATGTGGGACTGATCCTTTAGTAGCACACAGAGTGATCAGGCAGTGAAGGGACTGAGAGGCTGAGGGTCAGAATGCACTCAGTTTTATTGGGAACATGATTCATCCCAGAATTGAAGGTATTTTCTGTGTCATTTCAATTGACCTTAATACACTGAGGGGCTTTCAGGACAGGCTTCAGTTCTAAACTACAGGAATAGAATTTGGGCAAAAACACTTTGATGGGAGAGGTGAAGCAGAAAAACATAAGCAGTGGATTTCTCTGTTTCACCTGGTCTCACCTATTTCTGATTTACACTCAGGGTGTTGTCTGACTTACAAGCAAAAACATTTTTTTTTAAAATGTATACTGAGGCTTCATTCATACGTTTACCCTTGTTTTGCATCCAGACCTCACCGCCTTGCTAAAATATAAACCAATAATACTATTTTGTCTGTGGTTTAACCATAATTCCTCTGTGATTTCAGTGTGTTTTACAAGCCCGATATATTCAAATGTTGAATTCAGCAATCAGTCAAGTCAAACATTAAAGAATTAATACATCCACAAACATGAAAGTCTGCAACTTTTTGCAAACTTTTTTTTTTTGCCATTATTTGATCATTGATGATCGAGCCAGACAGAAAACATGGAAAGAGAGCAAAGAGGATGACATGCAACAGAAAACATTGTGATTACATGGTATGTTAGACAGCTTGGCCACAGGGACGCTGATCCGCAAACTTTTTAATACCCAAAACAACCAAAATCACATTTCTACTTATTCACTTACTTTGTCATATTGTAGTTATTGGACATCGGATTGTCCCTGAATGCACCATCAGGCGTTTTAAAGGTGTTACCAAGACAAAAACCATGACAAAAAACACAAGCTAATGGCTCTAATGTGAAGTCTACAGTACAGGTCGTCATTTATATTTCACGCTGTGGAAACCAGTGGCCTCTACATATAAAACTGACTTGACATGAACAGGATGTGTGCTTGTGTTTAAACTCTGCTCGTTCCAACCAGGTCTGATCATGTCGGCTGTGACCGTCATCATCCTCATCCTCTTCTTTGTGATCGACACCTTCGGGATCCAGGGTCGATCCTGGGTGGCCGAGTGCACCCCCATCTACATCCAGTACTTCGTCAAGTTCTTCATCATCGGTGTGACGGTGCTGGTGGTGGCCGTTCCTGAGGGGCTGCCACTCGCCGTCACCATCTCTCTGGCCTACTCCGTCAAGGTAAGCAGGATTATGGGAAGTGTAAGATCAATGGATTTTGAACTCCTCACATAATCATGTTCTCTTAGGATTTGATATCTACACTCAGACATTCCATCAAGTCATGTAGTTCTCAAAACGGTCAAACCTGAGCCTGTAACCTCATTCTCCATATTTTAGAAAATGATGAAGGACAACAACCTGGTGCGTCACCTGGACGCCTGTGAGACCATGGGCAACGCCACGGCCATCTGCTCAGACAAGACGGGCACGCTGACCATGAACCGCATGACAGTGGTGCAGGCGTACATCGGCGACACGCACTACAGAACCATCCCCGAACCCGACGCCATCAAACCAGAGACTCTGGAAATCATGGTCAACAGCATCTCCATCAACTCGGCATACACTACCAAGATCCTGGTGAGACGTTTTTTCTGTAATTCATTAAGCAAGAGTAGAACGTTTTTGAGCCCAGGCGATCAGATGTCTCTGTTCCTCTTAACATCACATCACATCCAAACCTTTTGTCCCTCCTCAGCCTCCGGAGAAAGAAGGCGGCCTGCCCCGCCACGTAGGCAACAAGACCGAGTGCGCTCTGCTGGGCCTGGTGCTGGAGATGAAGAGGGACTACCAGCCAATCAGAGAAGAGGTCCCCGAAGAGAAACTCTACAAGGTTTACACCTTCAACTCCTCCCGCAAGTCCATGAGCACGGTGCTGAAGAATGCCGATGGAGGTTACCGCATGTACAGCAAAGGAGCATCAGAGATCGTCCTGAGAAAGTAAGAAAAGAGATCAGATCAACTGAAAATGTCTGAGGGAAGAGGCGGGGTGGATGGAGTAATGGATGGTATTTCCTATTTTCATCTTTCCAGATGCTCCCGTATCTTGGACGCCCAGGGTCAGGCGCACGTCTTCAAGCCGAAGGACCGCGACGAGATGGTGCATAAGGTGATTGAGCCGATGGCGTGCGAAGGGCTGAGGACCATCTGCGTGGCTTACAGGGACTTCCCCGCCGAGGCCGGAGAGCCCAACTGGGAAAACGAGAACGAGATCCTGAACGAGCTCACCTGCATTATCGTGGTCGGCATCGAGGACCCCGTCAGACCTGAGGTACAGAGCTAATTTAACTCAGCCCACAAAGATATCCATCTGAAAACACGTCTGGAGAGCAGTAGCGTTATTATAGGAGCATCATTGTACGTCATACTTCAGCACTGGTTCAAACTTGCAACAAGGTTCACTAATTTTAGTGAACCTGGATGTCCAAATTGGTTGCCTTTTTATGGGTACAACTGAGTATCAAAACTATCAGATACTTGAGAGTGCCCCCCAAAACAAAATTCTAAGTGGGGCCAGTTATAAATAAGTAAAAACAGGTTTCAAAACACAGGGAGGCTACGGTGAGCTCGGCTCCCCTGAAAGAGACATGAGCTCCTTTTTGCGCATTTGAGCGCATTTTTGGTGCCACTTTTTTTTCTGTAGAAATATATTATATTATTATTATATATATGTATATTTATATTATTTATATATAATATTATATCAAATTTATGTTGTTATATTTGTTGAAATTCATTACATCCCGACAGCAATCAATAAATCAAATGCTCTGACAAAAGAAAGAAAACAATCCAGTATCTGTGGCTGTTGCAGGACTGTGATAAACCCGTCCAATCATTACATTCAGCCTGAATGAAGTGATTGGACGGGCTACGTGTCTGTCTACCTACCTGCCAGCCTGTCTGTGCACACTCACAGCTCTGAGTACTAACACTAGCCATGTTCGTTGTTTACGTTCATTATGATAATGCTAGGAGGTGTAAATGAGACATGAGGTAGCTGGATACGGTACGTAGTCAAGCAGTGTGCGTTCATGTGTTTTGGAGGGAGGCCTGAAGGGAGGGGCTGCGATTGTTTTGGTTGGATACTTTCAAAAAACAATCTCAGAACCCATCGGCTATCGGTCTGACGATGGATAAGCCTCTAGGGGTCAAGGGGCTATAAGTCTGGGGTTCCGTTGTAGCCAGCGGATATCCAGGCCAAGACTTCCTTTTCCGTGTGCTTCTCATTTTGATTTACAGTCCGATTAGCAACTTGAGATGGAGTTGTAGTTGAGAGACGACGTGTACGACCGTGTTGTTTCACAAGAACCCAGTTTACAAGCTAATTTGAAACCAATAAACAGCTTAATCAATGTCAGACAATAGCCGGTGGGTTCCCAGATTTCATTTCAGCCAATGCGTTCAGCCTCTTTTGCTCTCCACACGGACTGTTTACCTGCATTCAACCAAAGCCTGCTCTAATGTCAATATGCTCAATACTAATCAAACTACAAACGGAAACCAGAACACTTCTGCTACCAACATCTTATCCTGTGGAGCCACAGATTCTACATCATGTGAATGCAAAATCTGTTTATAGAGATTATTCAAAATCTTGCTGGTTTCTCCAAAGTTGCAGAAATACATAATAGGCTAATAGTAAAGCACTTGTCAACGTGCGTGTTTATTTTTGCATAACAATTTCCAATAATTTGTATCTATTAAACACTGTATGATGGTGTATTTGCATTGCCACGTTACCTCCGTAATGCTTTACTGTGCAGTGAGCATTAGGTGTTGTGTAAGCTGTTGGAAAAGTTACTATGACATGTTTTCCGTAGATCAACATCTGAGGCTGTGGGTTCATAATTGTCATGGGATGCAGTCTCTGTCTGGTCTGATAAAAAAAAAGTAACGCAAACCACCATACAGTGCCTTCCATCGAAAGCCGCGGTGTAATTTGAACGCTGAGTAAACAACTTTGTAGGAGTGTTTTTAAAGTGGGCACTGATAATAAGTGCTGAAGAAAGATGAGTTTAGTTTAGTTTGAAATGTCCTGCATACACTGCAGGCATGAAGCAGAGTCACTGAAGCTCAGTTTGTTCCTGAACGAACACAAGAGAACAAAGCGAACATGGAGCTCAGAAGTGTAACTGAACTGCTCTGACATGCTGCTCATGATTCTATTAAAGTGTTTGTGTTATGAAGAAACATGTTAAGGTGAAAACATTCAATAGTCCATGACAGAGTGGAGATAAAGGAACAGTATAAACAGTGGAGTGCGTGGTGGTCAGGTGTGCAGCTGCTCTGAAGTGTTAAATGGAGCCTGTAATGAAGCTCAGACAGCGCCAGTGTTGCTGCCTGCTGCTTTAATGTCAGAGCACAAAGATCACAGACAGGATGGAAATAACTGGAGAGCAGCAGGAGTCAGTCAGCAGCTCAACGGTTATCTCCACACGACCTGAGATGTGATGGACACAAAACCTCCTCGCAATATTGGAGCTTTCAGGCATCAAATTCAATGTATGTAGCTTACCTAACAGCTTTAACTGTATAGGGGACTGCTTCCACCATCAGAGAGCAGAGACCGTATATAGCCAACTGCAATTAATGGTCTTAAAGGGCAACACACACACTGGCACCACCTTGACGCTCAGGATGACACACAGCAAACTCGTTAGAAAAGCAGCCCGAACCAGCCTGAACTACTTCTTTTGTCTGTACGGTGCACTCGCAGGTGTGTCAAACGACCCACCCTGAAACCCCACACCCCTTAGATACTGTTGCTACGCCTGGCAGCTTTCCAATCTAGTGCATGTTCAGTTTACAATGATAACAGTGGCAGATTTACCATCAAAATTCAAAGTGATTTTTGAAACAGTGGGTCCTTGATTTCGGACAGAAGTTAAAGCCGCAGTCAGTAACTTTGAGCAAATATGATATATATACTGTTTAGCTGTAAAATAGCTGTTTGTGATCCGGCCCCATATTGAAAACAGTCAAGCCAAAACCAAGCACCGCCCTGCAGCCGGAGCAAACGCTCTCATTTTACAGCTAAACAGTACACTACAAGATGTTTCTGAAAACATCTGAAGCGAGTAATTGGCATTACAGTAACAGAATATTGATTTATATTTAATCAGGGCTCGCTAGTTTGACAGTTTGATCGGAGTTCACAAGTTTTGCGAGCAGTGAAAAGTCAGCATCCTCAGCAGCTGATGATCCACGGAACAGAATTGATCTTGTACTGCAGTGCAGAGCTAGTATTATATTATAGCCTTGGTATTGTAGTGCAGTATTATACATAAAATGCAATTAAAATATTATTTTGTGCCAACATAACCATGTTCGATTGTTTAACTAATATGTTTTACTTTTGCGAGAGAAAAGGCTTTAAGTAGGACGAGGACTAACGGATGAAGAATGTAACCTAAATCTAATGAAGATCAGGACAGAGAGCTGCTAACATGTTCCCGACCTGAACTGTTTTTTTGTTTTTTTACGTAACTTGTAACCCCACAGAATAATGCAGTTAGCTAATGATATGATATGAACTTTTGGCTGTGGAACACATTGTTTCATCCAGTCCTTACACTCTTGTGATTTTGCTTTTGGAAAGGTGATTTAAAAAGACACCACCATCCAAACTCTTTTTGTATACAGACAGAGTATCTCAGCAGATGTGTGTTGCTCTTAAAGTTTACCAGATTCTTCAACCATCTCACTTTCTGGAAAATGTTTATCATAATGGCACTACTCACCCCTTCCCTCAGGTCAAGGCTCCCCTCTGAGTGAATCAAACATACGATTTGTGTTTGTGTTTGTAAGCAAACACAGAACTCCTGTTGGTCTCCGTCAAATGCCAGCTGTGCCACCTGTTGAGAGAGGGAAGTAGCCAACAGCTTTCTGTTTGTCACCATGGACTGCTCACAGATGACTGCCTCTATCTCTTTTTATGCACTCTATTATTTGAGATGAATGAGGTCTCAGTTAGGATAAAGAACAGCTCCGGTGTAGAAGCTGCTGCTGCTGTTGCAGGTCTAGTAGTCCCACATGTTGGCGTCTGAAGATGTGATTCTGGATCTGTTTTAGTTTTACTTCAGAAAAACAAATCCAACTAAAAATCTGACCATCAGACAGACTTGGTTTGAAGATGAGCGAGCTTTCCTTTCAATCACCTTTACACCGATGTTTAGATCAGGAAGAGAGTTTCTCTGACCTTCTGAACGTGTGTGCTCATCTTTCAGCTTTCATGACGTTTCTCTCTGTCACTCTTCCAGGTACCTGAGGCTATCACTAAGTGCCAGCGCGCAGGCATCACTGTACGTATGGTTACTGGAGACAACATCAACACGGCCCGCGCCATCGCAACCAAGTGTGGCATTCTGCTGCCCGGCGAGGACTTCCTGTGTATGGAGGGCAAAGAGTTCAACCAGCAGATCAGAAACGACCAGGGAGAGGTGAGACGAGCGCAGAAATGTTTCACTGAAGTTTACCACAGCCTACAAGTATGTAATAAAATCTTACCTGAAGCTACATGAAGTTTTGACCACAGGATGATTCCAAAATTCACAGCATTGATGTGTTTTTGGCTTGTCAAGTCCCAAACGTATTGGCACATCCAGCAGACACAGAGCAACATGGGCAGCGCCGGAGATAGCTGTGGCCGGCATTATGTTTTCAGTTTGCTCGTCCGTCTGTCTCATTCTTGTAAACGTGATATCTCAGGAATGCCTGGAGTGAATTTCTTCAGATTTGGCACAAATGTCCACTTGGACTCAAGAATGAACTGATTAGATTTTGGTGGTCAACGGGCGAGGTCACTGTGACACCACAAAACACGATTTTGGCCATAAATCAAGAATTCATATGCTAATTATGACAATTCACACAAATGTCTAACAGGATAAAATCATGAAGTGATGGCATTTTGAACAGACGTGGATCAACTTGATTGGATGGCGGAGGAATACAACCTACATCCCTTGTGGTTTTATGGTTTAATCTGGTTTGATTAGTAGCTGGTTGCTGAGAGTCTTCACATTTGTGAGATGAAGCCCAGACTATTTTTCCTCCGCTGTAAAGGAATTACTGTTTTGTGTCCCAAAATAAAAGCTTCTCCAGTACACTATGAAGTAATACTTCAAAATGTACAAGTAAAGCGGTGGGTTATCGGAGGGTTGTCTTTAGATTCATTAAAGTTTTATGCTTCCATTACACAGGCAGGAGATTGTAATTGTCCCAGTATTTGTTACATAATGTTGTTTGAAAAAATTAAAACAATTTTCTTGTTTTTTCATTTCTAGGTGGAACAAGAGCGCCTGGATAAAGTTTGGCCCAAATTGCGCGTTCTGGCTCGTTCCTCACCGACAGACAAACACACTCTGGTCAAAGGTGGGTTCAGTATTATATGATGTATACTGTTTAGCATGTTTTACTGCTGATTACATATATATTTGTCCTTGTGTACCAGATGAGATTAATGTAGTTTTATGGCAAATCTGATGTTGGTTGATCTCTAATTCCACAGTAAATAGTCGTGACATGTTTGTGTTTTTAAATGAATTTGTTCTCACTCATTGAAATGGAGAATTGTTCTTGTTGTTGACCAGGAATCATCGACAGCACGGTGCTTGAAACCCGACAGGTGGTGGCAGTGACAGGGGACGGTACCAACGACGGCCCCGCCCTCAAGAAAGCTGACGTTGGCTTCGCCATGGTAACCACTTTTTCATTTTTCGTCACGTTTTTCCTTCCACTGCTTCATTCATCTGCTGCTCCAGTTTGCTCCGCATCATTACCAAAAAGAAAAAAACCTTTTGAGTTAATTATATTTCTAATGCAGCCATGAAAAAAGGTTATTTTCTCTAAACGTCATCCACAATAACTCTCGAGTTTCATGCCATGGATTCATTAAGTTAGCTGTGAAATGGAAAAATAAATCAATACATACAGCCTGGATGCTCATCAGCACAGCGGGGTCCCACTCTGCCGCCAAGATACTGCGCTTATTTTCCAAAGACCAGCATACAGAGAGGGAGACTAATTCTCTCTTTTATTGTTTTGGTTTATGTCTGTCTAACATTTAGTCGATAATATCAGTCTAAAGGTCTTTGCACAAGTCCGTATTTTTCTGTGTTTTTTTTATACGTCATCCGGTAAAAAATCCTTAGGCACAGAAACAAACAGGGCTAATGAATGAATGACATTAGCAAGAAGCTATTGTTGAACTGCCGAGAGCACAGTCACTACTGTCTAATCTTTTCTACATCCTTTTTTTTTCCAATCATCCCCGATTCCAAGCTGTTCTGCAATCACCTACCACAGCCTATCTTTAAATTCTGCATATCTGTTTTCTTTACTTTGTTGTAAAGTGCTTTGCTGGAAGATGAATGAACGAAGTGAATGAGCTTATATGATGTCATTTTGGATGATGACGTTTGCATGTACGGTGGCTCTGAGTGGTCAAACAACCCTCTTTTGGCTTTTGACGGATGCGAAAAAATGCAGAAAATCAAACCTGTTCTGAAAACTTTATGACGCACAGAGGTTTCGGAGTCGGTGTGTAAACGTCATTGACACAAGGTGAAAAATACCAACTTGGTGTGGAAAGGCCTTTACTGTACAGCCTGGTCACAGACAGCTAACCATAAATTAGCTAACAAACCTGATCCCTGATCTCAGCCCTTAAAAAGACCACATCAGAGAGTTTTATCCTTTTTAGTACAATTTGCATATACAGTACTTTATATTACTACTAAATATTTTACAATCCATGCTGGTATGTTTCTTTTGGATGTATTTTTTTCCATTCCTGGAATCTATAGGTTCATTCATTTCTGTACAATAAGAGTTTTTGTCATCATAAAAACTGTCCCAGAACATAAAACACACACATGCTCACAAATGATGCCCAACATAGTCTAAAGCTGGGGACACACCAACCCGACATCAGAGAACTAGCGGTGACGAAGGCCGTCTGTTGCATCGCCTCACGTCCCATTTGTTTTGGCCGACTAGTTGCACCCAAACACACCTCTAAGACTACAGCCGACGGCCAGTTAACACGGACGTTCTGCGCCTGCGTAAGATGAAATAACTCTCCATGCCAGCAGGCGGCGGTAGTCTGTATTAGTCATTCAAAAAAGGGAAACCGGAAGACTTAGGACTGCGGATATACAAGCCGTTGTTATGATACGTACATGAAACGAAGCAGCGTCTGCTGACTATTTCACACCACTCTCACTCACCACTTAGCTTCATTACAGATGGCCATGTTGCTGTGAAAATATCTGTGTATTGTAATGATCAGATGAGATGAAGATGAAAAATGAGAAGAGCCTTCTGTGTGCCGTCTTGACTTTACGTTTGCTTGCTTTCCTCACTTCCGTTTTTCTTCTCATGCACTGATTCGCATAAGCTGAACAGCCAATCAGAGTGATTTCTCTCACCGACGGGTTCCGCCGGCAATTCAACATGCAATATCGGCTGAAAAAAACTCCGACACCGGCCGACGGTGCGGGACACACCGAAAAAACTAGGCCGACGGACGCTTACCGACGGCCCCAAACTGTCCGACGGACGACCGTTGGCTTGGTGTGTCAGGGCCTTTAAATAATAATAATATATGACATGCCCATCTAAACATTTAGTGACTGTGATTAATCCTGTAAATCACGGGTTCGTGGGCTCTGATCGTTCAGAGGGATTAACGCCGCAGCAGCACTCGGTTCACCTGAGAAATACTGCTGAAATAAAGAGAGAGAGATTGAAACGTGAAGCAGCTCTACTCACAGTCACAGTGTTTATCATCAATGAATGTTTCAGCTGCTGCTGATCGGGAAATATTCACAGTGTGTCGTTTCTCCCAGCTGAGCACAAAGAGTTACACTGAACAAACGATCAGCTGACACTATAGCCGATACGGAGAAATGAAAAGCACAGTGCTGAGCCTGTGTATGAGCTCAGTAACATCAGCTGCCTCCTCTGTGTGTTGTTCTGACCTTTGTTAACTGGGGAAAGTCATCTGAACACCAGAGGGCTGCTGAGCAGCTGCCGTGCTGGCAATAGTTACTGTTCCTAAACACACCGCAGAGGCAGTCTGGGGATTTAAACCAGTGACCTTTCAGTCTTAATGTGTCCCATTTTGAATATTTTCAGTTCACACCCAGTGTCCCAGTTCAATTATCACCTGTTCAGCTGGAAAACAGAGAGCGATCCACCTCCGTCTGTCTGGGAGTGTCCGACTCTGCAGAGAGACACAGTGACTCACATCCCAGCTTCTTTATGGTCACCATTAACACAACACTGGTTAACAGTATTGTCACTTAAAGCTTTGTACACTTAAGCTGCATTATCCTTTTAACCAGAGGCCCCTGGGCAGGTTGTTCTAACTGGGTAAAAACGAGCCTCCAGTATTGCTTTTTTTGTCATCATTAAATTTTAACCTTCAGCTGGTCTGTCCCTCTCCTCTCCCTCGTGCATGTCATACTGCTTTGCAGGAGAAGAATAATACTGCTGAGTTAACAGCAGCTCTCTCCTGCAGTCACGTTAAACACCACGAAAAATAATCAGTTGCTCATGAAACTGTGCTCCAGCTGGACCTCTGTTTTAGGTTTAGAAAGAGACGACCTGGTGTCACATCTGAGCTGAAAAATGTATTTGACGCTTTATGTCCTATACTGCAGCCAGCCACCAGGGGGTGATCAGGATGTTTTGGCTTCACTTTTGGGGAGCTGTCATGTCGTCCATCTTTATTAACAGTCTACAGTTTGTTTACGTCTGAGTCACAGTTCAACCAAAGAATGAAATTCCCCTCCCAGATTTGTGTTGCAGAAATATTTTCCCTACCTTATTAATCATTTCGTGACCCCTCTGATTTATCTTGCAGAAATGGGTATTTGATTGGTGGAGCAGATAATACTCCAATCAAAAACCACAGATTATTGTTGTTGTTTGTTTGAGCTTTTGACCAGCAGATACTGTTTGAAGTTTGAGCTCTTTGTTATCCAGTGATGCTTGTTAGATGCTGCAGCTCATGCGCTGATTCCTCCATTTAAATTCATACTGACATAAGATGTGCCATGCCATCAGTTAGAGGTTCAGTCTGGCTTTATTATTGTATTTTTATTATTGTCAACAAATCACATTGAGAAGACCAAAACGTTGTGTTAGTCCATCTCTCAGTACATTCCTACTTGTCGTCTGTGGCATTCAGCCCCAAGCTCACTGGTTTCCTCTGAAGATGTAAATCTTTAATAACAGCTCACAAAAATATAGTTTCATTTTAAAAGACTCAGTTATTTCCATGGACTCTATATACAGTAAGAAGTGTCACTGTAACGTCACCCATTGGTTTGTGGACTTCCGTTTTGAAGCCTCGAGTTCAGCGTTTTGGCTGTCGCCATCTTTTTTTTGCAACCAGAAGTGACACGAGAGGGTGGAGCTAAGTATAACCAAACGCTGAAGAAGACATTTTTAGGTTACCAAAATGTTAAAATTAATTTTCATGAACTGAAAACACACTGTGAAAGGGTTAAAGTTCTAATACAAAAACACGGACAGCTCTCAGACCGGACAACGCCGCGGTAGTGACCTGTCAATCACAAAGTAGCTACGCCCTAAAGCATACCCTGCTTTATGGTCTATTTGACTCTAAATGGAACCATAATTTACTAAATGAACATCATGCTGTATTGAAGAAGACTTGAAACTAGCGACTGAGACCATGAACTCATGTTTACAATGTTTACTGAGGTAATAAATCAAGTGAGAAGTAGGGTCATTTTCTCATAGACTTCTATACAATCAGACTTCTTTTTGCAACCAGAGGAGTCGCCCCCTGCTGGCTGTTAGAAAGAATGCAAGTTTAAGGCACTTCAGCATTGGCTTCACTTTTCAGACCTGGAGGTCGCCCACCGGTAATTTATTAAAAAACAGCCAATCACTGTAATATTTAGCAACCGCTACTCAAAGAGGAGGAAATAGTGCATTTGTTGAGGACTATTTTCAACGGCGGATTAATCCATATGTAGTGCTCTAGCGAGTATTTGGGGCAGCAGGACGATGTATGTTGATGTATGTTTTTAATAGTTTTTGGACAACAATGGAACTCTATGTCACAGAGGAAGAAGCTGCTAACTGGTTATTCTGAGTTTCCGTCTGAAATCAGAAACCAGGATCTGATCCCCCCCTCTTCATCATTCTTCTTGTCAGGGAATCGCCGGCACAGATGTGGCAAAGGAGGCGTCTGACATCATCCTGACCGACGACAACTTCACCAGCATCGTCAAGGCCGTCATGTGGGGAAGAAACGTCTACGACAGCATCTCCAAGTTCCTGCAGTTCCAGCTGACCGTCAACGTGGTGGCCGTGATCGTGGCGTTCACCGGCGCATGCATCACACAGGTAGGCTGAAGGCTGCTGCACACTTATAGACACATTTAAAGACAAAAAAAGTCTCTGTACTAGAACAGGAAATTTACATTATTTGACCTTCCCGCTTATTGAATTTTTAAACTAATGGATGAGTTGTGAGCTCAGTCTGGCTTCCTACATTTGAGATGTTCTGTATAAAAGTTATATTTTCCTCCACAGCGTTAATGCTTTAATATCACCAGGATTAAATATTCCATGTTCCTGCCATCAGTCAGCTGATTCAACCTGATTCAGGATGCACACGTTTGAATGGATCTCATTCACATTGAGAACAAATGAGGAATTGTGTAACATGTTGGCTGCGCTCAGTATTTCTACCTTCTCTGTGGATTTTAATGATTGAACATGAACTGAAGCTTGTGGCTTGATGGTTATTCTGTAAATGTCTTTTTGATCAAATCTCCGCAGAAACAAGAGAAGGCGAGTCATTTTCAGATTTTTTGATGTGACCGTCAGAGCACTGTGAGGAGGCGAGGCGGCCGTGTCACATTTTTTTTGTTTCATAATGTGCCTCTAATCAGGAAACTAAACTCCTGACACAATAAAAAAAGTAACTTGCGGCTGTGTATTAATTGAAAGGCTCACAGCTGGCAGGACAGATAACTAACTCGGCTACAGAGTAGAGAGCACAAAGTAGGCTAAGAAACAGCCTGAAACCATGGCAACACGTCACCATCATAATCCTATAATATAACAGGGGCTCAGCAGGTCTGTGGTCTCTGCGCTGTGTTGATAGTCACTGATCATCCAGCGCTTGGTCTCTGTCTCTGTTAGGCCACTGACATGTTGGCACAGATCATTAAAAGATGGTAAACTGATTATATCTATATTCTGTATGTACATATACTGTATATATATATATATATATGGCATCAACAATGTCCATCAATACCAGTGGAAATTATGCTCTTGGATGGACCCAGCAGCCACAATATGCAGTAACATTGTGCTTCATTCAGCTCACATGTACTGTACAAACATGTCTTTGAATCTCTCTGTGTTGGCCTGGCCGGGGTCCAGGGGCTGCAGACACGTCGTCATGAGGTGACGCTCTCAAAGTGTGTTCGGACTGAATGTGAAGTGAATTTTAGAGGTGGCGAAATTTCATATAAAGTAGGACCGCTGTTGAAGAACTGAGGTGAACTGAGGCGTTTGTGCAAGTTGAGAATTATTTAAAGAGCCAGTGTGTAACAACTAGGGGGATCTATTGGCAGAAATTAAATATAATATACAGTATAATAAGTGTCTTTTCTTTATATAATAAGAATCTTTGTGGTTTCGTAAGCTTAGAATGAGCCAATTATATCGACATAGAGAGCTCAAAATGTGCAGAGATAGAGACGTGTTATTGGTTGTTGCTTATATTTTCCTATTGTCTGCTTGCTCGCTGAGATTTCCACTCCTTCCTGTAAATTAAACACCTGACCTCTCCTCCTCCTCCTCTTCCTCTTCCTCCTTTTCCTCCTGCAGGACTCCCCCCTGAAGGCCGTCCAGATGCTCTGGGTCAACCTCATCATGGACACCCTGGCGTCCCTTGCTCTGGCCACCGAGCCGCCCACCGAGTCTCTGCTGCTACGTAGACCGTACGGCCGCAACAAGCCTCTCATCTCCAGGACCATGATGAAGAACATCCTGGGTCACGCTGTGTACCAGCTCGTCATCATCTTCACCCTGCTCTTCGCTGGTGAGTTCAACGCAACTAACAACATTCAAAGGGAGAAATCCAGCTGGAGAAACCAGACGAGTAACCTCAGTTTGTTCTGTATTCGAATCCATTTTAGAGGAATTTTGTGGATATTAAGATTTGTACTATTTGTTTGTTTCCCAGGCGAGACCATTTTCGACATCGATAGCGGACGCAACACTCCCCTGCACTCACCGCCAACGGAGCACTACACCATCGTGTTCAACGTGTTCGTCATGATGCAGCTCTTCAACGAAATCAACGCCAGGAAGATCCACGGAGAGAGGAACGTGTTCGAGGGCATCTACAGGAACCCCATCTTCTGCAGCGTCGTGCTGGGGACCTTCGTCCTGCAGGTAACTCCATCATCATCATCATCATCATCATCATGACCACATACATCATCATCTAATGCCATGATTTCCAACCTTTTTCTTTTATAGATGCATAGATTCAAATTAAAATGTAAAAATTATAAAATGAGATCATTGATATACAGTAAAGGGAGGGAGGGAGGAAGGGGGTCACTTGTATTTAATGAAGTAAACTGATCACGAGATAAGATGTGTCTGTTTTACAAGTTGTAAAAACTAAGTAAGTAAGTTATAGCAAGTTTTGCCAGGCTGATATTAGTCCATAATTGCCTGGCTGAAGTTAGTTTGACAATCAACAAGGATTTTCTTGGCTTTTTACCTCTACATTTGGTGCAGAGAGTTTTGGCACAAACTTCTCCACAAGCCCTTTGGTTCCTATTGAAGACATACATCTTAAAAAACAGCTCATAAATATATAGGTTAATTTAAAAAGAATGCTCAGTAATTTCCTAAAACAGCTGGTTTCTGTAGATTTTAAGAATCGTCACTCAAACAGGAGGAAATAGAGCATTTGTTGGGGACTATTTTCAGCGGTGGATTAATCCACATTTGGTGTTCTAGTGAGTATCTGTGGCAGCAGGACGGTGTATGTGGGATTGAGTCAAAATAAACTACAGAGTGTGTGTTCATGGTGATGAATCAATGGAGCTCTATGGCACAGAGGAAGAAGATATATCAGGCTTTGGATACACAAATAATACTGGATTAATTCATTGTTAGTCTGGGTCTAAACATGGGATTTGTTTACAATAAGACAAATATAGAGAACTAATCCTTTAAGACTGATCCTGCACTCAGCTAACACGTCCCGTATGTTTCTCTTCTTCCTCAGATCGTCATCGTTCAGTTCGGAGGGAAGCCGTTCTCCTGCACGGCTCTGACCATCGACCAGTGGCTGTGGTGTGTGTTTATCGGTGTGGGAGAGCTGCTGTGGGGACAGGTGAGACCAGAATCAGAACCACAGGTGTTTAGTCCGGCATCAGAGCCGAATGTGAAAAATCAGCTTGAGCTCTGACAATAAACAACATGTACTGAGGAGGAGATGAAGAGGTGGATACATGAGGTCTGTGGCAGCAAACTGTTGCCTGTCACACTTGCGCTGCTGCAGCGTTGCCATCGCGACCATCGCCATGGTAATGAGCCCAGCACATGAAAGCAGCGCGACTCCTGTTTACGAGCACCCAGGGAAAACAAACCCAGCGTGTCAGTCCCTCTGTGGATACACACAAACACACCATCAAATGCATGATCCTGTTAACATGTACACACACACACACACACACGCCAGCTTAGAAAGCATACATTACATAGGAAAAAAAAAAGTTCAGTCACAAGAAGCCTGGTGGGTTCAGTTGGAGGGCAGAGACTGACAACAGAGAGACAGGAAGATGCTGACAGAAACAGACTGATCTGAGGTCTGTGATTTATTTTAGAGGTATTTTGTTTCTAGCAGAGAGAGAAGGAGACAGAAATATAAAAAGTTGATGTGCAGCTGGAGCAGGAGGCTCGGTTTGTCTCTCCTCCTCTTCTTTTTAATTGAACTATGAACAAACAACAATACAGGTAATACATTATGATGTAGAGTAAAGTCAATACACCACTACATCACATGTCTATTTGATTAATAATAAGATATGATATGTAAATATAATAATAGAAATGGAAATAAATGAACAAAACAGGGTTAAATATAATCTTGTCCTTTTTGTTTTGAGGTCTGTTAAAATCAAGCTTCAGTTCAGCTTTAAGGAACGATCGCTTGTTGATAAAGAATTTTGCAAGTAATATGTAAAAAAAAATGACCAAAATAGGATTTGATCTGTTAGGATTTTAATTGTTAAAAAATAAATGAGCTTTCATGTTTTTTTATCACAAATCTAAGTTATCAAACTTCGCCTGAAATTCATGAAAAACTTCCTTCATGATGTTGATCATCACCGCTTTTAAAGGGGCACTCCAGTGATTTAACATTGCACTTCTATAAAGAGACTTTATTAGGGCTGTATAGGGCTGGAATAGTTCAAAATTAATTTATAACGTTGACGTACGACTTCTAAATCAACATTCGAATGCTGCACAGCAGTGTATCCATTCTGGATAAACAGGAAGGCAACCCAGGCACTCCAAAATATCAAAAAAGTAGCGACAAGGATGAGAATATATTAAAAAGCATTTATTGTAGTGGCTAAATAATTTAAAAAGCCAACATGTTTCGACAACTTTAGGTCTTTGTCAGGGCTTACAAACAAACAGAGAAGGCGGACCCGACACGTTTTGCCTTACGACTGAACACATAATGCAACTAGACAGCATCTTTTTGTGAAACCCCTGCCTGGTAAACACCCACGTCTTTCAAACTTCACTCCTCCAGTTTGTCACGCAGGCTTTTTATTATAAATGATCATCCCCAAACCCCACAACTTTTTTCACAGGCTGCGTAGAATGATCCATGACCAGTAAACTGACCTTATGTGTAACATCAGCAGAGGGATTTAACAAAAAACAATGTTTTGATTATTTTAATCTCAGCTGGTCTCCGCAATCCCCACCCACCACCTGAAGTTCCTGAAGGAGGCGGGTCACGGCACCAAGAAGGAGGAGATCCATGAGGAGGACCTGACGGAGGGTGCCGATGAGATCGATCACGCCGAGATGGAGCTGAGGAGAGGCCAGATCCTCTGGTTCAGAGGTCTGAACCGCATCCAGACGCAGGTACGACCGCGGCGCTATGACTCCCAGCACACCCCCAAGTCTAACTTTACTTCTCGTTTTAAGCTTTTTCTGATATCAAGCTTCCAAGGTGGTGACTCAAATATCTGTTGTGTCATGAGAGCTGCAGAAAACATCAGTTGCCATGGTGATGGAGGAGGCTCTGGAAGAACAATTTGACTTATTTTTGATTATTTTTTTGTTTGTTGTCATTTGTCTCAGTTGAATTGTTGCTTAAAAGCGAGACACTGTTCAGGTACATTTCTTATCGCTGTCAACTGCAAAACAAACTTTAAATCAAATTCAGCTGCACCCTCCTCTTCCTCGTCTTCATCCTCACAAAATCAAACAAACCTCTGCTAAATCAAAGTGAGGTAAATAACTGTGTTTCATCAAGACACTGAGGAGAGACTTAATTTACTACAAACATTTATCTTGTTTAGATAATTAGCTTTAACGCCATTATGGGTTTGTTTTTTAAAAATTTTTTTGGACTAAAAATGCAGAAACGGGTAAACATATTGAAGGCACAAAAATATATATATTTTAGTAATTATTACGACCTGAAAAAGTAGCAGATTTAATGTTTTTTATCTTGGATACTATCAACGGTCATGTTCAAGAAAAACTCATGAGGTCAAAGTTATAACAAAATATCCTGCTTGGATTGTAATCTTCACTCATAATTCAGGGGTCAGACTACAGGATTTCAACCCGATGATGGTCCGACCCAACAGACACCGGGATCGGGAATATCAAAGCACTACATCCTTCAGCACACTAGAATCTCTGTGGTTTAGGTGTTCATGTTGAGAGATGTCCTCATTTACCACCAAACAAACTACCTAAGGTGATTCAATAAGGGATTCGAAAGGATTCAGATTTGAAACACACATCTCTAAAAGATCCAAAATTAAATAATACTTAAAGGAAAACTAGCTGCCATGGTGGCAGCTAGTTTTTCTGCCAAATTGTTCGCTGCCACAGGTAATATTTACCCTGTATTTGGCAGGTGCTATTTTCATTCCCTGATATACCACGGTATACCTTGATACCGGTATACAGTTACAACCCTACGTGACATACACATTTTTTGGGTGTTGTTCACCTTGTATATCTGCTGCTCACATCTGTCTCTGAAATGAAGCCGATAAACTCTTTCATCATATTTAAAATCCAGTTCAGACGAGCTTACTGGTTATTTGTGTCTCTGACTGGAGCTTCATGTTGAAACCGTCCTCAACATTCAACATGTTCAGCCACGTGTTTGTGGTAAATTAAAACCAAGGCTGCATCCCTCTTTTTAGTCGACTAACCGGTCGTTTTGGTCTCAGTCGACTAAAATTTCTTTATTCGATTAGTCGTTTTTTTATGCTTTTTTTCATGCTGAATGACTCATTTCCAAGAAAGTTATGAGCATATCTCTGGAAAACACGTTAACGTGGTGATTTTGTGTGATTCTTTTCAGTTTTACAGATAGGTCGATTAAATCAACTCGACAAAATCCAATGAATGTTAGTCGACTAAGAATTTCTTTGGTCGAAGACAGCTCTAATTAAAACACAGTGGAGGTTAAACTGGAGATATTTAACACACACACACACACACACTGCAATTGCTGTCCTGTTAATTTCACACTCTGCTGCAGAGCTTCAGTACAGAAATTAAAGGCGACATGCAGCGTGGGACAAAAAGCTCTTTGGATATTTTTATTCTTCAGTCTGTCGGTGTTGGAGGTAAACAGCAGCACCTTCACAGCGCCGTCCTCCCCTGTGACTCATCTCGCAGTCTGGGACTCTGCTGTGTGTGTGTGTGTGTGTGTGTGTGTGTGTGTGTGTGTGTGTGTGTGTGTGTGTGTGCGTGCGTGTTCTCCTCCTCCTACAGGATACATAATCTACACTCACTGAGCATTAGCATGTCCACAGGCAGTCCTATTCGGTCCCTATGGGGTTCATTAGCCTCGACGCTAACACCCACCTACAGTACAGTAACAGCAGCCAACGCTCTGCTCACACACACACAGTCAGAGAGGTCAGGTGCTTTCCTCTCAGCAGTGGACGAACTTGTACTTACTGTGGCCGCAGGATAAACACATCTGAATTAATAATAACTGATATATCTTCTTCTGCTTTGTCCTCTTGAGTTTTTCTGTTTGACTCTGAAAAGACTCAAACTAACAGACTTTTTTCTGGCGTCTTTATATTTGTTCCAGATGTTTTCCTTTCCAGATGCAACCATACAACGGTTTCTTAACAGTAACATCATCTGGCTGCAACAATCATATTTACTTTCTATGCAAAGTGGCTTTAATCTTTATCTATAATAACAGTCAAATCACCTGAATCTGCAGCTCTCCTCTGCTTTTTATAGTCTCAACTGATTGTATATCTGTCCGGCCCTCAACTCTTCTGTTTTGGTTCACTCTCACCGCTCTCATAGAATCGTTTCCGGCCACAGCAGGCAGCTACAGCAGACCGCTAGCGGCTAGCGACCTGACGCCTGTCATTCAAAGCGGCCTCGTCCTCAATTATGCCTAACTTTAAAGGTGCTAAATTCGAGATTGGCATTTGCATTGCCTCTGCACAGCTCTCAACATGGCAATAGCTGAGTCAGTGGCTCGTAGCTAACAGCGCTTACAGTGAAAGCAAAGGGCAACAGTGCTGACAAAGCTAAAAGTGTTAACGTGAGGGGGGAACAGGAGGGTGGGAGCTATGCTAATATAATTTAAATGAGTGAGTTATATAAAAATTCACCCGCCGTACAGTTGTTGTGAATGGGGAAATTAGCTATAGAGACCAAAACCGTTTTGTATACCAACAAACATGTTTATTTCTGCCACAAAACTGCGTTTTAACATGAAGGTCTATGGGGATTGACTCCCTTTTGGAGCCAGCCTCAAGTGGCCATTTGAGGAACTGCAATTTTTGGCACTTCCGTGTGGCTACATATCTCAGCACCGGAGGTTGCCACCTGGTAAAAACCTGCTGTACGCTACCTGCTCAGCAACAAACAGCAGACAGACACAGTTAGAGACTAGCTGGTGAACATAGTGGAGCATTTAGCAGTTAAAGAGACAGATATTTCCCTCAGGAGTTGGTAGAGACCAAAAACAGAGCTAAAAGAGAATATTGGACTTACATTCATCAGGTGGACACAAAAACACAACTATGTTGCTCCTGCTGGATGTGGAGAAAAGCAGCTGTTGGTCATAAAGTTTGCCATATCAACGTAAAAGATGATGATATGTTAATGTTAAATTCACAACTTGTTTTCACGGCCCCCAAGTGGCCCCAAAAAAAACAATTCAGAATCAGAATGAAATCAAATATTTGTACATATTTCATATTTCTTATATTCTCATTTTATTATTTTTATATTTCTTTACATATATTGTGTTTATATTGTAGCATTATGTACATAATGTAGATGTTACATACTCCTTTATTTCTATCTTCTTACATTTCTTTATGTTTATACAAGAGCAACTCTAATTTCCCTCCGGGGATCAATAAAGTATTTCTGATTCTGATTATTCACAACTTGTTTTCGCTTCCCCCAAGTGGCCAAGTAAAAGCATCAGTTTAAAGCTCATTCTTGACCTTGAAACAGTAGTTTAGAAAACAACATTTGTAGTCCTGAGAGCGCTCTGAAAAAATGGAAATTTAAGTATCTACAATTCAATGACACCTTTGCAACTCCACCTGCTGATTAAAGTCATGTGCCATGATCAGAAGCTGCTAAATGGACAGGCTGGTGCAGGCATGGAGGTGGAAACACTGATTCTGATTAGCGGTGTGTCAGAAAATAACCTTCACCTGACCTCCGCGAATCCGCAGGGCGTCGTGAAAGAAGGAAGTGATGCGAGGAGAAACAGAAATAAAGCTCTCCTGTCTCTCCGCCATCAGACATGCTGTAGAGAAAAGAGGAAGCTCTCTCTTTTCTCTTCATGTCTGTGTATCTGTAATATCAGTCTGTCATCCTCCTGGGATGGGAGGATGGGAGGATGAGGGGATGGAGGGGGAGGCAACGAAAGGCTGCAAGCTAATTAGGTTCTTATCTCTCCACGCTCCTCTTCCTGTCCTCCTCCTCTCTAATCCTGGTGGGCAGCGTTATGCCGCTCAACGCCTCGACAGTCAAACACAGTGGGGGAATAATTGGTACAAGCAGCACCTCGCTGCCGAAACTTTATCAGTCACTCCGAGTGACACATTTTCTCCTCTTTCTCTACTCATTCTCCTCTCAAAGTGCTTTCAGTCCGATTCAAAAGCCCTTTATTCACTGTTGCGTTCCTTCCTTCATCCCTCCGTTCTATCAGAGCTTCTTCTGGGTTTTCACATTTTGTCTTTCACTGAAATCACAGCTTTCTCTGTCTTTATGCCTTTTCCTCTCAAAGTTTCCTCCTCACTCCTGATCTCTCCCTCGTCCACTTCATCTTGTCTTTGTCTCATGCTCTTCTGTGTCTATCAACTTAATGAGAATGTCTTTCCGCTGCAGAACAGATTGCTATACTGTTAGGTTAGGACTTCCTCTTCTGTCTAAGCTCCCCTGTAGACATGAAATATTATAACTGACCTTCAAAACCCCAAAACTGTCAAACTGTCTAGCCTCTTAAAAAAAACCTCTGTAACCTTTCGACAAGTCTTTTCTTCCTTCCTGTTTCCTCTGTCCTTTCCCCTGGCTCTGTCTCTCTGCTATCTAACGGTGTGTTGTGGCTGTCCTTCCTTCAGATGGATGTGGTCTATACCTTCCAGACGGGCCAGGCGGCGGTGCCCGGTGCCCTGCGCCGCCAGCCGTCCGTCGTCAGCCAGCACAATGACGCCACTGCTGCCAAAACTCTCTCTAGCCCCACCCACGTAGGGCTTAGCTCCTCCTCCTCTCTCACCAACTCGGCCGGGGCTCCGCCCCCTGCTGCTGCTGCTTCCTCCTCCACTGCAGGCAGTGAGTCGGTGCTGGGAGGCCAGCTAACACCACGCTTCACCCGGCTGGACTCTCTTCTTCTTTTCTCTGTTTGAGCTGCATGAACGCTGCATGACTCGCCCACACTAAAACACTGTTTCTGTCATCAGCTGCTGTCTGCACATCCTCAACTAATCTCAAATATCTGATTATCTTAACTTTTATTATCAATAACTAACTCATAAAACACGATGTGACTGATTGGTTGATTAGAGTAAATATTGTAACAGGAAGTGTAAAAGGAAGTGTAGTTGGCATGTGACAGCCGCCGTAGCTGAACGGAAAATCAAAAAGAGGTCAAGCTGGTTGTTCTGTACTAACTGTCACCTACAGTTTGACTTCGGGAACGACTGAAACAACCACTGAGCAGTAAAGCCGGCATCCAATTAGAATTAGTAATTCATTATTCTATAGTTTTGGTTTTGGACCGTATTTCTATAATGGGAACCAAGCCGAGCTGGCTGACAATATTTAAAACTGATCCGCTGACAAAATAGCAACAAATATGACGCTAATTTGTATTTAAAAATAGCCCCGACAAAACTAAAACTGATCTCAGAATCCGCTAAATTGCATTACAGTATTACACGACTTTGTTGAATACTGGATTCTGATTGGTCAATCACGGCGTTCTACGGTCTGTTAATTCTTTATAGCAGACCGTTGCTATGTGTAACAGACCGTTGCTATGTATAACAGACCGTTACTATGTATAACAGACCGTTGCTATGTGTAACAGACCGTTGCTATGTACAACAGACCGTTGCTATGTGTAACAGACCGTTGCTATGTATAACAGACCGTTGCTATGGGCACAGTTCTGATGTAGGACTCGGGAGGACTATTTTTGTGTCAAATTATTATTATATTATTCTTAAGTAAGTTGCCATGTAATAAGCGGGATAATGTGAAGCCAGCGGGTCATTGTTGTGAAATAAACCCCTTCAGGGCGATGCGAGATTCTGTCTGGGTTTATTTCACAACAATGACCGGCTCGCTGTACGTTATCCCTTACTTGTCAGAATCAGAATCTGGTTTATTGCCAAGTAGATTTTCACATACAAGTAATTTGCGTTGGTGTATCGGTGCATAGACGAGAAACATAAATATACAGAAGAGCTCGGCAGGAATGTGCCAAAATATATTCTGGGGGATGTACAAAGCTTCATAGCATTAAGAATAAACAGAATATGCAACATAGTCAATAAAAGAAGAGTCCATTGTGTACAACTGCTACACAATAAAAGCCTCCCAAAAGGTTTTCCAGTGGAGAGCTTTTAATGTGAAGCAGCAACAGCAAGAAATTCCCAGTTTGCATCCACAGTAATTAAAACAGAACATAGAAACAGCTGTAGGAAAGCAATAATGAAGCAGTAATAAGACCCCAAGAGATTCAGCTTGAAGATACTAAAGTAGTGAGAGCTGTACATGGCGAGATATTTAAAGGAATAGTTCCACATTTTTGGGGAAAACACTTTCTGTGTGAGAGATGAGAAGATGGAAATGAATTTTGCATCTGTGCGTTAAGTGAGTCAGGACATGGTCACTAATTAACATGTTGAATAAAACCAGAAATGTTAAAACCAGGGAAGTCAGAGAGCACTGAGAGACGTTTTAACACATCGTTGGTTTTTGGTCTTTTCATGGGATTTCTTAACAATAAGAAAAATCTAGCTAAACTTTATTCAGCTTTATTCTTAACCTCAAAACCATCTAAAAGCTCTAACAGGGAACTTGCAGACAACCTGATCACCTGACCTGTGTTTCCATCTCTTAAATCCACACTGTGCTTCCTACATCACCTTCCTCTGCTGCAGCTTTTACTCTCCATCTTAATCTCCTTCTCCTCGTTTTTTAATCACCTTTCATCACTTCCCTCTCGGCCTGCTGCCTCTCCTCCTCCTCCTGCATGTTGTGGAGATTTAAACTCTTGAACATGCGTCTATTAACCCTGATGTGACTTGCTGCCTGAACAGTTTGTTGGCCGACGAGAAGAGGAAGAAGCTGTGAATCGTTCTGATTCGTGACAGAGAGAGAAAAAACCCTGCTCTATTTTCTTTGTTGTTTTTTTTTTTTTCTTCTTCTTCTCCGAGGCGACAGCCTGGGCACCAAGATAATTTTATGGGTTAATCCTGAGCAGGGTTAAATCTGTCAGGCTCAGCAAGTCTCTCATGGTTTAACAGCCAAGAGCTTTTTAACTTGTGTGTGTGATGGCGTGTGTGATGGTGTGTGTGTGTGTGTGTATGATGGTTGCATGTATGCTCTAAGCTGCAGTGCTCAGCCTGCAGCTCTCCTGCGGTTCAGTAATAGAGAGCTTTGAACTGCAGGGTTATTAATTATGATGAAGAGTGTCTGCTGGTGCGTATAAATCAGTGTGATCAGCTGCAGCCTCTGTGGATTCATGACAGAGGAAACGACTTAAGGCAGAGAGAAGAGAGCGGCTAGAGGACAAAATGATTCTGGCTCTGAATGTGATTATAAATACTTAACAGTGTGCATATGTTTGTTGTTTTTCCCAAGTGTGTGCGTGTGTGTTGTTTACTGGGGCCGGGTATCGTTTGAAAGTTTTCTGTACTAGTGACACCATCCAGGCTAAATCGCTAGATGCCAAAGCGGGGCTCAGACCCCCAAAAGTCACAGGTTCTTGCATGTCAACTGGTTTTTGGTATTTATACATACTTATTAATGCATCCAAATTTGATTAACTTGCACTGAAATTGCACACTGAAGTATATATTGTACAGTAGTATATAGTTTTGCGCCACCTTGCACGGCAGCTGGATTCTCGCGATGTCATGTTTACTGCATGTTCACTGCATTGGGAGGACTTCTGTCCCCTCTGAGGACAGAAGAGTCCGTCCCTCACAGACGGAACTTTTATTTTGGGTTGAGCAGGTTCAGGAAAAGTGTCCAGATAATAAAGGGCTAAAGGATGTGGACATCCTGTCCATCCTGTTTTAGGTCTGGGTGTGTATTTCCTGGTTTGGGTCCCTTATTTCCTATGAAGATAAATCTTCATTCTCCAGCAAACAGTTTGGGGAAGACCTTTTCCTGTTTCAACATGACAATGTCCCCCGTGATCAAAGCCAGCTCTTTAAAGAAATTGTTTTTCCAATTTGGTGTGGAAGAACTTGACTGGTCTGCGCAGAGCCCCGACCTCAACCCCATCCAGCACCTTTGGGTTGGACTGGAACGCCGACTGGACCTCACTAATGTTCCTGTGGCTGAATGGGAGCAAATCCCTGCAGCCAGACGAGTGGACGCTGTTATAGCAGCAGATTAAGGTTTTGGAAAAAATGTGTCTGACTTCGACTTTATCTGCTTTGAATTTAAATATTTGGGGATATAAAAGTCAGTCAGTGTGTCCGACTCTGTGTGTGTGTGTGTGTGTGTGTATGTGTGTGTGTGTGTGTGTGTGTGTGTGTGTATGTGTGCGCACGTGGGTGCACGTGCATGCGTGTTTGTGTGTGTGGGTGTGTGCGTGGTTGCACGTGCATGCATGTGTGTGTGTGTGTGTGTGTGTGTGTGTTTATGTGTGCTTGTACAACTATCTTGGTGAGGTCCAATTTGAGTTTTTAGATCTTCAGAGTGAAGACATTTTTGGAAAGTGAGGACATTTTGGCCGGCCCTTACCTTCAGACCTGTTCAAAGGCCTGTTTGAAGGTTCAGGTTATAGTTAGGTTTAGGTTAGGGTAAGGGTTGGGTCAGGCATTTAGTTGTGATGGTTAAGGTTAGGGTAAGGGGCTAAGGAATGCATTATATCAATGATTGTCCTCACAAAGATAGAAGTATACGGCTGTGTGTGTGTGTCGTGATTTGATGCCCCTCCACTTTCAGCCGCCTGTTGGTGGATTTTTCTTGAAGCTTGTCTTCCTGCACTCAGCTGCCTCCAACATCGTGTTGACCTTTTATTTTTTATTATTTTGTGTCGATGTTTTGTAGAATTTTTAGTTCTGCCACCGTGTTCTCGTCCAGCCAACCTCCGTTTCACTTGTTAACGTTGTGTTTTTGTGGTTTTGCACCCCCCTACCCAGATTCAGACGCACGACCACCATGTATCCCATCAGCCCCCGCTGCCTGTTTGACATCACGCTTTGATCTGAACGGCCTGTAGCTGTTGATGCGCTCGTCCTCTGACGTCCCTTTTCTTTCTTTGTTCCAGATTAAGGTGGTAAACGCGTTCCGTAGCTCCCTGCGGCTGGAGAGCCCAGAGTCCCGTAGCTCCATCCACAGCTTCATGGCCCATCCTGAGTTCGTCCCCCAATCCGAGGAGGAGGCTCGCAAACCCATCATCGAGGAGACCGGAGACGAGATCGACCCCCTCCCCAGCGCCTCCTCCTCTGGGGCGGGGGGAGGAGGAGAGCCGCCCGGCGCCTTCCCCCACAGCTGCGAGTCATCCATCTGAGCTCCTCCCTCCTCGTCCTCCTCCCTCCTCTTTATCAACATCATCTGTCATCCCACCAACCGAACTGTCGCACTGAGGAGGGAAGTCACTCTGCATCCCGTCATCCTGCACACACACATGCTTCACATCGTCACCCCCCCCCTCAGTCATTCCTGCCACATTGTGTTTCTCATACTGACTGTGGCGTCGTTCTGCCTGTAAGTTTGTCCCATCACCACCACCACACATGTATCAGAGGGTGGAGTCCAGAGTCTCCACTGCGGAAGGCCTGTCTTTGTCCATTCATGTATATTTTTTACTTGATGATCCTTTTTGAAAAGCTTTTAAACTATGTTGGGTTCGATCTTTGCGGGACTCGCAGCAGCATGTCGTGTTCTGTACTCGCTTCATTCCTGCGCAACGCTCTCAAAAACAGCACAGAACTTTTCAAAGAGTGCAGTGATTCTCATGTACATAACGCTTTCCGCTCCTCCACACAGCTAACAGCCGGGTTTGGTGATCAGAAGATTTTTAGGCAAATGCAAAAATGTAACCTTTTCTGTTTTTATTTTTGTTTTTAAAACCTCTAACGAATGTTAATTGATGGTTGATTCAAACGCCTGAGAATGTCTTGTGAGTGTGACACT
The DNA here is from genome assembly GCF_015220745.1 of Sebastes umbrosus. Lineage (NCBI taxonomy): Eukaryota > Metazoa > Chordata > Actinopteri > Perciformes > Sebastidae > Sebastes > Sebastes umbrosus. Next base: position 20,884,837 of record NC_051269.1, on the reverse strand, counting down.
ACAGTCTTCAAGGTTCAACTGTTAAAAACAAATGTTCTTCCCTTTATCTTGTCTGTATGTGTTTGGTTTTTCTTTAATCAGCTGTGTTGCATGTGGAACGACAGAATGTTTGCTACCCAAAAATATCTAACGTGGCGGCGTCCAGAGATGGCTCGCTCTCTGCTCAGTGGGGGTTCTGACCTCATCTCATCCAGACAGGGTCCTGGTTCTCTCTGCCCCTCCCCCCCAGTACGTCCACAGTGTCGATAGGAAACAAGAGTGTGGTTCATGATTCCCGCTCTAGTAGGATGCATGTTATGTTTCATACGTGTTGAGTCGCATGACAACTTAGGAATGAATATTTGGGATTCTGTTTAGACGACCATATCTGTGTTAGTCCGCATCAGTTTCTGTTCAGAGCAACTTTAACTTCCTGTCTCTAGGACTGAACTTCCTGTTACCACAACAGGACAAAAACAGACTCATCAATACTCACAAAAGCTGGGATTTTAGTCCCGGGAACTACTTTTCAAGGAGCTAAAAGGTTCCTTCAGCCCACTGTTTTCTGCGTTTCCACCGTACTACCCTCCAACCAGGGCTTTTTTTGGGGTGTTAAAAGGCCCCGTAAAATGTCCCAAGAACTTGAACCCTGGTCCCTGCAGTCAATGAGTTCCTCAAAAGGTTCTTAGCTCTGGGGAAAGTTCCTGTGGTGGAAACGGGGCTATAGAGGAAACTGCGGCAGGGCAGTTCTGTACTACAGTGGGTGTCTCAATAATCTGCGTGCGGTCTTAAATTCCGTGGTTCCTTGAGAACGGGATTCACCCATGCATACCCGTGCAGGGTTGCAAGGGGCTCGAGCGAAGTAGAATACTCACATTCAGCCTTTCTTGCTCTTATCGCAGCAGAGTTAGCACTGATAACACAAAGCCACAACATACGATGAATTTTCAACAACCAGAAAGGATGCAGTCTTACACGAAACCTGAAATCTTTCAGCTGCCGCTCCACTCGTCGCCTGGTTGGGACCAGCCCAATCCAGTCCTCTTCTCGTTTTAACAACCCTACACTGAGCTCGTCGTTGGTTGAACAAATAGACAGAAACTAAACCAGAACACTTCAGAGAGGAGGAATATCATTCATCATTCATGGTCTCAAACGCCCAACTTTTCTTGCATTCTTATCTACTTCCTCCTCCCCCCCTCCGACAGGCTCATGTTAGATAAGATCCGCCCGCTTGAAATATGACGACCAATCAAAAATGACAACCTGTGACCGTGTCACTGTGAGGCGACCCCCGCTAAACACTGCCCCTCTGTGCCGTCCTCGTAGATGACAAAGTTTATGTCACGTGGATCTTCACAGCTAGAAGGTGACAAACTCCAGATTGAACACTACTGCCACAGGATGACGAGTATTCATCCCTTTGTCTCTTCAAAATAAACGTCCTCCTAGACAAAATCCTAGAGTTCTGTCCATTTGCCGCAGCTTATTTAGATCTGGGTTGCAGTTGCGTGTGATTAAGCAAGGTAGCCTCAGGTTACCTTGTCTTCTTCCCAGACACATCTTGAAGCTCTTCCTGAGGTGTTCCCAGAGCAGATAGGATGTATAATCCATGCAGTGTGTTCTGGGTCGGCCAGAGGCTTCCTCCCAGTTGGACGTGTCCAGTATAGCCTACAGGGAGGCGTAATGATCAGATGGTAAACCACCTCAACTGACTCCTGTCAGCCAGAGCTCATGACCACAGATGATAAGGGTTTGAACGTAGATCGACTGATAGATCGAGACTCTCAGTTCGCAGAGCGCCCAGAGAGGAACGACTCCAGTATCGATGAGTCTGTTTTGGGTCACAGGAAGTACAGGAAGTTCAGTTCTCAACAGACAGGAAGTTGATGGATCTCTGAACAGGGTCTGGACTGTCTGTCTGTGTTTAAGACAAATCTTAGTACCAGTTCTGTTCCCTCGTTTGTCGGATTGTAGGAACAGAAACTAAATCGGCTATCAGTGACATCACACGGCCGGCAGCAGAGAAGGTGTTGGATCATCATCATCCCTCTCCGCTGTGCTGTGTTTAATTGACAGGCGTCAGCGTGGCGGCCACACTGAGGTTTATGGGAGACTGATGATGTCACCAGTCATCCCGTAGAGTTAAATCCACTGTGTGTCCCCGCTGCCGCTCAGTACTTCCTGCCCGCCGTTGTCCGCAGATTACTGTCTTAAAAGAAGAAGGAATCATCTTCCAATCAGAAGCAGCGATGCGTGTAATCCCCTCTTAGTCTGACTAGCAGCCATCAACCTATGTGCTACTACTGCCATATTTCCAACTTTTTGTCATGACTAGGTTCTTCCTCTCCCCTCTGATGAGCTTTTTCTATGTAACTCAGAGCCATATTTTATAGGTTGTCTGTATTGTTTTTTATCTCATTGTTATCGAGGTTTCCTTTTGGACTTTCTCACCCCCGACCCCTCGACCCACCCAACCCTCTCCCCTTCCCCCTCCCGGCCCTTTACTCCAAACACGACCAAAAAGCAAGGAGAAAATCTTCAGTCGTCACTGCCGAACCAAGTTTAAAGGACCTCTACAATGTTTACATGAAAAGCAAGTGGGTGGCAGTTCGCCTGCGCTTCTCTCATCCGACCACTTCCCTTTCATTCCCTTGCTTTCCTGAATCTTAGAGTTACTATTTAACTAAATGGGGAATCTTTCTTGCATGGTTTTCATATAAAATTCAATGTTTTGCTCATTTTTTACAATTCTTCTGTATTTTTATATTAAGTACTTTTTAATATTTTGGAGATATATGAATATATATGTATAGGCTGAAGAGTTTGGTGACAGTACAGTACATGAATGAGATGAATCTAACGTGGACTCTGTCTTTTTACAGCTCTCTGAATATTTATGCCACGTGTGTCGTCTTGGTCACCTGATGTTAGGGCTCAGAAACCTGCAGTGACTTGTTTACTTCCTGTCGGCCGTTCAATTGGAATCTCAACAATCTAGTCTCATCAGCCCCCTTTTACATGAGTATATTCACTTTATCTACGATGTTGTGACACACTACACGCTATGTGATTTCGCAGTTATCCAACTCCAATAGAGTTCAGCCAAAGCAACGTGAATACAGCTAACTGTATCAAACATTAAATGGGAGTGTATAATTATTTATCCAACCTCTGGGTTTCTTTGTTTCTGTACTCTGAAGCTACTACGACTGATTTATTTGAATGAGTGGACTGATGCTGTTTTCCAACTGACTGGTTTCGGAGCTGACGACTTTATAAAGAGGATCACAGCTGTGTCCCGCTTCAGGCCCCGCCTTTGTTGAAAGGGGTCATGGTCTGTGAAGGCGTGTCTCGTCCAAAACGAACTCCGACCCCCTCAGACGGACCAAAACCTTAAGTAACCTGAGGACCAAAGCAGATGCGGCCCAAATCATGAAACATACCAATGAGTTGCTTTGAGCCCATCAGCCTTCAGGTCTTCACAGTGAAAACCTACCCGAATCCAACATGCATAAACTTTTTTTTTTTTTTAAGAGGCCTTGGTCCTGTTTCCCAAAAGCATCTTTGGGCTAAAATGATCTTAGTCCCATGGGCTATGATCCAAAAGGGACTCAAGGAATGTTAGACCCAGTCCAAATTGGTCTGAAACCTGGGTCAATACAGGACCCTACACGACCCAATTAGATCCAGTTTGACATGGGCCTTGGGCCGACTTGGGTCTTGGGTCGGGTCTCGGTTGCTAGAAACCAACCCTTTCTCACTCCCAACTCGTCAAACACCGCCGTTTGGCAAGAGCTCCTCTGCATCGGAAACCGACAGCCTTTAGCAACAGTCTGTGACGCACCGGGCTTTTAACTAACTCTAAACCCAGCCGCGGCGTTATTTGACGATCGGAGCAAGTGACGTAATATTCATAGTGTCAGAGTCAATGCAAGGCGAGCGGGAGGGGCGGTAGATGGGTCAAACAAACACAAGACTTTCCACCAGGAGACCGGTGTTCGTGTCCCGTGTGAAACTAAAAGTAGTTGACTTATTTTGTCATGTCAGTCTTAAGTCACATGACTCGTCGGTATCGTCAGCCCTGTGAGTTACGTGAGTCGCTAGTCAGTGAAGTTTTTGTCAACCACGACCGTTTCCTAACCCTGACTAAGCGGTTGTGTTGACTAAACCTAAGTTTCTGTGAAAACTGAACTTTATTTTGAAAGGACGCATGCAACGAGCATATATTGACACGTCGTCCCTGTTCTGTCCAAAAGTAGCGCAAGAGGGGTACCCCGTGCGGCGGTCTCCGATGCCGAGGAGCACTGACTAAGTGGCGGTATTTGATGAGTTGGGAGTGAGAATGTGTTGTACAAACCGATCGGACCTATGAAGACCTCCACCAACCTGGGGCCCCCAAACAAAATGTGAACTCTCTTTGAGTTCCTCTGTTAATGTCAGGTCATAAAGACACGTTTAATTACTGTGACCAGCAGCTGTAAAAGCTTTACTAAGTTTTGGGATTGCTTTGTTGAAATTTTAGTTTTGGTATTTGCACGACTTTGTGCCGAACAGTTTTTGTTCGTTTTAAATTTTTCTAGCAGTGATTTGACTGTTATAAATTGTAGTGAACTGCTGCTGTACGTGTTTGCATACTGGGGTGGGACCAGGGACCTCAATAAGGCTCAGGCGGCCCTGGACCTCAGGTTGAGTCGTCTAAATTCAGGCCAAAGAATAAGAGGACATCATATTTTTGATTTGGTCCTTGAAGGAGGCGGAGCCTGTGACGGGACACGGCTGCAACTGTAGACGTCATCGCCATTTTATACAAAATACCAACTTCAGAAACATTTCCCGGGAAGAGAGCAGGACTGTTAAAGCGCTCGTGACATCACTTCCTCTTCCTGCCGTGCGTCCGTTGAATCCAAACGAGACGCACCTTTCCAAGCGATGACGCGTTTTTTCCTCTTTGTTTTTGTTCAACTGCTGAATCTGACAGAACAGCTGTGCTCCTGCAGTCAGTACAATGTAAATATTGTCATATAAGTGAATGGAGTGTACCTGCTGTCTGTGTTGGTGACAGGAAATGGGAGAGGGGGCAATCAGCCAATCATCACCCAGCAAAGCTTTAAGGATGTTCTGCCAAAGTCGTTTTCTCTTTTCTTTTCTTCTTCTGTACAAGTTACTAGAAAGTTTGCAGTCACATGACCTCCCCTCCCCCCTCCGTCCCCCCCTCCGTCCCCCCTTCCGTCCCTCCTTCCGTCCCTCCCTCCCTCCCGCCGCCTGGACAGGATTGTCCCTCTGCTCTTGCCACGGCCTCTCTGTGGCTGTGGTGGTCTTCTGTTGGACTGCTTGGACTGGTTGCCCTCACATCTCATGCCAGGTGCACAGTACAGCCCCGCCACCAGAGGCGCAGATTTCAGAAGATCTCAGTTTTCCAACAGGACTTCTGTATGGAAAAAGGAACTCGCTTCTTATTCAGTCATTCTTGCATTTTGACTGCTTCCTCTTCAGAGCACTGCCTTTTCTCAGAACAGCTTCCTGTTGTCGGATCTTAAGGAAACCTTTGGAGAACCTTCACAACCACTTCAACACTCACAAATAGATTAAAAAACAAACTGGAATAGCACAGTTGGAAAACTCATAACCACTCAACATATATATGTATATATTATCTCTATATATTTATATCTCATATATAGAGATATAAATGCATAGATATATATATATGTATTTGGTTTCTCAGTTGAACTTCACTGCAAAAAAGACTGAAAAAGATTTGTTTTCTGTAATTACTATGATACACAGTAATAGGCGTTGGTGTTATTTTTGTATAAACATAATATCATCTATGTGGCATGCATGACATATATACAAAATTTGGTGGTTTAAAGCAATATGTCCAACCTGGTGCGATTGGTTCTGTCGTGTTCTGTGTAGCCTAAAGCCACTCTGTGCGAAAAGAGATAACAAAAAAAAGAAAAAAAGAGAAACTGCATTTGGATAAAACTAACTGTTCAGTATCTGTGTTCAATGTTCTGTGTTCTGCATGTTTTAGTATGGAATGAAACATCCCAAAATGTTGACTTGTTTTTACCAAATGAATCTCAAATACACGCCCCAAACACATGCAACATTACACACACACAGCAACACACAAACACGCACGCACACACACACACACTCATGTATTTGCACTGTGAGGTGAAACACACTGAGGAAATTAAAACTGTGTGACTTCTGATGGATGGATTGATGAAAGATGGAAGATTCTTCTTTTTTTTTGTTTCCATCGTCTCATTTTCCAGAAACTAAATAACTTGATCTGCCCGCTCATCCACCTCTCCGCTGTTTCATCCTCCCATCCCAACACACACACACACACACACACTGAGATTTACAGATTCTCCTGAACTCATCACCCACTCATCTGTGCAGTGAGAGGAGGAGGGAGACGATGACAGTTAAAAAGGCCTGAAACATTCAGGTAGGCTTCTGCTCTGCAGGCGTCATCATCTCACCAATCACTTCCATTGATCCATTGATCCATTATCCTCCTGCTTCTCTCTGCTGGTCCAGGTTGGAGAGGAAATAGAGGATAATGGAGTTTGTTGCTAACCTATAAAACGTCTATGTTCATGTCCGATATATATCGATAAATCAGTATATATATCAATATGTCGTCCGAGAAGAAATGTCCGTAGAGATTTAGAAATGTGTCAACCAGAGCGCGTTGACAAATTCATGTATGGCTGCAACTAAGGATTCAATATTGATTATTCTGACGATTCATTTTTGGATTGATCAATACATGGTTTTGTCTATAAAATGTCAAGAAATAGTGGAAAATATCTCCATGTGTCCAAAGATATTCAGTTTACCTTCATATGTGACAAAGAAAAGATGCAAATCCTCATAATTGAGAAGCTGAAAAAAAAAATTGGACTTTAATTGATTATCAAAATAGTTGCAGATTAATTGATTGGCTATTTTCACTCATCATTTTAGCTCCTGTAAACAATTCTTTAATAACCAAATTTAAGGACTCTTTATAAAACATGTTTGTTTGTTTATGTGTTCAAACAGATTTCCCATCAGTATTGATCCGGCTCTAGTTCACGTCAGTCAGTCTGACGGAGAGTGTTGTTGTGATGTGATGACAGATTTGTAATTTAAGAAGGAAAATGGTTAAAACTGTTAAAGCTCAGATCATTCACTGCCATAATCTCGTCAGGGTGTAAAAGTCTAAAACAGCACAAAAAACACAAAATAAATACGCAACATATCACACAGATGTTGGATTAGATTTATTCTAGCGGTAGGCTAACAGTTTCCCCCTGCTTCCAGTCTTTGTGCTAAGCTAGGCTAAACATGGCCTTCTCTGTACCGGACACACAAAGTTGAAACTGATCCAAAAATCTGACTCTGAAATCTGAAAAGAGAGAGAACAAGAGTATTTCATAAAATATATTACGAATCAGTAACAGGATTTAAAGAAAAGTGAGTGATAAGGATACAAACTTCATCTTCATCATAACACAACATTTCTCCCCAAATTTCAAATCTGTATAAAAATGTGTATTTACTGACTTTTTTTGTTTTTGTAACCGTCTGTAGAAATGTCCGTCATGACCTCAGTGTTGACAGCAGTTAAAGTGTTGCAGCCATGTGGGAATGAATGTTGGACTTTGTGGTCACGTTAAAAGTGTACCGAGTGTCGTAAATCTGGCAGCCAGGATTCAAGAAATACTGAGGTCATGAATCCAAAACGCTCTAAAGTCTCGCTCTTTAATTATTTGGATTTTTGCAATTTTATTTAATCAGTTACCTGTTAATTTACTGTATATATTCGTTTATTCCCCAACATGGAGGTCTAAAAGTTGTTTCAAAGCTTTCTATTTACTTGTTTTGGGCCTAAAAGTAGTCACATTATTTCTTTGGTCCAGATATCTCAATAACTATTTGAAGGATTATCATGACATTTTGTAGACATTCATGTTCCCCAGAGGGTGAATCCTACTGGCTTTTCCTCCAGCGCCATCATGAGGTTCACATTCGTAGTTTTGAGTGAAATGTCTCAACAACTACATGCATTGGAATTTGCCACAAACATTCAATCTCGCGCCATCATCAGGTCAAAGACTAAATACTCTTTTATGAACAAATACCTGTGAAACTAACGTTAATCCCACCAGCCTACTTTGTGTTTAGTGCAAATTAGCAAGTGTTATGTAACCTAAGATGGTGAACATGGTAGATGTTATACTGCTAAACATCCGCATGTTAGCATTTAGCTCAAAGCACTGTCACATGACTGTCGTCTCTCAGTCTCGTTGAGGCGTAGAGACGACTCGACCTCGGTGTCTTCAGTCGTCCTGTCTGGCAGATTCTGAGCCTCCGCAGTGATTTGTTTGTGAGCCGAAATAAAACTTCCTGTGCTTCCCTAAATGTGTGTGTGTGGGTGTGTGTGTGTTGGTGTCAGGTGGGCTCGGTGAAGATGTGTTTCCTCAGTGTGTAAGTGTGTGCGTGCGTCACTCTCATCCTGTCTGTTTCGATCAAACATCCTCCTCCTGTTTGCTTCAATCTATGCAACAGAATCCTCCAGTTCGGCTCCAGTGGTTCATCTGGTTTCTCTCTCTCTCTCTCCCTCACACTCTCACTCTGTCTGCTCGTCTCTCGTCTCTTTATATGCTTTTTATTTTTCAGTTCTTTCTACAAACAGAACCACGATACCTGTACATTGATGTATGTATGTGTGTGTGTGTGTGTGTGTGTGTGTGTGTGTGTGTGTGTGTGTATGTGTGTGTGTGTGTGTGTGTGTGCGACAGGTGCACACACACGCTCATGTTGTTTTCTTTACTCTTTTGTAAGATATGATCATGTGGAATGCCTTGGTCTTAGTGTTATGTTGTTTGAATTTAAGCTGAACAAAAGATGATAATCAAGCAACTGAGTAAAAGTTGTTACATAAGTATATATATATAATATATAAATATATATAAATATATACAAATCTATATACATAAAATAAAGCCATTGGAATTTGAAATACATCAGTGTCAATTTGTGATTTTTTATTTTCATACAGATTTTTCTATTTATTTAGCATTTGCATTTATTTTTTCTTCCAGGTACTGAATGAATTGTACAGAAGCCAACATCTATATTCTGAGTCTGATCTTAGTAGTTTTCTCTAATGTGTTTAAGACTTAAGAACAAAAGGAAAACAAGTTTTTGCCAGGATAATCTTTCTAAGTGAGTCTAAGTACCCCATTTTCTAAATAGGACTAAAGGCCCAGACACACCCACCCTACATCAAAGAACTAGCGGCGACGAAGGCCGCCGGTTGCGTCGCCTTTGTCTTGGACGAAAAGTTGCACTTGAACACACAGATTACAGCCGAAAGCCAGTTAGCACGTACGTTCTGCGCCTGCGTGAGATAAAATAACTCTCTGCACCAGCAGGTAGGGGTAGTCTGGATTCGTCATTCAAAAAGAGAAACCAGACCACCGTTACCGTTATGATACATACATGAGATAAAGCAGCCATGTCGTTGTGAAAATATCCGTGTATTTACTCGTTGGCTTGATTTCCTCGCGTCCGTTTCTCTTCTCGTGCACGGATTCGTTAAAACTGAACAGCCAATCAGAGTGATTTCACTCACCGACGGGAGCAGCCGCTGATTCAACATGCTGAATCAGCTGAAAAAAACTCTGACACAGGCAGAGCCGACAGTGCAGAACACACTGAAAACTAGGCTGACAGAAGCTCGCCAACGTCCCCAAACTGTCCGACGGCCGACCGTCAGCTTGGTGTGTCATCCTCATAAAACCTTTTTTCACCTGTTCTTAAGTCATCAACACAGGAGTGGAAACTATTCAGATCAGACTTGGAATTTTTTCCTCACTTGCCTCTCAGGGCCTCCGTACACGGCTTCTACTGGGAGAGGAATGATCCCAGCAACTCATAAATTATTATTAACGTTGCACTTTGAACCGGAAATTACAGAAACCTGAATGATTTAGTCAAGAACAACGATTTAAAGGATTGAAGCTTTACATCTTTAGCTCCATTACTGGTCAGGCTCTTAGAAATGTGGGGCTGTAATGAACACTTCCGCCTCTAGAGGACGCTATATGTCAGTATGTTACACATCAGAATAATGAGGTGTATTTAGTCTCCTTCTGCAGCTCCAATTGTGGTGAAAGAAGACTTCCTCAGCTGCTCAGTGCAACACCGTCACCATGCGGACACCAGCTGCTTTACACCGGAGGGACCTCCTGCTGCAGAACACCAGACTTACAAATCAAAGCCCTGTATGGATGCTGTGGTACAGTTATAACATTTCATTCTGTAAACAAACCTTGAAACACACTGAGCTCAGAGATCCCCCACTAGAGTCTGTACAGCAAACTGAAAATCACCTCTGATCTGTCAACTAGAACTGAATTTCACAGATTTTAGACTCTTGACTTCTTCTGGCTCAGTGACCCGCCGGTGTCTTAGCAGTTAATGTGGGTGAGATTTGTAAATCGAGAGCTTCAGACTCTTCAGCTCTTCCTTAACCCTGACAGTCCAGTTCAGCTGCTACTGATCCCCAGATACTTGAGCTCCTTCCCAATCCAAAGGGAGAGGCCCGATACTCAGGAATGTAAATTAATTAAATTATACTGACGTTTAAATTATTTATCATGCACATCTGCTTTCTGAAAGGGGTACTACTTGTTTGTGCTTACTGTCATTCCAACAAGGGATGTGCTGGTATCACATTTTCATGCTAAAATTATCATGGCCTAAAATAGGCCTATCATAATAAACATTATTATCACGTTATAAATCAAGCATTACTGAAATGTTAGTATTAGAGCACAAATATGGTTAAAATACTTTGCATCATGTTGCCTTGGATTTTGTCAAACAAACACTTGAGTAAACTGGTTTGAAACTGCAAAAGTGTAAAAGGTGCAATGTGTAAGATCTGGCCAGAATTTTAGTTTAAAACATTCAAAAAATGAAATAACTTTATTTAGAATGTGAAGAGGTTACAGTGTTCACGTTATGTCAAAGTCGTCGTATGTATTTTGTTGCAGAGATATCTACTGAAAGCCTGCTAACCAGCTAGCCCCGGCCAGTCCTGTATTGTAATACCACTTTTACCTCGAGAGGCGATAGTGAGTCACTGTAGCGTCCAGTCTGACCTCAGTCCAACACGAGAGGACCAAGAAGTAGAGCTTTCCCGAGGGATCTATACGCTTTGATAGGTTGTTTATTGGATTAAAACTAGGGCTATCAATCGATTAAAATATTTAATCGCGATTAATCACATGATTGTCCATAGTTAAAGCAATGGTCGAAATAAATCTGCTGGCTCTGCATATCATCTCCCCCACTTTATTCACATATATAATATGCGGAGGACGCGGGGGAGACCGTAGCTTTGGTCTCCAGGGCCGGAGTCTCTGCTGTACTCTGCTCCTCTGCTCCTCTGCCTGCCTGCTTTCACTCACACGCCGCGCTCGTTCTCGCTCTTTTGCTCCCCCTCGCGTGCATGCGCGCACACTACACACTGCAGAAGAGTTAGTTTAGCTCTGAGAATATCTAGTAAATGTACAGGGGACGACTCTGACCAAAACTCCAGTGTCTCCCCTGTTTCCTCCGGACGCGGTCGGGAGGCTGAAGCAGGAAAAGCCAACACTAGGATCAGCAGTGATTCATGGAGAGACCTTCGTCTGGTCAGCTAACATTACTGCCAAGCAGGTGAAATATAGAGTGATATTGTGGTTTTAGCTGACGTGTGTCGCCTCACTGTTTTGAGCGATGCTCGTTCATGTCTATGTAGAGCGAGCACAAGTGCAAGCAACAGGACGTTGACTTTCCTTGACTTAACGGCCACAAGTGCATTTCTGATTCTTACAAACAATCCCTTTAAATTTAGGAGTAGCAGCTGTTTATCAAAAACTCACAAATTTGTGAGTAGCAGTAAAAGTTGTATAAGGCCCTGATCTGTGCTTCCTGCTGTGAGAAATGTTTCCGACCATCTGCTGATTAGTTTCTTCTCTATTGAGCCTCTTTCTTCTCTGTCCATCTCCATTTGTATTTGACTTTCTTCACACCGCTGTCATTTACTCTATAATGGATTAAATCACTTGTCCTCGCTCCATCTCTCCGCCCATGAGCCTCTGAGGGCAGCCTGCATTTCTCACTGAGGGAAACCCGTCCAGGAAGGTGTTGTCAAGACGACTGCGTTTCTAACGGTGACTGTGGTGACACCGCGGCAACCGGAGACTCCAGTTTATTTGGGGTTCATTAGTGTCGGAGGTGGTGGTTGTAATGTCAAGGAGCTGGAGAGGAGCTCCAGGCGACAAGCATCTTAACTACAGACAGAACTAACTGTGTGTTTAGGACAGTTTGGTAACACTTCCTATGACGCCCATGTCTGTAATGCATTATTAACATACTTATAATGTTTTAATCCGCTTATAGCACTGTTTAATTATAGTTATAAGCACTCATAAATATAATGATTTATAACAATAATCATAACATATTATAAAGCATTGTATAATGAATTATAAGATAATACTTCATAAGTGCTGGTCACTCACTGATTGATTGATTGATGAAGGATCATAGTGTCTTATAATTCCTATAATTGTAATACATTATAATCTTTTTTATAATGCATTATAATGTGATGTTGTAAGTGGTCATTGTTTGCTTTAAGTAAACTGAAAAAATTTAATTAAATCTATGCAAGAACACACAAAACGTTGTAAAATATATTTTCATTTTGTTTAAAGCAAACAATGACCACATAGAGTAACTTATAATCACATTATAACGCATTATAACAGTGATTATAATGCATTATAAAAAGATTATAATGTATTACAACTATGGGAATTATAATACAAAAAAAAGTCAGTGATTGACCAGCAATTATGAAGTATTATAACGTTATGACCTTGACCTTATAAGTCATTATAAAACGCTTTATAAAGTGCTATGATTATTGTTATAAATAAATATTTATGAGTTCTTTTATCTATAAATATACAGTGCTATAAGTACATTATAATGCATTATAAGTATATGTTTATAATTCATTTCAGACATGTGCGTCATAAAAAGTGTTTCCAACAGGGTAAACCTGAGCTGACAGTTTGCTGACGTTCAGTTTATCCACACGGACTCGTTCCTGTGTGTCTGCCCCCTCAACATCAATAAAACCACTCAGCCCAATTTTTATAAATTCCCCCTTTGTCAGACGCTTGAATCTCTCCGAGAGGAACTGGGCGGATTAGACCAGAAAATAGAAAAATGATAATCCCTCAATTGAATTTCATCCTCCTTTTCAAAAACACCTGATTATGTGAAGAGCATCTGCGAGTGTGTAAACCTCCTCCCCTGTCACACCAAGGTGCAGGAGGCTGTTTGGGATTGTATTCTCACAAACAACCCGAAATATGTTTGATATTTTTCACTACAGACGCAAAAACCACGTCAGAGAGATGATGACGGAGCTGAGGTTTGTTTCACCAGCAAATCAAAATGCACCACTTTGAATTTGTTGTGACTCTTAAGCCTGATGGAGCTCTGAATCGTGTGTGTGTGTGTGTGCGTGTGTGTGCGTGCGTGTGTGCGCATGTGTGTGTGTGTGTGTCAGGGGGCTTTATAAAAAGGTCTGGAGGTCGAACCTGAAGTCAGTTTAGTGTCTGATCATTAGAGGAGCTGCTGTCACCAACAGGCACAATGTAAGTAGAGCGATCATCACTTAACGGAGCCCAAAGTGTGATTTTATTGTGTGATTCATTCTAGTTCTTTAGTTACGCTTCTGTAATCTGTGTTTCCTTCTATTCTGTTAAAAGGTACTTTTGTAAATGTGGTGATTTGTGTTCAACTTGTCCATCTGTGTGCAACAAACTGCTTTGTGATTCTTTCAGGCGGCACATTTTCCAGTTAAAGTTGAAAAAGTATGACTTTATAAATCTGTGTGATCTATTTCTGTTTGTTTGATGTCTACACATTTTTAGGAAAATGCTCATTGTGCCTTTAACGTGAAATTTAAAAAAAGAAATGGAAAATTGAGGAATAGAAAATCAGATTAGTTTCAATTTCTGTTTGTGGATTTTGTTGACTGACTGACGGCTGGATGACGCACTGAGGTCATTCTGAGACGTTCTTTTCTGCTTTGATCAATCGATCAGCTTGCTTGTTGTCCAGATCCACGTGATTTGAAGACCTTTCTCTGCGTAGACTCGTAGGGACGTTTACATGTATCTTCGGAAAACCGTAATTCCAGTTAGAGAGGGGAGAAACCTGAACCCCTGATTGGCCGGTCATCTTGCCCACCATCACACCTGCTTTCAAGACCTTTTTAACATCTTATTTTTTACAGTGTTTCTTTTTTTTTTTTTTTTTATAATTTTTTAGTCCAACAGTTCAAAGGTAGAAAATTGTCCAAGATCTTAATTTAAACTAGATCAAAATCTATCTGAGTATCAAACACTTGAAAGAAAAAGGCTGTGAAAATGTTGTAGTTTGCTTCTTCACAGAAAACAGCAGCTGTGGTCACTTTGGATTCTGATACAGGCTGATTCAGCCCGTTCTCATTCCCAGAGCGTCAAATACCAATGCTTTGTCACGGCCATCTGTGTTGGCACACAAGGCACCCTTTAGCACCGGTATGAGACGCACCGAATTTTCCATTAATTACAATGTAAACCCAGGCTTTCATCCAGGAGACTGCTGTTCATGTCCCGTGTGTTACGTTTCACTTTCACGTTACAATCAGCTGTTCGTTTGTGTCTCGTGTTCAAAACGTCAAATCACATTTTCACTGTAAAATCTTAAAAGCGTGTTGTTTTTTCCTAAACCTAACTAAGTGGTTTTATTGCCTGAACCTAAGCACGTGTTTTTGTTTACTTCACAACATTAAGCATGCGTTTACTGCGACCAAAAAGAGTGACGCTGAGGGGTCTGATAAAGCGTCAGTATGTGACGAGTTGGGATGAGAACGCGTTGGCAGCTACAAAATAATGCAGTGTCAATGCAGAACAGCCCAGTCGCACAGCAGCTCGTGAAATAGTCACAAAGTTTAATGTATTGATTCGTGTACATAGACACGAATTTCAAATTTTTTCCGTGATGGTCAGCACAAAATCAATTTGTACGTAATCAATGTCCAATTGTGAACTGGAAAGTATAAAGGGAAGTGAACGTGTCCGTACACGAATCAAATAGATTCAATTTCGTGAACGACCCGTCTTACAGTATATTTAGGTCATGTGTGGGATTAATTCAAGAAGGCCAAAAATATCTATACACTAACTGTACCGTGTCTACATCATATGAATGAGGCTGTAAATAGTCACATTAGTTATTCAAATATAACGAGCGATGAAAATCTGTGTTTGGTTGAGCCGGTCACAACCGGTAGACATATGCAACCAATGACGAGGAGTTACAAGAAGATATCTCTTCACTTTTCTTTCACATGAAGAGATTTGATGTGAGTGTTTCTTGCTGTGTTGGTTTCAGAAGATGCAGATGTCCCACAGGCCTGTGCAGTGGCTCGCTGTCATGCTTCTCGTCGTCTTTACAAGTGGCCAGTGTCAACAGAGCGAGAGGTGAGACTCCTGTTCCCGTCTATTTCAATATTTTTACAGGTGTAAAGCTGTGAATGATTTTGAATTGTTTTGACACAAAAAGTGGAGTAACTATCATAAATGTAGCGTTAGGAAGGTGTTTGTTGTGCATCAGCTGTGGCTCAGAGGAATAATTTGAAATATACGGAGAGCCAGAATCACAGCAAAATAAAATGTACACAAAAAAAACAATTTCCTGCTCCCCAAAAGAACATCACAGCTCAACTCATTGTGTGGCTGAATGTGCTGCACAATGATTCTAACAGTGGTTACATCAAAGCATCCAGTTGCTTTTGGGGGTAATTACTGAGCAAAATATCCCTGAAATGTGAAAACGATGAAATGTGATTTCTATTTTGTATTATGGGGGAAGTTCAATTCATGCTTGCTGATGTTTTTGAAATTGCACAACTTGAAATTACACCACATTAATTTAGATAGATGGTTTTCAAATATACATACTATACTATAATACTCTTATCAACATGGGAGTGGACAAATATGCTGCTTTATGCAAATGTATGTATATATTTATAATTGGAAATTAATTAACAACACAAAACAATGACAGATATTGTCCAGAAACCCTCACAGGTACTGTATTTAGCATAAAAAAATGCTCAAATCATAACATGGCAAACTCAAGTCCAACAGGCAACAACAGCTGTCAGTGTGTCAGTGTGCTGACTTGACTAAAACTGCATGTGATTATCATGAAGTGGGCATGTCTGTAAAGGTGAGACTCATGGGTACCCATAGAACCCATTTTCATTCACATAACTTGAGGTCAGAGGTCAAGGGACCCCTTTGAAAATGGCCATACCAGTTTTTCCTCACCAAAATTTTACGTAAGTTTGGAGCATTATTTAGCCTCCTTCTCCAACAAGCTAATATGACATGGCTGGTACCAATGGATTCCTTAGGTTTCATATGATACCAGTATCTTCACTCTAGCTTTAAAACTGAGCCTGCCATAGACTGTATATAAAGATGGACGACATAACAGCTCCCCAAAAGGGAAGCCAAAACATCTGGATCGCCCCCTGGTGGCTGGCTGCAGTATAGGTCATAAATCCCACCTCCTCCATGTCAGTGGACATGGACCAAACTAAAAGGTCAAAGTACACTTTAACAAAATTTTTCCCAAAGATGGTTTCTGTCACTTTAGGTAGTTCTTATCACACTGATGTGTGTGCAAGTGTTAATTTTTCGAATACATTTGGTTTTAATTCGTAATTTGATGCTATAAAAAGGGGATGAGACGTCATGATTGACAGCTGTGAGTCTCTCTCGCTGCTCAGCTCCTGATTGGTTCAGACAGATGACCTCCATACCGCAGCTCCAGCCCCCCGATCATTATTGATATTTTGGCTTCACTTCAGTACAGTAAGAGGAAGTGGAAACGTGTCTTCCATCTTTATTTACAGTCTATGAGGCCTACATGTATTTTGAATTTGACTCTGTATTTGGATAAAATGTCTGATATCTGAGTGTTGTTTGAACTGTGAGATAGATAGATACTATACTATACTATAGATACTATATACATTAGAAGGTGTGCAAATTAGTTTTTTTATTATTGAATGGAATGAGGTAGTGTGAGAGAAAAAACAATGTTCAAATTCACCACGTGCAAGGTTATTGAAGGAGCAAAACAGAGTGGAGTATGTTTAGACAGAAAGTTCTCTGTCAGACTGAGGTGAGGTGTTGTAGATTTCGACCTGTCCTGAGGGTGTTCCTCTCTCTCCTCCCTCTCCCTGCAGTCGCCGAGCTGTAACCGAACACCAGCTGATGCACGACCGCAGCCGAAACATCCAGAGTCTCAAGAGACTCATCTGGCTGTCCAGCGCTATCGAGGGTCTCCACACTGCCCAGACCAGGTCTGCTGCTTTCGACCCCACAAAGGTCCTGAACCTTGCTCTGAACCCAGCGCTGGTCCCTGCTGCTGGAAGTCCCCAGCCCACCCGGGTGCAGAGCCTCCTGAGAGACTTCTTTAACCCCTACCTGTCTCAACAGCCAGACAGAGAGGCCTAACAGCACTATAGTGCACAAACATGAAGCTACTGTACTGTACATAAAAAATAATTATTTGTGTCCATTGTTTGTCTTTAGTGCCAAGACACCCATCCAGCTGCAGACAAGTCCAAATGTCTCCAAGAGTTTAGAAGCAGATTCAATTTTAGTTATGAATAACTCTTTGAGTCTGAGCTTCCTGAAGGTACACTTCATGTACGATCACATCACACTTTCATCGAGGGCTGGGCGATACAACCAAAAATAAAAATGTTTTCAAGCAACAATTTCAATCATTTTTTCCCTATAAGAAACAAGAAGACTAAAACACGACTAAAATATCATATTTTAATGTGTAAAACAGAGCTTGTACATGTGGCCCGTTGGTCTAGAGGTATGATTCTCACTTAGGATGCCTGCAAGTCCAGATTTCAAATCCCAGATGAGCCCCCCATGTACTGCATTTCATCATCTCAGTACCTGTAGGCCTACTTTGTGCAAAGACAATAAAGTTGAATCGTGTGTCACCTGCATATTACATATTGTACAGTAAACCTGCCTTATTAAGACTTTTTAATGGATCATCTGCATGCTTTCAGTTAAAATTGGTGCATTTTAATGGATAACAGTCTCTTAAAATATACAACTATACAACTTTCATCTTAATTAAAAATGGATTTCAGTATTTTTGAAGTGTAAAAACCCCTTAAAATGTGCAAAAGAAATCCCATTTACAGGTAACTACACCCCGATTTGTACCTTAAAGGAACTGAATTTTCCGATAAAGATGCAAATTTGAGGTTAATTAATGGTTAAATTAATGGATTGATGTGACGAGATAATAGTTTATCTCCACAGTTCAAAGATATTTTACTTTGAGCTGATTGTACCTTCCCTCATAGTGGTTTATGAATGGATTATCCTACTGATATAAGAGGTTTTTAAAAGAAACGATCCCATAAAATGTACCAAATGGCTTAGTATTAAAGATGCAGTGTGTAGGATTTGGCGGCATCTAGCGGCGTGGTTGCAGACCAACAGAGTACCACTCCTCCCTTTCCAAGACTGCTGTAACGTGAGCCGCCGAGTGCAAAACCGTGGTGACGCCGTTCACCTTGCTCAGAGGTCATCCTTAATATAACTACACTTCTTTAGGAGCAACGGAAGTCAGACAGGTTTTGCACTCTGCGGCTCATGTTCACAAGCGTGAAACTGTGTAAACTGTGTCTGAAACTGTGTCTGAGAACTACAGTGGCCTTCAGGTAGGCCTAACGTAAAAATGCTAAAGGCTGTAGGCGACAGCTGTAATTTCATCGCCAAAAGATTAGAAGCTGCTTCTGTCAACTTATGTCTTCAATCAAGGACTCATTGTTTTAAACTGAAATTTTTGTCAGCCTATCACTGAAAACTGTACCGTGCTAGAATGGGTATTACAAGTGTCCAGATCTGTGTTTTGTCTTAATTTAACTCTCCCCAAACCACCACAGCCAAACTAATACCATTATTACCACTTTGTAAGATTTCAAGATATTTAACATCCTTAGGTGAGTTCAAAGTGAACAGCCGTAAGACCAGATCACAGGATCACAGAGCTGTGCTGGTTAAACACTCACACTCAGGTAGGTACTTTATTAATCCCCGAGGGGAAATTTCTGAGTTACAGCAGCAAAAGATAGAACAAGCACACAACAAGATTAAGAATAGAATAAGAATAATAAATAAGATAGAAAATAAGCATTAGAAATAAATACTCTTAAAAGCTGGTTAGCAAGTGCCAGTACTAATGTCCAATTGTGATGCATGTCTGACTGCACTGCTGGATGGATGAGTGACAGTGTGTGTGTGTGTGTGTGTGTGTGTGTGTGTGTGTGTGTTAGAGAGAGAGAGGGGGGTGTTATTTATTTAGTCCAGAGATGAGTTAGAGAATTATTAGACTAGTAATACAGTCTTTGTCCTGTGGAGAGCAGAAAAATGCCTTGAAGAGCCTGAGCTGCCCGAAAAATCAGACAAGAAGAAGAAGGAGGAGGATGTCTGCCTGGGAGACCTGACTCAGGGCATAAAGTCATATCCAATGACACATAACCTCGCGAGATTTCCGTGATGGCTAACGTGAAGTAACGTGAACTAGCTCGCTGTGTGACAACCACAGTGACACCGGTCGTGGTGATCCACCTCCAGCTCTCCAGCTGCAGCTGCTAACGTCCTCCACAGAGAGACAGTCTGAAACTACACCACCGACAGAGAGAAGTCCTGTCTGCGGCTTGAAGCGCCTCACCGCCTCTCGGACTGTCCGCGGCTCTCCTCGTCCTTTAACCGGCGGCCAGGTCAGTCTGCTGTTACCTAGCTACCAGCTAGCCGTTAGCTGTCAGGGCCACGGCCTATAGAAGGAGGCTGGGACACGCGTCATCAACACGTCACAGCTGCGGGGGTACCACACATGCGCAGTAAAGTCTGGTCTGCAGTTCAGTTACACTGCGCATGGCAACAAAAAAGTTTCTACCTCAGTTTCATTGTTCATCACTCTGACCCCTGAGAATTATTAGACTAGTACAGGGGTCAGCAACCTTTACTATCAAAAGAGACATTTTAGGCAAAAACAAAAAAAAAAATCTGTCTTGACCCGCAAAACATTTGAGCATTGTGATGAAGGTAACACAGTTTATAGTCTAAGTATATAGTATATAAGTCTAATGCAGTGAGGGCCAAAGTGCAAATGTACTACAGAGTATTCACGAGAAAAAAGTCTTAATATAACTTGAATAAAGTCATAACTTTACGAGAAAAAAAGTTGTAATATTACGAGAATAAAGTCATAACTTTACGAGAAAAAAGTCGTAATATTACGAGGATAAAGTCATAACTTTACAAGAAAAAAAGTCGTAATATTACGAGAATAAAGTCATAACATTACGAGAAAAAACATCGTAATATTACGAGAATAAAGTCATAACTTTACGAAAAAAACATAATATTAAGAGAATAAAGTCATAACTTTACGAGAAAAAACATCGTAATATAACGAGGATAAAGTTATAACTTTACGAGAAAAAACATCGTAATATTACGAGAATAAAGTCATAACTTTACGAAAAAAACATAATATCACGAAAATAAAGTCATAACATTACGAGAAAAAACATCATAATATTACGAGAATAAAGTACAACTTTACGAGAAAAAACATCATAATATTACGAGAATAAAGTATAACTTTACGAGAAAAAACATCGTAATATAACTTGAATAAAGTCATAAGAGCTTGAGTAACACTGCGCATGCGTCATACCCCTCAACAACAAGACCAGTGACCCATCCTCCTTCAAAAGGCCGTGGTCGTCAAGCTAACGGAAGCTAGCCGCCGTCACCACGGGAGATGTCACTATAGTACTCTCTAATTAATCAATATATTCAATGGGCCATGATATTTACAGCAATGCAAATATGAAGAAGAGATAACAAGCAAGCGAGTGACTTAAAATGATTAAGCTGACACACGTCTTCCGCAGCTACCAGCCAGCTAATGCTAATGCTAATGTCCACCACCAGCAGTACTGATGCTGAGCTAGCATGCTAGTAGCGGCTAGTAGATGCTAGCTCAGCACTAGCTGGTAGCAGGTCGTTGTTTCTGCTGTCGTCAGGAGCTCATGTGTTGCTGACAGTCACAAGAAATAGTTTAGTAACACAGACACGGTCTATCAAGTTGATCCTTCACACTGTCTTTGAGTTGCACAGTGAAACAGCTGATTGAACCCTGCAGATATATGCCCTTTAGTGCTTATGTAGGCTTTTATAGATGTAGTCATGTGGTAGATGTAGGCTCCTGATGGAGGCTGATCAAAGGTGCTGACAGTAACACGTGTGACAGCTCAGAGGGTGACTGACTGAGTGGTGGAATGTAACTAAGTATATTTACCTAAGTACTGTACTTAAGTGAGTATTTCCATTTTTTGCTACTTTATACTTATACTTCACTACACTTATGAGGGAGATATTGTACTTTTTACTAGATTAATTTGCTAACTTTTGTTACTTTGCAGGAATTAAGAATCTGTTGTTCACTTTGCAAATATTATTTATTTATTTATTTATTTATTTATTTATTTATTTATTTATTTATTTATTTATTTTTTAAAGGTGGTAAACATATAAAACTGAGGTATGATGATTATTGTGTATGAAACATTTGGAACTCTGTTTTTGTTTCTGTTTCTATTTTGTTTTTGTATAGGCTAAACCCAGTGGTAAAATGGTTGCTTATTTGAATATGCTATATAAAAAGGGGAAGTATAATAAGCTTAAGATCCAGCCTACACCTTTTTGGTCAATATTTTTTTGTTATACCGTGTACTGGTATTTATTCATTTTTATGTGCATTCTTTTGGGAAAACTGTTAATAAGGACAGAAATAAATTACAGATAAGACTTTATTGATCCCTTGTTACCCGGCAGTATATATAGTAAAACAACATTAAAGCAATGTACATAATAATGCATCAATAATTATAATTCAATAATATAATATACATGATACTGAAATGGCCCATTCTGCATACATTTTAAGTGTATTTTGAAGCCAATACTTCTGCTATACTTTTGCCTCAGTACGATTTTGAGTGCAGTAGTTCTGCACTATGGTATTGCTACTTTTCCATAGTGCTTTTTTCATCACTGTTAATCATTCTCTCCCCTGATATTAAAAAGGTGTTTTAGTTTGTATTATGATTTATACACCATGACAATAATCCAGATCTTAAAGATATTCGCTACTCATTAAATGATGTCCACTAACTCAGAATATCTAAGAAACAAACTGAATCACTAGAAAAACCACAACTGATGAACTGTCAGGGGATTATTATGTGGTCGGGACGAAATTAATTGGAAACAGCTTTGATTATCATTTTTTCAAGCTAAATCTTCTCCCATGTGAGGATTTGCTGCTTTTCTTTTTTTATCTCATTGTAAATTGAATGTCTTTGGGTTTTGGACTGTTGCACGCATAAAAACAAGATATTTGAAGATATCACCTTCAACATTTTTCACAACATTGTGATATTTTATAGACCAAATGATTAACAAAGAAATACATAAACTGAGAACATAATCATCAGATTGATCAAAGATGGAAATAATCATTAGTAGGATCTTTAGTAAAATGCTTTGTGGGTTTTGTGAATCTGTATTCATATAGTATATTGTGATATTTTCACAGGACAGTATTGTGATATATGGTTCTTGTTCCCAGGTATTGTCCAGCCTCATCCAGCCCCACTGTGGATCTTTAGCCCCTCCGGCAGGACAGTGGCAGAGGCAGAGCCAGAGCCATCGGGGACCACACCAGCAGGCAGTAGGGCACCATGAGTGCGACGGGGCAGCAGCAGCAAGGGGGGGGGCTGCGTTCTCGCCGAACCCTTGTCCGGGACAAGGACCCTGGGCAGGGCATGGGCATGGAGGCGGCCTGCTGGCTGGCCCCCGGAGTGCTGCGCAGGCTGATCGAGCTGCCCTCACCCCCCCTGTCCCGACACCAGCTCAAGAGACTGGAGGAGCACAGGTAACGCTGAGACCTGCTCTGCTGACTGAGACAAACTGAAGTAAAATCGTTATTTAATGTTATGTCATAGGCCTCTACCGGTCAGGGTGTGACCATGGTTGGCGCATCCTACGGATCTGTCTGTCTGGTACAGCATCTCTTGTGACTGAAAAGCCCTATGCGAGAGTGGCAGTCTCGATCACAGAGGTCGCATCTGTTTGTGGTTTCTGGTCTGCCTTCGTTGCTGCCCTCTTTGTGAGTTTATCTAGTTCTCTGGTTTAGCAGTGATGTATGAAACCAAACAGTAATGCCCAGAGGTTAAGCAGTCTGATATGGATGGGTTCAGTGTGTGTTGAATAGATGGCATCATATGTGGCTCTCCTGTATGAAAGGGGTGTTTGTTTGAGACATCATCAAGCTTTGTCCGAGGGGACACTTCAAACGTAGTTGCTGTTGGCTAAGCGATTTAAGGAAAGCATGTACTTTTTGTTATTTATTTATTTTTCCTGACAATATTGACTGTGGTTTAAATTTTGATTATTTTCTGCAAATTAAGCTCCAGGTCTGTTTTTGTGGTCTACAGAGTTTGAAACAAGATATGATTCATTGTACCCAGTATTTTCACAAACTTAGAATCAAGTGAATTCACATTTATGAAGATATTACATTAATGTTATACATAAGGGAAAGAAGGAGGGGCATCTGGCATAAAACCTATGCCAAATCAAACAACTGCACAGTTGTGGTCGAAATGGAAAAACTGCCACTATCTCATGTCCTGCAATGATTTCAAATTGGGCTGATAACACCTTAACCTAACTGTTGATGGCTCTGCTGCGTAGCTGCTTGAGCTAACGTTAGCTTCACAGTTCTGAATCCTGGAGGTCTACATTCAGAGCTTCTAAGGTGATCGGTTTAAAACGGTGATATGATGTGATTAAAAATTTAACGGGACTTCCGGGATTCCGACCCTCCTGACTGCCAGTTGTCCTCAGAGCTACCTGCTACCTGTCTGAAATGGATGTGAGGTGATCACATAAATTATTTATGTAGAAAAAGATTTGCTTTGACTCTTTTTTGAACAGCAAAAAAGACAAAGCCCACTCCTGATCTTGTCTTCTTCTTTAACGAAACTGTGTAGATATACAGACTTTGGCTCGCTGAGTAAACATTGGCCAGACAACAGCCAAGATTTAATTTTTGTTCTTGTTCTTTATTGTATTGTAGCTGATGGAATCAATGGTTGACGGCTTGAACTGTCAATTGCTACAGCTTGTTAATACACCGTTAATTATGTATGTTATAATTCAAATTGCAGCTCTTGCGATTTGAAAACCCGTTCAAACACTGTAGCAATTTCAGTATAAAAACAATAAGTGTTCAGCCCGAATGAAAGTCAAAAACAATCATATTAATTATCACCCAGCCCTTGTTATGACTGCAATATTGTGTCATCATAATCATTACTTCTGGGGGGCAGGTAATCTTTCAGGGTAAAGTCATCAGGGTCCTCATCTGGCTGTTGTCCGTCCCTGCAGGTACAGCAGTGCTGGACGCTCCCTGCTGGAGCCTCTGATGCAGCGTTACTGGGAATGGTTGGTGGGACGAGTCCCCTCCTGGATCGCCCCCAACCTCATCACCATCATCGGCCTGGCCACCAACGTCTTCACCACCCTCGTGCTCATCTACTATTGTCCAACTGCCACCGAACAGGTTCGTCTGAAACAACGTTACACTGGACGGTCTTCATGTTAAAACATATTGAACACGCTACAGTTCACGTTTTCATTCACTTATTAACTTTAGTTGCTTTAACTTTGCTGTGTTTTTTATCTGTATTAAGCTACTGTCAATGAAACTCTAAACTTTCTGCAAATGTTTCCCGTTAAAAGATCACCAGAAAATGGAGCCGCTGGAAAGAATTAATTAATTAATAAAATCAGTATTTTTTTAGTAAAAAGACACAGCTGGAGCAGCAGAGAGTGAGACTATGAATAAGCATTCACAGCTAATTAAAACAGAAGCCGATCAGAACACAGGGAGACTTCTTATTAGAATATGATCAAATATTGGGAGATTAGAGATTAGAGATAGAGGCCTGCTTCAAAACTAAGCAAACAAATACAAAATGAGGTTTGGAGATTTGCTTCGAGTAAAAAAGTTTGTTGCTGCTACACTCACAGTGTACAGTATTTTTATCATAAGCTATTTCCCCCGGCTGATCTTCTGCATATACTGCTCAGCAGCCAGCTCTGGGCGAATCACATTACAGGGACGTCTTATATTAATGGAGCAGCTCCAGGAAACAGATCTCGAACACAGCAACGACAAGGGACCCCTGATTACATGGATTGTGATTTCATGTATTGATTTATACAGCTAAAGGCCTTTCTGGGTCACCTGATCAGACAGGATCTGATTCAGCTATGATGTTTGCAGTTTTCGAGGTAGAGTGACCCCTCCTCTAAATGAATGTGTTGCTTCAGGCTCCTCTCTGGGCGTACCTGCTGTGTGCCGTGGGTCTGTTTATCTACCAGTCATTGGACGCCATCGACGGGAAGCAGGCCAGACGCACCAATAGCAGCTCTCCGCTGGGCGAGCTGTTTGACCACGGCTGTGACTCCCTCTCCACCGGTCAGTTTTCTCCTGTTTGACTTTGTTCCACTGCGTCTCAGTGAATCTAAAGCCTTTTTTTTAACATTGCCTGTGTTCATTTGTTTGTCTCTGCAGTGTTTGTGGTGTTGGGAACTAGTATAGCAGTGCAGATGGGCACCAACCCCGACTGGATGTTCTTCTGCTGCTTCGCCGGGATGTTTATGTTCTACTGTGCCCACTGGCAAACATACGTGTCGGGAACGCTGCGCTTCGGCATGTGAGTCAACAAAACTACTTGGTTTTGTTTTTTCTTGTTTGATGTTTTTGGTTTGTTTGTTCTTTTTAAAAACAAAAAGATAATTTCCAGCCATTTGTCTATCAAGTTTGCTGATCTCAGGAGTTACAATTCAGTCTATAGCAGGTCTGAATGTTGTTATTTGTCTATATTACCACCAATTAGATACAGAGTTTTAGTACTGGTTCCAAAACATATTTTCCTACACAAGCATTTAACAAAATAATCCAAACACATGTAAAATGCATCAGTATTTAATGTAATCTGAAGACAAAAATCTGTAGAATAACTTTGTCTAATAATAAATGATGATTTAAATCAGGAAATATCTGTAATAGATAAACAGACAAGCCTTTCATTTACTTCCACCATCCCGGACATATTTCAGTCAGGACTCCTGGATTCATGTGGGATTGTTCTTACAGTCAGCACTGTCACCTTTATGTCCACTAGGGCTGGGACGATTCACCTATCTCCCGATTCGATACTATCACGATACTGGGTTGCCAATTCAATATGTATTGCGATTTATAAGTATTGTGATTTGATAACTTAAATTTGTTTTAACACTAGACCATGGGAAAAAGTTTAATCATACACTTCAAGGAGCTTCTCTAAATCAATACAGCATGTATGTAGTCAGAGATGTCCTGAAATCAAATATATCAGTCATTGTCAGGAATTATGGACTAATGTTTTCTTTATAGCACCGCAAGCATTCAGAACTGTAGCTTTTTCCAAATATGGGAATACAAAATATGGGTAAAAATACTGGACTTTTACAATCTCTAAATTGATACAGTAAAATGCTTGATTTGTGTCTGTATGTAGTCAGAGATGTCTTGAAGTCAAATATATCATGTCATTGTCAGGAATTATTTATTAATTGTTTTTCCAGCAACCCAAAAATCAAAGAATAAAAACATTTACCTCACAAAATAAACAAAGAAAGAGAAATACAAAGTAAGTGTTGAAACATGAACATAGAGTAGGTAATAGTCAATTAACAAAAAAACAATTGGAAAGATTTATATAAAACATATGTACAATATATCTGTTTTGAAATTAAAGAGCTGTTCAGTTGTGTGCATTGAAACAGGTTAGAAGATGGTGAACTGTTGAAACATTGAGTTAAGTGGTGGTGAAAACACATTTTGTTCACTTTATTTATTAAGAGGAGGATCAACTAGTTATACTTTAGCATTAGTGATTTCATTAGATGATAGCGGTTACATGTGCAGTCTTGCTGGAGTAAATGTGGATGTATTATTCTGTGTAGATTTGACATAACAGAGGTGCAGATCTGTCTAGCAGGATTACAGATGCTCACAGCCACTGTGGGTCCCTGTCTGTGGAACATGATGGTAAACCTCCTGGCTGCCACTGCATGGCTCACTGCCGCCTCCTTCCACAACGACTGCTGACCTCCACAGAGTCACATGTCTGTTCTGCTTAAAGTGCAGTCGGTAAAATACGGCTCTTTTGTAACATCAGCTGAAGGAAACTGTCGGCAAACTGCGTGATCTCAAACACTTAATGTTTTCATGCAGATTCTAAATTCTAAAAAAAGAGGTTCCTAGACCTCTGACCTCCAGATATGTGAATGTAAATGGGTTCTATGGATACCGACGAGTCTCCCCTTTACAGACATGCCCACTTTATGTTAATCACATGCAGTTTGGAGCAAGTCATGGTGAAGTCAGCACACTGACACACTGACAGCTGTTGTTTCCTGTTGGGCTTGA
The DNA here is from genome assembly GCF_015220745.1 of Sebastes umbrosus. Lineage (NCBI taxonomy): Eukaryota > Metazoa > Chordata > Actinopteri > Perciformes > Sebastidae > Sebastes > Sebastes umbrosus. Next base: position 20,857,051 of record NC_051269.1, on the reverse strand, counting down.
GGTTGCCAAGTTATGATTTGAGCATATTTTCATGCTAAATGCAGTACCTGTGAGGGTTTCTGGACAATGTTTGTCATTGTTTTGTGTTGTTAATTTATTTCCAATAATGAATATATACAGTACATACATTTATATAAAGCAAGCGTATTTGCCCACTCCCATGTTGAGAGTATTAAATACTTGACAAATCTCCCTTTAAAGTTATTTATTTATTATATTCTAATTAACTGACAGCCCCACTAAAAAATAACCAAAAGATTAATTGATAATGAAAATATTTGTTAGTTGCAGACCAGTGTAAACACACATATCCAGAGAGTCTTCTCTTTCTGTCTGAGAGCGAGGTGTTCAGATGAATATCAGTTTCACATCTGTGTTTTCAGTACAGAGTTGGAGCCAGGACGTGGTTAGCTCAGCCTAGTTTAGCATAAAGACTGGAAACAGGAGGAACAGCTCGCCAGGCTCTGCCTAAAGTTCAAAACTACACCTACCATGACCTCTAAAGCTCACTGAATAACACACTGTATCTCATTTGTTTAATCTGTAGACAAACAGAAATGTAAAAACAATATTGACTTCCCGGAGTCTCCTCTGCTTATTAAAGAAAAGAGCCAGTGAAATATTACAGATTGCATCTTTAATGCAGCTACTTTCCTGCTGAATCCTCCAAATGAAACGTGTGTGGTGCAGCAGCACACAACAGCGTCCCATCAGCTCGGCGTCCAGCAGTGTGTTGTGGAAGAAGGCAGCAGGATGATGACTGTGTGCTGCTGGTAGACGTCACTAATCCTCACTGTCAACTCTGCTCTCTCTCCTCCCACTCAGCATTGATGTGACTGAGGTGCAAATCTTCATAATAATCATGTATTTGCTGGCCGCCGTGGGAGGATCTGCTTTTTGGCAGTCTCTGGTAATTGTGATCGGTTCTACTTCCTACAGATTTAAGATTAATGAGACTGATGATGCCATAATTATGAAATGATCTTTATGTGATGTTGCTCTAACAGTTTTGATTTACTGTAATTGTTATCATAAAATACAAAGAATGTGACTCTGAATGCTTTTACCATTCTCTAACATTACTCATGATGCTTTCATTGTGGGATGTAAAGGTGAATGTGCTCACAAACTACAAAAATAGCTGGACAATTACAGTACAATCAGCACATGTTGTGACGTAAATGTCTGTGTTGTATTATCATTCCTTAATTTTCTTGTTTTTGGTGTCTTGATTCCTAGATTCCGATCCTAAATATCCAGATGAAAATGGTTCCGGCCATCTGCACTTTTTTAGGAGCCATCTTCTCCTGCACCAATTACTTCAGAGTTATTTTTACGGGAGGTGTGGGCAAAAATGGATCCACAATAGCAGTAAGTCTGGAAACTTCAGTGCTTCTCCTCATAAATTGGTGATCAGAGATGTCCAGTCTCCCAGAGTGCGACATGTTAGAGTGTGGATATTGTATTATCACAGATAAATCAGTATAGAAATGCTTCCAAGCAGCGTCTTTGGGAGATGTTAATGCATGCAGAGTGTAGAAAACAAACCAGAATGACGCCTAGTTCACACCTGCACAGGGGGGGTTTCTGTTGTTCGTGCTCCACACAAGCACTGTTTAAAAACAATGTCCGTCCATATGAAAACGCAAAAACATAATTGAATCGCTGTCAAGGCCAGTGGGCTGATTGGGCCATACACACTGGGATCCTATCCTAATCCTATCACAATTGCAATATTAGTCAAAATAATTAGATATTTTTCTCAAAATCGTTCGTCCCCTTCTGAAAATGTCTATATTTCAGATAAGTTATTTAGTTAGCCCTAAATCACAAATTTGCTTTAGATTTTGTGGCAGTAAGATTTGACCCCATCTGCACATCTTTATTTGACATTATTTGTTAACAAGAAACCTGTCTCTATTAGACTGGCCGATATTAATACTATATACTGTTTGATCCAGATCGAGCCATTACAACCTTCAGTGTCCCATCACTGACGGCTTCTTGCACCCAGTCGTTAGAGCTGTTGGCAGGCTTCTCATTTCTACGTGTTATTGGCTGTAGTTAATTAACACTCATTCTGTTATTTAGCCAAACGAAAATCGTTGGCTACTGTCTGGTTAAACATTCATCTCAAGCCGGTGTCCGTTTGCACCACCACTTTGATATTTAGAAAGAAGAGTGGACAGCTATACAGTGGTTATTGCTAAATATTGTGGTACTTTTGGAGGTTATTCAATGGATCCATTTGACCTCCTCCCTGTCAACCAAACCCTTAACTATATAAACATAATGTGCTAGAGTTCATTTATGAGCAGTGTCACGGTTTTATTATATTGCTCCTGGCACAGATACCAGCAGCTCAAAGTTCCTGACCAGAATAAGCAGATGTTTGTTACATCAGCATCAGTTCATATTACAGATTCTGTTTCCGCTGACATTAACAGTCTGTGTCTTTGTTTTTGTGTCTCTGTCCTCAGGGAACCAGCGTCCTCTCTCCAGTCCTACATATTGGTTCAGTTATAATTTTGGCGATGATGATATACAAGAAGTCTGCTGTCCAGCTCTTCGAGAAACATCCGTGTCTTTATATCCTGGCGTTTGGCTTCGTCTCAGCCAAAATCACCAATAAATTAGTTGTAAGTCAAACCTGCTTTTCACTGTATAAAAAAGAGGTCAAACACAATGCTGTGGTCACAGAAAGATTAGTCTAAAAATGTGTCATTTATCACGTCAAACTGACTGAATGCATGGTAATTTTTGTGGTTTACCGCTACTTCTGGAAAATGACAGATGTTCATAAACGTGTCAGAAGAGTTTAGTGAAAGATGCCAAATATTGAGCAATTTTAACATTGGCTAAACTAATAAACTTTTGTTGCTTTATGAAACATGAGTTTTCGGTAGAGGACTTTTGGATAATCATTGTTCATATCATAAAAAATATGAGACTGTTGACAAAGTTAGCGACTAGCTGGTGGAGAAAGTGTAACATCTGGTAAAAGACATTAATGAGACTTTTCTCTAATTCCACCTGTTGCCTTTTGAACTGGTTTGCATTATCATGAGTTTGAGTTAGCTTTATTGCCATCATAATAAAGGTCGTTAGCAATGAGCGTTAGTGAGCTCATAGTGCAGAAAGGACAACATTCAACACAGTGATACTGATAAAAATGTACTTTGCAGTGCCAATGGTTTATCCTTCAAGAGTCAAAACGGCCTGAGGGAATGTACTTGTTCTCACAGATTTAAAACAGAGCTGTGTTTACTTCCTCACAGAGGGGACTTTCCTTCACAAGCTGGCACAGTTTCCACAACATATGTGTGAAATTGGAACATATCTTCCCTTCAAACAGCTTTAGGATTTCTAATTTCCACTTTAAAGTTACTGTGAGGGACTTTTTACTGGTTATGAAACAGTCTGTATTTAATACTGATGCCTCTATACGACCTACATAAGCAAACGACACCATCAGCGAGAAGATTGGCTATTTCTATATAGTTATTCATCGGTGCCACTGGGTCAGATTCCGCACAAAATCAGACAAAGTCCTTCGGCTCAGACTCCAGTGGGACCCAGATCTGGTTTCACTGCAGCCTTCGATCTGCAGTCGGAGCTCCGGCGGGAGGTGGAGAGCTCCTCCGCCTCGCTCTGCGGGTCTCCGCTGGGAGCCAACACCGACACCACGCTGCTGGAGGCCCAGGCCATATTACTGGGCCCGCCGGAAGGAAGGGAGGCATGGAAGAATTACAACCAGGACTGCGTGGGTCAGACTGTCAGACCCTGCTGCAGTAAAATGGGAGGTTTTCCAAAGGGAGTCTGGTGCTTGGAAACACTACCGCTTTTGTCCACAGGGACCGCCAAAATCAACACATAATGAAAGTTCCTTGTAGTAACTTTAAAGTTAGCAGAGAGTTTAGTGGCTGGACGTTAAAACTATTGTGTTGTGTAAGATGCTGACTGTGTGTGTTTTTCTGTCTGTCCACAGGTAGCACATATGACAAAGAGTGAGATGCATCTCCACGATTTAGCCTTCCTGGGACCGGGACTACTATTCCTGGATCAGTATTTCAATAGTTTTATTGACGAGTACCTGGTGCTGTGGATTGCATTGGTAAGTACACACACACGATGCTAGTTTTAGATAAATGTACTCAGTAATAGTCAATAGTAATAGTAAAAATGATTAATTAATTATCAAAAAGGACAAGACAAATGTCAGTTTCTTCTGTTCATTGTGAGAGTTCAGCATATATGGAGCATATCTCCAAATAGGAATCCTTTTATTATAATTATGTGACCGATATACAAAGTTAAATTATGAAACATACTTACATCCATACATACAAACAAACATATATGATTTATTAAAGGGGCTATACAGTATGTAGGGATCAGAAATTGCTTGTTAACAGTGACACCTGGGACCGTTAAGTCAACGACAGTCAGCGTCCTGTCGTTCTCCTACACGCTTGGCACATGGGAGAAATTTCAGTTGGTTGCAATCTGCAACCTCACCACTACATGCCACCAAATCCTACACACTGCACCTTTAAGTTAAAAGTATGATTTTGTAAGTTGAAACTGAGATATGACACTGAAATACAAAATCTAAATTATGAGATATTGAGTAAAATTGATACTGAGATGCAAAGTCAAAAGTATGAAATAATAAATTGAAATTGTGTTTTATAAATTGAAACTATGAGATAGTAAGTCAGAACTATGAAATGTCAAATTTATGTGATAATAAGTAGCTAATTTTTCATTTCCTGTCAGCAATGTGTTTCCTCTGGGTGTCACGTCGAGTTCCTGTTTGACACATGTGGGTTTTTTTTCTCACCTACAGATCATTTCCTTCTTTGACTTGGTGCGTTACTGTGTCAGTGTTTGCAACCAGATTGCCTGCCATCTTCACATTTTCGTTTTCAAGATCAAGCCTTGCTCAGTGCTCAGTTCAGCTCCTCACTGAGGACACGCCGGCCATCACTGACTCTGCCCCTCCCCGTTAGTCGCACTCATCTTTTCTTCCCTCTGTTGTCCACGTAGAGATGCAGAGGATGACGTGGTGTAAAAGTATGTGCTTCTGCCAACTGAATGTGAGGACAAATAATATATATTAAGATACTGGAGTATTACTGTCAATGTTTCTTTTCACCAGTGCAGAATATGTCTCATCTTCTGCCCCAGTAATAAGACTTCTCCTTCTGACAAACTCATGAGCAAACATTTCAGGAGAGTACAGGTGCTACTCAGTGTGTTCAAGGAGAGAAACTTCAATGTGTTTTAACTGTTCGTGTGCAAAGAAAATGTATAGGAAACGAATCAAACTCTTTGCTTTTCATGATTATAATTTTTGTAATATTTGCATAACTTTACCTTTTTGCTATTGTAAATACCAAACTGTTACAGTGTCTGTGCTTTTATTTTAAGTTAAAAAGCCCTGCTTTGACACATTTATAAACCTTCATGTATTTGATTTTAAAACAACTTTATCTCCTGCACATTACACGAAACTGTGCAGCTGATCAGCAAAACTGTGGTTTTGGAGGAAACTTAATGCCGACTTCAGAATGTTGTTGAACAAACCTGCAAATATTCACTGCCAATGTTTTTAGTTCACATTGTCGACTGAAACCACATGGTTAATATGACACATGGGATTTTTTTTTGGGGTGCTTTTTGGCGATTTTGTGTGTATTTATTGTCACATGTTATATTAGCTGCTAATATATTCATTGCTAATTTGGTTAATGCTTCATGGAGTCTACACTTTATTATTTTTATTGTAAATAGATTAAGACACATCATGCACAAGAGGGAAAGACACAACAGCCACTATTAAATTTCAAACATGTTACAAAAATATCTAAACTCAAAGGTCCACTTACTAGCATTCAGAGCTGTGCAGTTGTGGATGAAAGGTCCGGAAGCTAGTAAGAAGACTTTTGATGCTCAGATTTTCCCACATTTTCCAGTTGACAGGAACAAAGTTCAAAACACATTTTTTGTTCACTCCACCAGCTGTCACTCTGCCACTTCACAACCCTCGTCTCCACCTTTTATTATTATTCTATATTTTTGTAATTGTCAACAAATCCTATGAAAAGACCAAAACCAACATTGTGTCAGTCCGTCTCTCAATACTTCGTGACTTGATTTGTTGGGAGTCAAAATGATAATCTACAGTGTGTGTGTGTTCAAGGTGATGAAGGAACATGTCACTCGGTCACACTGATTGATGTCACAACCGAATCCATGTTTTGAAAACCTGTTCATTAATAACATGATCTGGTCGACATTGTGTTTCCCCCAAAACAACATACTGTACCTGGTGAAGCAGAACAGTTGTACGTGGACTCGATGTGTAGGAGATGAGGTCACACAATGACATCACAGTTTTTAAGGTGGTGACTGATGAGAATCAGATCAATTCTTTTGTCCCTGACGGTTAATAAAAACCTGTTTTATTTGAAGTGGCTGCTGCTCACTTTGCCTCCATCTACCAACATCATCTGATACTGTTGCAGCCCCTCGTACTGAGGGGGTGTTTATGTTGCTGCTTCTGAAGACAACCTGTATTAATGGGGAGATATTGTTTGTCCTCAACAACAGAGATGAGTTTCTTGCTTTTGCATATTGTGCCTATTTTTTCATTTTATTTTTTATTTCGTCAAACAGCTCCATCTGCAGATGAGCACTGAGCCTCTACAGTTTGTTTCAAATGTTCAAGATCTACGATGCCAAGTGTTGATTGTAGTGAAAGTCATTATCTGAACTGGATGAGTTCAGGTTCAGGGTGGTTTGGTCGTAAATTACAGTTATCTGAATGCTGTTGAGAAAACAAAGCCTTACACACACGTTAAAGGATCACTAACATAAAGTTGGAGCTTACGAGAAAAAAGTCAATGAGAATAAAGTGATTACAAGAATAAGGTTTCAGTATTTTGAGAATAATGTAATATATAGAATATAGTCACAGTTGTTTTTGAAAGGCTCACTACTATTGGAGAAAAAAAAACATTTAATGTGTCAACAATAAAGACAATATTTTGAATAAGAAGAAAAAGTCGGAATTAAAAAAAAAAATTGCAGTATTTCAAGATTAAGTTGAAATACTTTGCTAAAAGTGTCATGAGATTATAGTTGTAATTTTGAAATAATAGTCAAAATATTCTCAAAGTAAGGTTATAATTTCTGAAGAAAAATTCCAAATAGTGTGAAAGAAAAAGTGGTAATTTAACAAGAAATAAACTGTAAACAGTATATTGAAAATAATGTGATATATTGGGAAAGAAGTCATAATTTAATGAGAATAAAGTCAAGATTGCTCCCGAAAAGGCTCACTGCCAATGGGAAATTAAGTAATATAATGTTTTTACTTAATATTTGGAGAATTATGAGTATAAATTTGTAATTTTAAAGAAAAAATGCAATCTTTGGAGAATAAAATAATGTTTTGAGAAAAAAAGTGATCACACTAGTTTTAATTTTGAGAAAACAGCCATAATATTATGTATATTACTAAAAGAAAAATTCAAAATATGAGAAAACGTAATTGTACATGATAAAGTTCCAGTTCAAGAATGATGTCTTAATATTGTATATTGAGAATAAAGTTAATATGATATATGATAATATGAGAAAAGCAGTGATTTAATTGCAATATTTAAAAAACATTTGCATAATGTTATGAGAATTAAGTTGTCATTTTGGGGTGGAAGTAGTAATATGAGAATAATTATAATAAAATAAAGTCAGTAGAAATTGTTCCTGAAATGACACTGCTGTTGAGTTTTATTCAAATGTAATTTTCAAACACTTTGAGCAACAAAAACTTTGGCTTTGGCTTTGACATCTTTGCAGTGCAGATCTTACGATGTGTGTTATTTGTGTGAACTGACCCTTTAAGGAACACAACTCAATGTCACATAACTAAAGGTGCATTTCTCTCAGAGTGTTGACTACAGACAGTCGTTCCTTGAAGGTCGTGTTTAGATGTTGTAATCCTTTATTGTTTACAGTGGAAGTCTCAGTACAGTGAAGTCTGTTCAGATCAGTTGGGTGTTTTAGGAGAAGATGGAAGATGAACTGCATGAGTACTATACTGCTGTACAGTTTGTACAATAGCTGGAGATTCTGATCAACTTTTCATAATAACTGTGAGATAAGAACATCAACAGCTCATGCATATACTGTAGTTACTGATGTCAGGTCAACTCTCATTGAACCAGAAATAGTTTGTCTTAAAGGCTACTTTCCAAATCGCATACTTTTTCTTTTCACTTTTAGTACATACTGCAGCTGCCCTTACAAAGTATATATATACTACTTCGTCATAACATTGCGCCTTTAACTTTTGATGATGAAAACAACATTTCAGTAAAAAAAAAAAAAAAAATAATGTTAGTCCTGATTGCCTTCTTATTTTTATTTTTTTTTAAACAATATTTTTATTGAATTTTACATATATACATTTATACACATACAGACAGACTAACAATATCAATAATTACATATAATATACAATAAAATTATACAATGAAATCTTTAGTCAGAATTTCAAAGAAAGAGAGACATGACATTGATGACGAGATGTATTTCACTCATCTAACAAAGAAAACAAAGAAAATAAAAGATAAAATAAAATAAATACCTCAAAGAAGAAGAAGAACAAAAAAAAACACAACAACACACAATTGCCTTCTTATTCTTAATGTTTTTAATCGTGGTGCCATACTGTCCATCTTGCCATACTTTAACCTCCCCATCACCTGCTGCAGTGTCACCTGAGGTCAGGCGTCCACGAGGTCACCAGTCGTCCTGTGGCTGGTGCGCCTGACTCGCCTTGCAGACAGAATTCAGGACAGAAAAGTCACGTGGCTTTGTTTTTGTCGTTGCAGTGCGCATGCGCGGTTCACTCTCTACTGAAGTGAAACAGAACAACGTCAATGTGACTACTTATAAACTTTATGCTTTTATTAATGGAAGTGTGTCTTACAGACGACCCCTGCAGTACACCGAGGATTGTGGACGTCTGACGGAGATCTGAGCACCAGAGTCGGGTTAGAAAACAAGAGATTAAAGCAGATTAATGTCGCTGGAGGACTAGAGTAACGTGAGAGTCATTATGATCACGTTAACCAGACCAGCTGCTAGTTATCTCCTGAATCTAACAACCGTGTGCTCCAACACTTAAAACTATAACATAGAAAGTCAACATTGAACTATTCGGCATAGATAACGTTAGATATGTAGTTAGTAAAATCACACAGATTAAGGCTAGCAGCCAGCTAGCCTTAATCTGTGTGATTTAACCATTTATATGATCTTACATTGTTCCTGTATGTCTGGTTCATAAGTGTGTTTGTGTTCTCTGTGTATTGTTAGGTGTTTGATGTTTCCCTCTAGTAGTTAATGATGTTGTGTGAGACGTGTAGACTTTATTTCTGAAAATGTTACAGACCTTTTGTCTCAGTTTCACTTCCTCAGTGAGAACACTTCTGGGACTTCTCTAAACGGATCTGCACCACAACATGATTATCACTTTAAGTTAAAGTTACAAGGTGGAGCTGTGGCTGGAGGAGCTTCTTCTTATTATGCCCATTTATTTATTTATTTAAAAAGGATCCCCATTAGCTGATACTAATGGCACCAGCTAGTCTTCCTGGGGTCTGAAATCAAGTACATTACATTTATCACATACATACTATTTACAACATCATATTTGTGTTACACCAAGGGTGCCCAAGCTTTTCCCTTGGAGGGCCAAAACTGGAACTCAATGGAGGGCCACGGGCCAAAATTAAACACCTATTGTATTGTATTGTATTGTATTGTATTATTAAGATGCAAAATGGTACTAGGATCCCAAGTTCCCTTAATTGAATATGTTTTACATAGTTAGCCCCTTAAAACCCACCTGCTGAATACAATTGGGCTCATTTATGCAATTTATGAATTTCCAAGACTGTTTATGGACCCCAGTATGTAGAAGTATTAAAATACACTATTTTTAGAATATGCAAAAATAACTGCATGTTTTCCCCAAAACTGCATGTGATTATCATAAAGTGGGCATGTCTGTAAAGGGGAGACTCGTGGGTACCCATAACACCCATTTTCAGTCACATATCTAGAGGTCAGAGGTCAAGGGACCCCTTGACAAATGGCCATGACAGTTTTTCCCCACCAACATTTAGCCCAACTTTACCAACCGAGTGTTAGCCTCCTTCCTGACAAGCTAATATGACATGATATGGTACTAATGGAGTCCTTAGGTTTTCTAGTTTCATATGATGCCACTGTCTTCTAACCATAAACCCGAGCCTGGCACGGCCTCCAAAAGACAGTAAAGTCGGTTCGGTCTTTTAATAAAAAAAAAGATTTTGCTAACGTCTGGCGGGCCAAATCAAATCAAAGTTGGCCCGCGGGCCCCACTTTGGACAGCCCTTTGTTACACTTATAATGTTAAAATTTTCCAAACATATAAATTTCACATTCATACACATCTTCCGCAACCATTTAAAGCCTCAAGGCCCATCATCAGGGAAAAGGAACAAAAGAAAAACCATACATGACCAACAAGAAAAACCATACATGACCAAAGCTGGACTATCCATCAGCTGCTTAAGTAATGTATTCTTAGATGGTATTTGAAGGAAGATTTGTTAGAGGATTGACGGATGTAAAGAGGACAGCTATTCCAATGATTGATGGCACGATAAATGACTGATTTGAGATTATTTTTTTTATCTCAGGGAGTCACATAAACAGATCTCCAATGAATGAATTGTTATTTAATCAGTCCGAGTTTTATTCTGTCACCAATAACTGGTGTTTTAACTGATGATCTGTAATATATCAGGATATCAAATTGCTCTATGGTGATAACAATGACAGTCTTTATTCTCCAAACTCCATATTCATTAAATTAAAGGCTGTTAATTGACAAGACTGCAGACTGTTTTCTCAATTAATCAATTTTGTAAATGTCAACCAACCATGTCCAACCCTCAGCACGAAACCCAAAGATATTTACTCTACAGTAACGCATAAGAAAGCATAACTACTCATATTTAAGGAAAGCTGGAACCTGCCAGTGTTTGTCAATCAACTAATCAATTAAACCATTTGTCATTTAGTTTTTATTACATTTGTGACATGTACCCAAGAAGACGTTGAGACAGCAGGAGGATGATGATGGCTGCTGTGAACTGGATACCAATGTGTGTATCACTGTTTGTGTGTTTTGTACAGGAAAGAGTGAACCAGCAGCACACACACACACACACACACACACACACACACACACACACACACACACACACAGTGAGGAGACCATGTGGTGGTTCCAGCAGGGTCTGTGCTTCCTGCCTGCAGCGCTGGTCATCTGGACAGCGGCGTCTTTTGTCTTTGCCTACATCACTGCGGTGGTGCTGAGACATGTGGATCCTCTGGTGCCTTACATCAGGTCTGAGTCTTGACACACACACACATACACACACACACACACACACACTCAGCAGTTCCCGTATGTCAAATTGATTTGAACTTCTCTTTAACGAACTCTGTTGTGTCTTGCAGTGACACAGGAACGATGGCACCAGAGAGGTGTGTGTTCGGCATCATGCTGGATGTGTCCTCCTTTTTAGGTAACACACACACACACACACACACTGTGAAACTACATTGTCTAAAACATGAGTGTTCTGGGATGATATAGGTTTACATCCTTCAGTGTGATCTTCTTAAAGTCAAGTACTTAGTTTGTCAAATGCACTAAAAATGACAGCCATGGCAGCCAATGAAATGTTGACTTCAATCTTTCCCAACAGTGCAGAATATTTAAAAAATAACATGTAAGGACATAGTTATAAAATTATTTAAACAAAAAATATATTAAAGTGATATATATCCTATATATATATATATATAGTGATTTATTAGTTATTATTTATAATAGTTTTATATGTTAAATATTTTGTATTAAAAGTTTTAGTCTTTATTTACTGAATTTGAGGGATTTTAGCCAAAATGTTTGTGTCTAAATATATATATATATATATATATATATATATATATATAGAATGAATAGATTGATATCTCTATGTGTATGTGTGTGCAGGTATGGCCACGGTGTACGTGCGGTACAAACAGGTGGAGGCTCTGACAGGTGAAGGCGAGCTCAAACTGAACAGACTGAACCGTTGTGGGCTGCTGCTCGGCTTGATCAGCTCCTTCGGGATGTGCGTGGTCGCTAACTTCCAGGTGAGTGCTGCTGGTTCCGGATCAGTTCACACCTGTACAGTGTGTTGAACGTGTCAGCAGTGAATCTGTGTGTGTGTGTGTGTGTGTCTGAGCAGAAGACCACGCTGTTCTCCATGCACCTGGTGGGGGCGGTGCTGACCTTCGGGATCGGGGCTCTCTACATCGTGGTTCAGACGCTGCTCTCGCACAAGATGCAGCCTCACATCCACAGCAGGACCACCTACCTGGCCCGGGTCGGCATCGGACTCTGGACCCTGAGCAGCATCATCAGCAGTATCCTTTAACACGGTAACAACTGGAAAGACAGAGTATAGAGCTGTCAAACCAGTTCTGAAGGTGTGTTTAGACTACGGCTGTGCAATTAATCAAATTTTGATATGCAGGATCTTTTTTTTCCATCTCATTTTTTTCTTTTACTGGCAGAAATGGGCCTCCGTAACACTGTGCACAGAGTTTACATGGACAAATAAATAACAGGCAGCAAATCATTCATATTGGATATTCTCTGAATCAGAATACCACCTGCATATTGAAACATGCGCCCTGTTGTATTAGTGCCTTGTGTTGGAGCAGCGAGCTGTGATCCTTAACAGCGTCCTCTCCTGTCAGTGTTCGTATCATCAGTCATCATGTACAGCAGTCTGGTGGGAGTGGACGTACCTCGCAAACTGCACTGGATTCCTGGAGAGACGGTCAGTGTTGCAGCATTAGAGCTGGGTTTAATTTTTTTAAATACTTGTGCCGATATGCTATCCAAGTTTCATTGCCAAGGTTATAATAATTTAGAATTTTCAGTTAGTTTTAATTTGATTTTAGTTTTGACTTTTCAATTTAATCTTAGTTTAGTTTAGTTTCAGTTTTTATATATTTAGTTTTAGGATGCACCAATATCAGATACCGGGCCGATACTGACTCAAATAGCTCGACTCTATGTTTATATACTATATATAATTCATATACTGGAATTTTAATTCCTTTTTACGTTTTGATTTATTTGTTGCTGCATTAAAAAGGTTTACATTCAAATTGTAATTCCTGTTCATTTTGAAGATTTTTTACCAAGTTGCTGGTGTATGATTTATTATTTTAATAATAAACAACAATTCAGTAAATGTATATCTATTTATTTATTTATTTGTTACATTTAGTTTTACAAAGTTAGTAATGTTTAAGTCCAGCCTGATGTTGCCTTACACATAAAAGAATGATCCCAGTCACTTCCATATACATACAGCTTAATTATTAAAGAGGACCTTTAATGCTCATTTTCAGGTTCATATTTGTATTTTGGGTTTTTACTCGAACATGTTTACATGCTTTAATGTTCAAAAAAACGCTTTATTTTTCTGATACCGGCTGTGCTGCAACACCTCTTTTCACCCTCTGTCTGAAACGCTGTTTGAGCTTTTACACATTTTGGTTGTTAACGCAGCTCTTTGCAGCATTAGATTGATTGACTGTATGTATGTGTCTTTTTCAGGGTTACACGGCTCACATTATCAGCACCATCTCTGAATGGTCTCTGGCCTTCTCCTTCATCAGCTTCTTCCTCACCTACATCAGAGATTTTCAGGTACTTTTCCCTCCGCACAGCTGCTGTTGAAGGTCTCGTCCATTTGTTTTTTTTGTAATATTTACTGTAAACAACTAGACTAATTATGTAGCAGCAAAGAAAATGTAATTCGTCCAGTATAGAGATACTTAAGAAATGTTGGCAGGTGTTTTTTATTTAACTTTGAACAGAGCCAGGTTAGCAGTTTCCTTATCTCATTATCCGAAACAGAGAGAATAAGACTATTTCCCAAAATGTTGAACTATTAAAGATCTGGGTTGAGAAACGAAGAACATTTCCTAACTTTTTATGTTGTTTCTTTCTTTTTTTATGAAGAAAATTAATCTGCGAGCAGAAGCAGAATTGCAGAGCAACCACCTATACGACTCCTGGCCACACGCTGGCGTCACAGCGTCACTTCACAAACGTGACGCCTATGAGTCGTCTCCACTGCTGGCAGGAGGAACGTGACCGGCTGCAGAGCATCCTCCTGCTTTTACACCACCTTGAACCTTTTCTAATCACGTTTTAATGCTTTTTATAAAGACTTTCTTAAAGCTGGTGTAGTGGCTCTTAAAGGGCCAGTACACCCAAAGACATATCTTCTCTTCCTTCTAGTGGTATCTATCCAGTCAAATAGATTGGGTTTTATTTGTCCAAGTTTGGGGATGTCTGCCTCCACCCCAATACATGGAGGTGAAAGGAATTTAGTTTGAGCTGCTTACAGCTTTTAAACTTGACAAACCTGAATAAATAAAACCAAAGCTATCTGACTGGGGAGATAGTACGAGGGGGTTAGGGAGAGAGAGATTGCTATTTTCTTTTTTCTAATTTGGGTGAAATTACCCTTTAAACCCAAATATGAGGCTTTGCACTTTTCCCTCAAACTGCATCGGTCACTCTCAGTGACTTTGTCCACTTCAACGCTGCACTTTTATACAGTATCATTTATACTTGCTATTAAATTTGAAAACGCCCCACTGCATTTTACTTTCAGTTATAAATTATACCAGCTCTTCTTTCACATGTCTATGAAGCCTACTGGGGGTTATATATCATAAAAAAACATTTAAAAACAATATATTGTGGAATCGGGGCAAAGATTGTTAAACTGTAAGGGGAGAAAATATTTTTGGGAGAGTTTCCAGTCTATATACGCCAGTCCCTGCTTTCTTCTAGCTGCATTACATTTGTTTTTTAAGGGTGTTTTCAGTAAAAAGAAAATACTACTGAGTATTACAGTATATACTGTATATTTCCTGTTTTTACTGTAAAGGCCATGATTACATTCCCAATGCCTTACTTACAAAACCTACAAAATTCCCCTCAAACTATACGCACAATTTACTTCATGAACTGAGCTGCTGCTTTGCTGTCCTGTAGGTGGCGCTGGTTGGCAGATATATAACTGGTCTGATAATAACTGAACAACTCCTCCTGTTGGAGGATTAGCGGATTTATGAACGCCAGATTGTGGTAACGGGTGCTGCAGTGTGCCACCAGAATAATTATATATTTTATTATTAAATATATTTTATTTTGACAGTGTTTGATTATAAACAATTCATATTAAAGTATTCTAACTGTATTCAATTTGTATTTAAATGATGCAGTAACAAACTCAAAGTGAAAATATTTAAAAACACCATTAAATTTGCCAATTTATTTCTATTATTTTTATATATTATTTTTATGTCCTTAAACAATTAATTAATAACTGAATTTTAAAATAACTGGCTTTTAATTACTAAATGTATTAATCCTAATTTTACTTATATTAAGTTTACTACTCTGTTGACCTATTTCATCTCCCTGTTCATGTGCAGTTTTTCCTCATAAAATATTTACAAAGTTGAATATAAAGTTAATAATTAATTAAATTTTTTTAATCAATGTTTACATACATAGCAGTCTTCTTCTTCACTGACTGTGTTGGTGCATTACTGCCACCAACTGTAGGTTAGTGGCCCAGTCATAAAAACACTGCTCCATAGTGCTACAAGTGGTCAAAACCTCCACAGGGTTCCTTTAAATTAAAGACAGCTGGCCAATCAGAGCTGCTGCTGCTGTCTGGATTTGAATATATTGAATCTTAAAGTGTTACACCACTGATGCCTCATTTTAAAAATGAAGGGAACGGTCACTAAATTAAATCAGTATGTTTTTAAACTTATACTTGAGTTATACATTTTACTATATATTATACCTATTTATTAATTATAGTGAAAGAGTCTATAATTATTCTGATGGCACTCTCCAGACACCCCAGTACCTGCTGTTTATTAACTGAGAACAAATAAACATGAATGTTAAATCAGATACAAACTACTTAACGTCTAACCCTGAGTTACTACTGTACATCGTCCTGTTTGTACGTTACTCATGTTAAGAATAATAAAGATCTATTTCTTGTTTATAGATACTATGGTCACACTTTTTGTTCTTCAAACTGCAGCCAAGTTAAATATAAACTTCATATTTACCCTCTCATTTCTTTAATTCATTTTGGTTTAAAACTGCACTAATTCATATTTTTAATGTTCTTGATGGATCAGCTGACATTTAGGTTGAAGTTGAGATTTACAGCCAGGTTCGAGGTTCTTCTGTCATCAGTTTATCATCAGCTGTTCTCTGATAAATAAAAATAATAAAAATATGTCCACTTACCAAAGTATTCAGCCTCTTCTGATGTCTTGTACTTTTACCTTCATCCTGTGGGCCGTAGCCATGATTTTTATATTACTGATAGATTAATTAATTAATTAATTAATTACTTAATTAAAAACTCCAGTGTCTCTCAAACTGGAACAATGATTGCCCAGTTTACAATTCCTGCATAAAAAATATTAATAAATAACTTCAGAATATAGAGCCTGACAGGTGTCATGGAATAAGCTAATTTATGAATTGGCATTATAGAGTGCTTCAGGGATGATGTATTGGATTTTGGATTATTGCAGAAAATAAGCTCTGTGGCAAACACACGTTTATGATATTTACACTTTTTGTTCAGCAAGATAATCTCCACAAACGAACACCACTTTTATATTTTTTGAAGTGTGAATGCAGTCGCCAGAAGTAAAAAGCTAACTTTAGGCTATAAATGAACTACACCACGGTTGCATGAGCGCGAGTATACACGAGACTGTAAAGGCGAACGAGTCGGCGTGATGACATTTTGTAGTTTCATTTAGCCACTTTTTAGCAAATGCCTTTTTTAAGACACATAAAAGCTTAAAAATTCACGCGTGGCATATTTACTGATGTATTTTATATTGTAGAACAGCGCGTTAAAATCTCTTCAGCTTGTGTTAACCACAGACCTTATTTCAGACATCCAACTAAAAACCCATTCAAAAAACGTATTGACTTCCAGACGAGGGAACCAGAAGTGCTAAAATACTAACTCATCTCTGGATTATAGGACTCATTCCTGCAGCACATTGGCAGTTATTATTGACACTATTATTGACCTCTCTTCTTCAAAGCACTTCAACAAAA
This sequence comes from Sebastes umbrosus, assembly GCF_015220745.1. Classification (NCBI taxonomy): domain Eukaryota; kingdom Metazoa; phylum Chordata; class Actinopteri; order Perciformes; family Sebastidae; genus Sebastes; species Sebastes umbrosus. Next base: position 20,839,728 of record NC_051269.1, on the reverse strand, counting down.
ACAATAGATCTTCCACGCAGGTTGAAGCAAATACATGACAAGTTTTCATTTTCTCATAAAACTATGACATTTCTATGCAAAGCATACATTTTAAAAGATTCACTCCCTAATTTTGTTCAAGCGCCCCTAACTTGTGGATTTTTGGGACACTAAAAATAAAATGAGGGAGACCGATTACTAAACACTGAAACTCAGATTTAACTTTGGCAAACTGATTTAACATTATTCCGACTTTTTAACAACCCATGGAAACCCTGATTACGCACCACATATAAACTCTCAGAACCTGTTGAAGATGATGTGATGTTACCTGTCTGCACTCTGCATTGATAATTACAAGTGATCAAAGTCTAATAATATTATAACGCATCCCTATTAAAATATTAATGGCTTGAACATATATACATACAATCATAACAATAAATAACACTGAAATTAAAGAAGCAGCTTCGTCTGTCAAATCAATAAAATTAAAATTAAAAAAAAGATCTGAAACTGATAAACTACACGAAGAATGAAAATATAACTATAATCTCTTTTAGGTCCAAGTAGTAACTGGTTGTTAAAGGACAAGTTCACCCGAATTACATAAATACACATTCTCTCTAGTGTTATCTCTCCAGTCAGATTGGGAATATTTGGTGAAAGAAACTTTGTTTTAGAATTGACCAAAATTTGTTTTAAAATTCAACAGCAACATCTGGATAATCCACCGAGCACACTGGAGACAGTTGTATGGGCTATTTTAACTGTTGAATATTTGTTCTAAAATCTTTTAAATCTTTAAAATAAAATCACAATTTAAGTAAAGTTGCAATTTTAACATATCTTATTTTATTGTATCAACAAACTGCAAAACATTTACTCAAAGTTTAAACATAACTGGCAAATTTACAGCTGTAGTTGGATATAATATAAAAAAATGAAATTCTCAGCTGGTGTCTGTACAATTTACAGCTGGCAGAGTGAGCAATATTTAACATCAAACCGTTAAAATAAATAAATATAACACTGCTTTTCAATGTCACAATTATTTTTGTAAATTAATTTCCAATGAGAAGTGCTGACATTATGTTCTAGATACCACTAGAGATAAAGATTGTGGTTTTTGTAACTTTGGTGAACTGTCCCTTTAATATCGAGGAGAAAACCAATATGAAGAGCAGAAGGTGAAGCTGCAGGTGTGTCTCAGAACTACAGGAGGTAGTGAACGTCCAGCAAGTCCAGACACTGAAAATCATTAGAAAGTTCCCAGAATGCACTGCAAAAAGAAGTGGGAACTCACTGACTGGATAAACGTATCAGCCAGAGCTCCCTGTGTTCCTAAACATAGTTTGGTTATAAGTTGATTGAGTGCAGGAAGAATATGCACCTCATATCTCACACGGTGTTCATGTCAGCTGTTTTCTGTTTGGGAGGGGTTTAACCTTAACGTTTGACATGTTGACTGAAGAAGACTTGTTATTCCTGAACATATTTTACTGCCTCTGGCCCAAAAAGATGGCGTCCCTTTAATCCCGCCTACGAAGCTTTGACTGACTTGGCTGAGGAAACAGCCGTCAACGAGCATAACACCAGAGATGTGGGCCGTGATTCAGAGGTCTGGAACCTGTGTAATGCCAGTGCACTCAACCGTGATTCACTACCTTCTGACAGAGAGACACACCCAACGGTTTGATGAATTGTTTTTTGTGTTTTTAATTGCTAGAAGATCTGCTTGAAGCTATGGCACGAGCACAGCACATCCAGAACATCTGAGAGCTGCTTAAAGGCTCTGCTGTTTTACACGAGGAGGACAAAGCCAAAAAAGTCATTTCTCATTCCTCGACCCTTGAAACCTGCAGGAGAGTCTCTTTTTTCCAAACTGAAGTCATCATCTGTGCAGTGGTTTCCAGTTTCTCTGAGGACGCTTATCAGATGGACGGGGGTGTTAGAAAAAAAGACCGGAGGGTTATAAGGCATCAGTGTGGCGGGGCCACGGAAAGGCTGGCGAGCTCAGAAAATTTGACATTCACAGCCGTCGTCCTGAACTGTGTCCTTCTTCACTTCCCTTCACCTGAAGGTTAGAAAGCCGACCCGTCACAGATGATGTTCTGGCCTCGGCCGGGGAACAGCTCCATCTGCCAGTACCGAGGGTCAGCGTACACTACAAAAAGGTCAAAGGTGAGAGGGAACAACCATCAACTGAGCGTTCAGACTGCTTCAGCAGCCTCATATGACATCCAACTGTTTGATTTTAGGGATCAGGAGAACAGATGCAGCATGCATGAATTTATGCACACAAGATAATAATAAAATAATAGAATTATGTTTTTGGCTGCAGTGGAAAATGTTTTTATGAATTGCATACAAATCCTTATCGGTGTTAATAATTCACTAATAATTTCCTAAATAACTTGTATACACAAATTACTATTTTGTGCTCAAAAGATAAAAAAATAAATACATCTTCAGGGGCTCCATATAAAACACACATTGTGCACACAAGACAATAATTACATTTATTCATATATTCATTTACTTATTGGGAAGTGGGACAAAATCTATTTTTGAATTGTATAAAAATCCATCTGCTTTGGTATTCCACAAGTAACCAATGTGTTTTATATGAAATACCAATGTGTTTATTATTTTGTGGAAACAAGACCAAAGTGTATTTTGTACAGTGTGAAGTTAAATGTGTTTGTGGATTTAAAACAGGTGCGGCAGATGTTACCCATGTCTCCAGGTGTCAGCCACAGGTTGAAGGAGCTGCAGTGTTTCTGACAGCGCTGAACAGGCAGAACTCGGACCGTCGGTAGCCCCTCGCCGACCACCAGCCAGCCAAACACCCCGACACCCTGAAACACAGACAACAAGTCAGAGGTAGAGCAGCAGTGAGGCTGAGGGTTAATTTGTAGTGAGTGATGGGGGGCTACAGAACACTACTGAGGGTCAAGACTCTGCTACAAAACAACTGCACATGATTGCACTAATAATAGCACTCTTTTCAGACAGTCTGCACTTTTATTTTTACACAGAAGTTTGTAAATAATTAGTACTAAAATGTAATCTTTTAAGGAGGGGGCAAATCTATGACACTTATTACTGTCAGGGAGAAAAAAAACATAATTTGTGTACACAAACTACTAAATTGAGAGAAAATGTATTTATTAATTTGCAGGAATCAACGGAAAACGGCATTAAACAACGTTACTGACATTTAAACATGTATTTAAGGCAAAATCTGAAGTACTTTAATCCATGAATCTCCATCCAAAATCAAAACAAAACTGCATTACATTCAAGTGGATTTTAATTTTCTCCAATACACATGTCGGTATCCCTACAGATCTATTTTAACAGACACCACAAACCAGTTCTGTCATCAATCACTACTCAATATTAACACATTACATTTGGCAATTTGACAACCACATATCCAACCCAACTTCTGTACAAAATTTGTAAAAATCCATACGACTTATATACCATATTGTAAATAGTTGTTGTTGTCCTGTTTAGTCTCTCAGTGTGGGGACGTGTGGATGTGTGAACTCACCTTGCTCTGGGAGTTTGTGCTGTGGGTGACCAGGCAGCGTTGCACGATGGTCCCAGCGCTGTCCAGCAGGGGGCAGAGCTCAGCCTTCGGGAAGAGCCACCTCAACACTTTCTCTCTGGTTCCAGAGCTGAACCTCCTGCACCGACAACACAACAGACACCAACCAGTCAACAGTGGTCGGCCTTTACTGAGAAACTGGAAGTGTTGACCATGACCTTCGCTGTTAGCTGATGTTAAGTATTGGACATATTGGCACATACATGTAAACCCAAGACCCGTAGCAGTAAAACAAAACCAGACCTGACATGACCAGAGTATAAATTGGACCCGGATCTACTTTGAACAGAAATGTGTACCAGAGCAGAGTGAAGTTGGCGGGTCCTTGGGGGAGGCCGAGGTTGTGGTTCTGCAGACCGTCGTCCTCCTCCAGTAGAATGGACATAGAGCCTGAATGGGCCAAGTAGAGCTCCTCAAGCTGCTGCCGCTGGACACTGAGGGACTCCCCACCCTGCACAGACCAGTATGAACAAATAAACAAATATGGAATGGTTGGATGAGGGACATTTATCACACATTACTGCTCAACATCATGTTATTGCTGTGACTGTGATCACAATATAATCAGATGTGACATCAACTGTGATGATTCTTTCTTCAGCAACTTTCAAGTCTGAAAGTTTATTTTCTAAAGAAAATGAAGTGAAAGTGAAGTATCGTTAACCTAAAGTTGTTCTCATCTGATTCTGGACAAGATGACAAAGCCAACCCTGGCTGGGTTTGACCTCTGACCTTCAGCAGGACGAGCTGTGGCCCCCGTCGCAGAGCCACCGTCCCTCTGAGACTCTCTGGGACTTCCAGCACCGAGGAGATCTCTGCACAGCCCGAACAGTTGACCAGATTCTGCCTGAGAGAGCCGGCACTCCACCATTCATGGAAACCTGCAGTGCACAAATAATAGTAATAGATCATTTTTTTCATCCTTTAGAGACACCCAGGACTTACTTATTAAAAACTGTGTTTGTGTGCGAATGTGTGTGTGTTCCTGCTTCAGACCTTGCAGGTTGTACTTCTTGGCGATGGGCAGGGACAGCAGGCGGACGTGGCTGAGGGGGGACGACCAGTTGTAACAGCCTAGGTTGACCAGACCCAGCTGGGGGGCGCTCTGAGGGTATGTGAAGGCCAGCACCACCACCAGCAGGAAGCCCACTGCCACCACAAACTGCAGAGACAACCGGGACAGAAACAACGGGGACATTACCAACACTGAGAGCTGTGTCCTTCCTCTGTACACTCTACAACAGGCAAGTGATTTATTTCACAGCAAGAAAAAAAACAACATTTTTTAGAGACTAAATTTCTCCATCAGCTGGATCTGTATCAGTTTTTTGGTAGCTGTAATTGCCCCTCCTGTCCATATTGGCCATCACATGATCTCTTCCTAACACGATTTTGAGCCCAGTATGAGGCTTCAGCAGTCTGAGTTAAACAAATCAAGTGGATATCTTTCAAAATTAGAGTCTTTTTAGTTCTTAATTCTTGCCAAATTGTGATCGTGATTAATATCCGATGAATTGTGCAGCTGTACTTTTACGTGATAAAGGCCTTCAGTGATCTATTGATTATATTTTCTGTCATCTAGAGGTTTTAGCTGTGTAATATTTGTGTTGGCAGGCCTGACCTTTATGGTGGCTCTGAGGATGGGGAATTGGGGAGGCTCTCTTCTGGGCTCGTTGGTCTCCAGGACCTGCTTGATGAACCTCTCGATCTCCCTCTCCGACATGCCGTAGCGGTAGCCCGACTGGCGGAGGATGTCGATGCTCTCGGACAGTTTGTCGTAGATACAGGGCTCGCTCATCGTTGTTCCCATGGCGGCCGCAGTGACGGCGGCTTCTCGGTCAAACGCGTCGGTCTTCAGCTGCTGCGGGCTCCAGGAGCATGGTGTCACCTATGAAGTAATCCAAAATCGTTAACTGCTGCTTCAAACCAGCTCGTTATCATATCTTACATGTTTAAGAGGTGTTGATGTCATGGAAATTATGATATGCAATCTAAACGTGGTTGTAGTTTGCTATGAGTTTCAGTATGTGCTGTTGTCTCTTGCATGGAGACAATGGGCCTCAAGCAAGAGTCACTCATACAAACAGGTTTGTTGTCAAGTAGCATAATGAGTTATTTCAAAGAATTTGTGGCATTCACCGTAAAAAAGGAATTCACATGTGATCCAGGCCTGTTTTATGAGTCATGTACTGCTACCTCTCTCTACAGTCTAACTGAAGAATTGGAGTTTAAATATGATGCAAAACAACTAAAACAAAATGTATAACTAAAATAAATGTACATTACAGATATACCGTATAATAGATATTCTGTTCACCAGATCATCGTCATGAAATGTTTGGCAAAACACGCTGCAGTTAAGGGTTTAGTTGTTAAAATGAGAGAGACTTTTATTGTCATCCATCTGTATACAGTGTAGTACAGTACAGTACACAGAGGAACAAATTGTGTTTCCGCAGTGTAGAATGATGCAACACTCTGTGGGAGTGAAGCAAACATTCAGACTACACATAAGGTGCAAACAACAAGATACGAAACAAGGTGTTGTGCAATAGTAGAAAAAACTCCTAGTAGGTTGACTACCATCCTGAACATGTAAGAGAGATAAGAATTTAAACCCAGTTGACCTTTGTTTATGTCAGTGTGAACATGGTAGAGGAGATAGTGTGGACTCTAGGGATGCACAAATCTGACTTTTCAGTCCAGATACCAATGGCAATACCTGGGCTTTTGGTAAACGAGTACCGATTCAATAATCATAATCAGAATCATAATCAGAATCAGAAAGGTGTTTATTGCCAGGTGTAAGAGGTATACACGAGGAATTTTCTTTGGCTTTTGAATTTTCTTTTTCTTTGGCTACCAGTGATTCATCAGTAAGCTGTATGCCTCACTGTGTGGAAGTGACTGGGATCATTCTTTTATGTGTAAGGCAACATCAGGCTTGACTTAAACATCGCTTTCCTAACTTTGTAAAACTAAATGTAACAAATAAATACATGGATAATATAAATGTACTGAATTAAATCACACACCAGCAACTTGGTAAAAAATCTTCAAAATTAACAGGAATTATTTACATTAACTACAATTTGAGTGTAAACCTTTTTAATGCAGCAACAAAGTGGCCAAAACTTAAACAGGAATTAAAATCCCAGTATATAATGTCTATAGTATATAAATACAGAACTGAATTGACTAGATCAGCCCCATTGTCCCCGATATCCGATCCAGCTATTTAAGTCAGTATCGGCCCGATATCTGATCCAGTATCGGTATTGGTGCTATTATTGGTACTATTATGTCCCTTATTGTCTGGGAGTCCACATAATAGTGATAATAAGGGATTCCCAAGTCACTACATGTAAAGTAATTAATAGACTTAGCAAAGGAAACTAATGTTATCCTCATCATGCTTTGACAATAGCTAGATACCATCTGTGATTACAAGTAAAAGTCCTGAACTCAATATTTTACTTTCGTAAAAGCACACAAGTGTAATCAGCTTTAAATACATCCTTGCAAAGCACTGTGTGACAATTACTATATAGACTGACAGATGGATAGCAGGTACCAAATATGCCATCCCTATACTGGCCAAGATAACAAAAGAATAATAAATACATTACATGATTTAAAATACAGCTGAACTCAAGAAATGTAACATCTACTTCACTGATGGTTAAAACTATACTACAATTACCGACATGAACCAACGTGTTCTGAACAGACTTAATACAAACACCAACAAAAAGCAACATTTCCTCACTTAATTCACATAATTTGGGACCCTTGACATTACTAAGGAATCAGTGGGAGGAAGATTTGAGGACAGAGTTTTCTGATGAGGTTTGGAGCCTTAGATAGGATACACTCCTCTTCAATTTGTTTACGACATACAATTATTCAGTTCAAGGTTTTACATCGCCTTCACTGGTCTAAAGTGAAGTAGCTCACGCCCAGTATCCACCCTATGTGTGACCGATACAGGCAAGCACCAGACACCCTTTCACATTTGTTCTGGTTTTGTCCAAAAACTAAATAGTTTCTGGCAGTCAATATTTAAAACCTTTTCAGATGTTTTTGAAGTACCCATCGAACCTTCTGCTATTACTGCAGTATTTGGAGTAGCACCACAAGATATACATCTTAGTCACCAGGCAAAGAATATGATAGCTTTTGCATCTCTTTTAGCTAGACGACGTATACTTCTTAAATGGAAGGAGAAATACCCTCCAACCTTTAGGATGTGGATTGAAGATCTCATACATCATTTGGTGTTGGAGAAGATTCGCTATACTACAAGAGGGTGTGCTCAGGAATTTGATTCTATATGGAGACTTTTTTTAGTCTATATAGAAAAAATGGATACCACTGACATTAAAGTTTTAAACTGCTGACCCCGTATTACATAAATCCCAACTTCAGAATCAGAATCAGAATCAGAAAGGTGTTTATTGCCAGGTGTAAGAGGTATACACTAGGAATTTTCTTTGGTTTTTGTTGGTGCAAGTCAGACAGTATAATAACAAAGAAATAGATAAAACGTTAGAATAAAATAAGAATAAAAATGTACAATTTACAAAATAAGCTATAAACAAAAATAAACATGATATAAACTTATACTTAGTTGGGTGTTTTTGTTGTTTACTTATTTATTATTATTATTTTTAATTTACTTATCTTTTTGTATTTTTGGTCCTTTCCTTTTTCCTTTTTCTTTTGTATATGTTTCATTTATGTTTATATCGGATTGAATTCAATTATATGTATAAATGTAATTGTTTATTTAATGGTGCAGTAATATTGCTATAGGGATGGAATATAATGTGTTTATACAATTATTTCTGTGATTTATTGGATTTTGTACAGAATACCAATAAAAAGACTGAGCAACAACAAAAAAGCAACATTTGCATCTTGGAACATGATTTAATTTAGATATTTAGTAAACTACTGGGTGGATGTATAACGTGAAGTACCTCAACACTGTAACTATAGTTACTATGTAGTAAATGTAACTAGGTGAGCTACTTAGCTGCATTCCTCCACTGGAGAGCATGATACATGCCATCAGTCCAGCTGCTGTATTTAAAACAATCACTCAGATGTGACGTCACTATAACCTCGACGTTAGAATAGTGAGATGTGAGGATGTAACCTAGGCGACCATTATGACGTGTGATGGTTTATAAAGTTAGTAACATGATGAACAGAGCTGATCAACTGACAGCCGTTACACTGACAGCTAGCTGTTAGCTTTCATTAACACTTTACGTCCTTTAAAGAAAACTACAGAAAGCCTCACCTTAAAGGGACATCCACCGCAGTAGTTGGGGTCTCTGCTTTCTCACGTTACGTAGGATAATAAGTGTATTCTTCTTACTAAAGTATGTAGTTAGTTTAGAGTCATGGCTACATGGCTAACTACCACAAACACACACACACACCGGATGCAGATGCGAGCTTCTTCTTCTTCTTCTACTGCTTTTGGGGTTGTCAACCACCGTGTTTAGGCGCAGTACCGCCACCTGCTGCTGAGAGTGTGAACCACAGTGTGGATTAAATACTAACAATGAATCCTGTTTGTCTGATACAATCAAAGAATATCCTACTGCTTGATCGATTTGACAGGTTCATTAATTATTTTATATTAAGAGTGGTTACGGTAGAAATTGAAATAAGTTGAATTATGCATGTTGTCTTAATTCTGTATCATCCTCTCCCTTTGATCAAATTATATTATTATTAATTATTCTATTATTTTTACATAATTTTTTGTTATTTTATAACTTAAAGGGACTGTTTGTAACTTCTTACACGTATAAATCAATCCGGGTCGGTGTCCCATGCGCGCTCGCGTGTGGCTACGCTGTTCAGACTCAGACTCCAACACAAACTACACAGAAGCACCAAAAAACGCAAAGTTCTATCTAGTGAAAATCGTCTTGCAAAACAGTGTTGGCCGCGGTCTGAGGATGTGGGGGAGACCGTAGCTTTGGTCTCCAGGGCCAGAGTCTCTTTTCCTCTGTCTGCTTGCCTTCACTCACACACCGCGCTCGTTCTCGCTCCCTCGCTCCACCTCTCACGTGCATGTGCGCACACTACACACTGCAGAAGACCTCGTAGCTCTGAGAATATCTAGTGAATGTACAGTGGACGTTTGTGCAGAAATAACTGCTGCAGCTCCTCCAGACCAACAGAGGTTTTCCGTGTGTCACTGTTTTGATCGATGCTCGTTCACGTCTATGTAGAGAGAGCACGAGCGTGAGCAACAGGACGCTGACTTTCGTTGACTTAACCGCCACAGGTGTCGCTGTTAACAAGCATTTCTGATTCTTACAAACAGTCCCTTTAAGTTACTAGTTACGTTGCAGATTCAAATTAATAATCCAAAATATGATCAACAAATACATTATGATGCATTATTAGATTAAGATAAAACTTGATTGAGTCACTTGGGGAAATTCACAAGCTACCCAGCAGATAAAGTATATTAGTTAAGGTAACCTTTAATACATTGTCCAATAATATCATAAACATTATTCTGAAATGGGCCATTCTGCATAATGATAAACTTTAACATTAAGTATATTTTGATGCCAATACTTTGTACTTTTACTTAAAGGGGAAAACCAATCAAATTAAGAATTCCAATATGTTATGTCCATGACTTAGTAAAGTTCAATCAATATTTGTGAACAAGAGCTGCTCTCTCTCAAAGCCAGAAGCAAGAGAAGTACGTCTCAAACTTGTGATGTCATAAGGTATAAAGTGTGGAGCTGCTACATAGACAATGAATGGGAGGCTGATTTTATGGACCCACAAAAGTAAGTTTTCTTTTTTATACCCAAATGAGCTTTATTCTATTGTAGTGTTGTCAGTTGTGATGCAGAAAATGTTTCCATATACTCAGATCATTCCCCTGGGTGCTCTCAGTGTCATCTAGAACATCTCTCCCAATTCATTGTCTATGGAGCAGCTCCAAACTTTATACTCTATGACATCACAATATTTTTCACTCTAGTTTTTGGATTTGTGAGAGAGTTGTTCATGTTTACTAATATTCTTTGGACTGTCTGAGACCACAGGAATAACATGTATGAATTACATGAATGTATGAAAATGGGTGTAGTTCCCCTTTAACAGCATTTTTGAATGCAGGACTTTGACTTTTAACAGAGTATTTCTACACTGTGGTATTGCTATTTTTACTTAGCACAAGATCTGAGTACTTCTTCTTCACTGAATACATACATGCATGTTTGAAAGATTATAACAGTTGGTTTCAGATCATTTGCATATGAATTACAGCATGAGCATGTTGATGAACATGTGTGAGAACACATTTCAATAGAAAAGTAGTGTGTTTAATTTTGGTCACAAAGACTCACTGTATCTGAGTCATTTGAAAATATTTGCACTTATACAATTGATTTTTTTTGTAATAGCAACAAAAAATGCATGTACTATTGTGAGAAAAGTAACTTTACAGCAAAGGTTTTGAGGTAAAATCTGTAAAAGTTGTAAGTGAGGTGCACATTCTCAAATCTACAGGGAGACTGCTCTGAACTAAAGACTTTAGTGCTGTACTGAGGAACAAGCTGCTGTGACTCAGCAGAATGAGATGATTTGTTAAGACTGTGAACTGTGAGGAGGTCACTGATGCAATCTGGAGTAAGGTAAGGTGACGGAGTAACTTGAAAACGACAAGAAGCACCTTGGAATCACTGATGGTTGGGTGCAATACTTTGCATGTGAGGATTTACACAATAAACATGTTGATAAATGTGCTTGTAAGTTATATAAACCGTTATAAAAAGTAGTGTAATCAACATTCTTCACCAGGGCATCACTGGGTCAAGCAACAATATAAGACAAGTGGCCAGCAAGATCATCTGTGTTAAACTGCCCGATCTGTCTCATATATTCCATATTGTCCCCTCTGGGACCATAAAGTTAAAGTTGATAATATAGTGATGGTATAATGTTGTGAGACTGTGGATTTGAAAATGGCATACATTGTTGTGTGAAATCCTGATTTTCATTAGACAAGTGTACCAAGTTGTAAATCAAACATACATGTAGACTGAATACCTGAACCTTGGCTGAACCAAGGTTTCATAAGCTCCAGGATGTGACCAATCACATGTCAGATAAGAGCCTCAAACAGGACCAAAACAACGCGTGTCGGCCAGTGAGATCAGCCTGTGTAAAGGAAGTTCCGCCCCTGTTTCCAATGCTTGTGCAACCATGAAACAGCACCTACACCGAGCTACGTCAAGCTGCAGAGAGTCACCGGATGAAGCTGCAGAGAGGCCGAAGAATAACAAAATAAAATGAAATCATTTTTAAAACGCAACGTTATTTTGAGTACTAAACTCACGTTACTTTTTTTTATTTTTTATTATTGTGTTATAAAGTGATTACAAAACAAGTGAAGACATGTGCAGGGACGTATATAAAAAAGACCAAAATATAAAATATATTATACAGAGAAAGACAAATAAAGTACAAAAACAAAACAAAACAAAAACAACACAAAAACAACACAAGGGGATAAAAGCAGGTTGAGGAATGTGTGTGTGTGTGCGTGTGAGTGTGTGTGTGTGGGAGAAATGTGGATAATGGGTGTGTGTTTGGCATTGAATGAGGCTAGATGGTCATATATGACATCTATGACCATCTACTGATTTCTCATCATCTACTCTTAAACACATATACTGTACACATACACACATATCTACACACACTCATACAGATATCCTTCCTTTTATGTGTAGAGCATATATGCTCTACACATAAACAAAACAAAAAGAAAACAAAAAAAACAAAAAGAAAATTAATGAGTAAGATGTATATATAATACAGTATATATACATACACATATATATTAATAATATGAATAATAATAAAGATGATGATGATGATGATGATGAGGTCATGAGGGGGGGTGGTACCTGGTCAGACCTACAAGGGAGCGGGACAGAAGCGCAAGTATCGACAGATTAGCCGGAGTCAGCCCACCCCAAGGTGCAGAACCAAACAAATGATCATGGTTTCTGTATTTGTGTTTTGCATTATGTTTTCCAGTCATTCCTTTAGGGTGTAATTAGAAGCTGAGATACAGGTGGGCAACCCAAAAACCCTTAGGAGGGGGTTTGCTCATCTTTACTTACGTTACTTTTGAGTATTTACCTTAAACACAAATTTAAATTACAAAAATAAATAAAAACTTTTTTTTTTTTCACTTTAAAGTAAAAAAGATTTGACACTCATCATTAGAATATTTTATTTTGAAAGTCATGACCGGAAGTAGTTGGTTGGTAGCATGTTAACAGAGGTGTTGTTGGTTGTCACCCGGACGTTTCTCAAACCAAACATAACTTCGCTGAAGCTAAACCTTTATTCTTACAGTAGAGTTATCGTCGTCATTTTCCTCCTCAGACACCAGCAGGTTAAACAGATTGAGCTGGTTAAACTTGGTGAACTCTGGTGGTAGTGTGGTGTTGTTAGTGTGTTGTTGTTATCGGAGGTCAGCGTGTCTCCAGCTGAAACCAGCCAGCCGTCCAGATGCTCTCCCCGGGCAGGACCGTGTCCTCCCTGCTGCTCAGGCCGGTCTCCAGGCTTCCTCTCTGGCTGAGCTCTGAAGGAAGAGCCGCCAGCTCTCAGCCCAAAGGTAACAGCAGCCCGGAGCTCGTTTAGTCCGGTTATATTTATTATACAGCCTCAGAGCAGCTAGCACGGAGCTAATCCCACAGTGACGCAGTTCACAGTATATAACCCGAGTGATCCCACGTTAAGTAATGATGACATGTGGACCTTTTATAAGATTAGAAGAAGACATTAAAGCTGCTAAACCATTCAGAAACAATAAGTCCATCAGAACTAGTTGATTGAAAGAAAATTAATTGTCAACAATTTTATTATTTCATCAATAATTTATTGATTGTATTTTTTATTTTGTTTTATTTTGTTTACTGCATGTAATACAATTAAAATTTTATTTAGCTATCTCTTCATTTAATTTATTTTGTGTTTTCTCTTAATATCTGACATATTATTCATATATTCATATTCAGTTTTGGACTGCTCAACTAAACAAGACATTTGAATACTACATACACACATATATATATATATATAATAATTAAAAAACTCCATAGTATAGTTTGTCCACTAGCACAACATGTTTATGTATACATTGTAAAATGTTATTTCTGTTCAAATGTTCTGCAGTTCTTCCTTTAAGAACCACATTTATGGATCCTTATTGGTAAATGATTGTTTATATATTTGTATATATTATAAATGAATATGTGCTTATATACCATTGTCAGATTTGTAAAAACTAAAATATTGAAATCGGCCTCAGAAATCCAGTATCAGTTGAAGAGATTCCAGATAGCAAATGACCACATTGTAGAAGTTGGAAACAGACAATGCTCAAAGTTTTTATCACACATATGCAGTAAAAATATCAACGTCCAGGTCAAATTTATTGTCATTTTGTGCATATGCAGTATTCAGTGTACAGGGGAACGAAGTTGCAGTCATTCAGTGCTCCATTGCACACAATAGAGAAACAAACAGGTGCAAAAAGCAAGAAAAACAATGTACTATAAATTGTACAGAAATGACAATACAGCAATATTAAAGGTTCTCTGTTGAGTTTTTGACCTCTAGCAGCGCTATGGAGCTATTTTTCTATGAGTGGGTCCGCATTTTATTTGTCTCATGTAAACAATTCTGTATTCAAAGTACTTTAAAATCAGTTTTTCAAATGTTTTATGACGCTTTTGTTAGACCTCAAGGATACACAAAATGTGATGAAACAGTGTGTAATTTTCAGAACGTGGCAGTTTTCCAGGCTCTGCTCTACAGACACAGTTGATGAATGACTCAACCAGAACTGACCTGCCTGTTGTCTCACCCAGTATTTCAGCCAAGAACCATCCAGATGTGATTAAACTCTGAGTAGAATTAGCTGACTGTCTGTCTGTTTTTGTTTTTGTGCTGCAGAGTTGATAACGCCACAGGAACTGGATAAAAATGAGCCCCGCCCCCTCTACATGGACTTCCAGGCCACCACACCCATGGTAACCATCACCAACCATGTTGTCATGGCTACAAGCATTACCAGCTGATGTTAGAGAGTCCCTTTCACACAAGCAGTCGATCCCTGAAATGTTCAGGAACGTTTCCTGCCTGGGGTCATGTGTAAATGGGAGCAGGAATTGATATTCAGGGAAATCGGTTCTGCCATTTTCCCACCTCAGGATGTCGTGACAATTCAAGAAAAATACTGGTACGGCTGTGTTGTGCCAGAAAGCAGTAACATTGCAGGGTCAAGCATGTAAAGGGTTACTTTGGTCTGACAAAAGACACTTTAGTGTTGAGCAAGTGAACCAATCACAAGACTCCGCTGATGTATTTGAATCTGTGACTTAACTAACAAACAATAAATAATACATTACAAGAACATTGGCACTGGACAAACACAGCTCCTCGCCACCATGTTCCTGAAAATAATAAGCGACGTCTTCCACCGTGTGCATGAACATCCGGCCTCGCCCCATCTTCTTCTTCTTCTGTTGAGTTTTTTGGCGGTTGGCATCCATAAGTGTTGCATTACCGTCATCTGCTGGGCTGTCCTTTGCCCCATCTATTCCGGCTTTGCCATGGCATGTGTAAAAAGGCGCAAGACAGAAATGTTTCTGAATGCAGTGCATGTGTTTGTGTGTGTGTTTGTGTGTGTAGGACCCCCGGGTGCTGGACGCCATGCTGCCCTATCAAGTGAACTACTACGGTAACCCTCACTCCAGGACACACGCTTACGGCTGGGAGAGCGAGACCGCCATGGAGACAGCCAGGAAGGTAGAGAGACAGATTATTATTCAATTATTTCTTATTTCATTCTAATTGTTCACATCTCCATTGTAAACCTTGTACAACATGCTGTGTACTTGGTAATCAGTTCACTGAATGTGTGCTGTCTCTCTGTCTTTGAGCAGCAGGTGGCTGATCTGATTGGAGCAGATCCCAGAGAGATCATCTTCACCAGCGGAGCCACAGAGTCCAACAACATGGCCATCAAGGTCTCACTTTGCTCCTCCTCTTCATCACTTCCTCTTCGTTACCTCCTCTTCATCACATCTTCTGTCCCTGTCCTCTCTCTACTAACATGCTAGCCAGGTGGGCTAGCGATAGTCAGTCACAATAGCCATCTAAATACTCAATAAAAAAGAGTTGACAAAATTAACACTACTGTGAAGACAGCGACTTTTGGACATTGGCCTGAATTTGCGTGTCAAAGTTCACCTGTGTGAGCGAATCCACTGATCGCAGCAAATGGAATGAATTGATTTTGCAGCAAAATGTTGCTTTATGTTTTAAATGCTGGTGCGACCCTACCCTGAGAACGCAGTGAGAACAGTCAAAAGGTGAAAGTACAGTAAAAAAAAAAATAACACCCAGTTTGACGATAGCAGTGACCCCGCCTCTTCCTCTCGTGCAGGGCGTGGCCAGGTTCTACAAGATGAAGAAGCGCCATGTGATCACCACGCAGACGGAGCATAAATGTGTTCTGGACTCGTGTCGAGTTCTGGAGTCAGAGGGATTCAGCATCACCTACCTGCCAGTCCAGTCGAACGGACTGCTGGACCTGGAGGTACACACGCTGAACGTACAGAGAGAACACATTCAGCGTGTACAGATTATATACAGAAGTCAGTTAACGTATTAAAACTGTGTGTGTGTGTTTCTTCAGCTGTTGGAGGCCTCCATCCGTCCTGACACCTCTCTGTTGTCGGTGATGTCCGTCAACAACGAGATCGGAGTCAAGCAGCCCATCAAGGAGATTGGTAACCATGGCAACACACACATGCTATTAACTCCCTGCTTTAGGCAGTAATCAGATTTCTGAAACATACATGTACACAGTGTTTCATCCATAAAGCAGACCACCATGATCTTTACTGTTTTCACTGGGAGTCTCTGATCTGATTCAGTGTTCTGATCAAAGCTATTGATTTTACTCTTCTTGTCCACAGGTAGGATTTGTCGTTCTAAAGGAGTCTTCCTCCACACTGACGCCGCTCAGGCGGTCGGAAAGATTCCCATCGACGTCGTGGACTGGAAGGTTGACCTGATGTCCATCAGCGGCCACAAGATCTATGGACCCAAAGGTTAGCCGTAGTATTACTGTAGATATACCCTTAACTGTTAGCTCATTGGACAAGGCGAGGCAGTTTATATATATATATATATATATATACAGCACATCTCATGCATGTGGCAGTTCAGAGTGCTTTACAAATTGCATAAAACGAGAAAACGCCACATTTTTTAGAAGATGTACATGTGCTTGCTGCTAAAATTTTCCAGTAGAAATGTGAAATGGCTGAAATTCTGAAAATGTTAAAGTTGAAGTATAAATACTGAAAGAAGCCGAAATAGTGGTTAAAATGACAGTGACAAAGTTTCAGTTTAAGTGCAAGCACTGAATAAAGTCTTTCAACTGCTTTAATCTCTTACTTTGAAATTGTAATGCGAATACTAGTTTCATGTCAGTAAATGTGTAACTACTAAAAGCAGTTGAATTGTCAGTTGAAATATCAGTTGAACAAAAATGACAAAAATGACCATTGAGTCCATGACTCAACTGACATGTAACAGTGAAAGCAGTTCAGAGGCGTCAGTGAAAGTGTAAGTGATTAAAACAGCACTTGAAAGTTCATTTAAAGTGAAAGCAGCATGTATTGATTGAACAGACGGGGTTCCAGTTGTGATCATTGTGGTACTGCACAGGTCATGTTGACCTGTTGGAAGTTACCTTGCCAATGTGTGTGTGTGTGGGTGTGTTTACAGGTGTGGGTGCTCTGTACGTGCGTCGCCGGCCCAGAGTGCGCTTGGAGCCGCTGCAGAACGGGGGCGGGCAGGAGAGGGGGCTGCGCTCTGGTACCGTCCCCACCCCACTGGCTGTCGGGCTGGGAGCCGCCTGCAGCATATCACAGCAGGAGTTGGAGGTAAAAACAAACGCACCCAAACACTCAGAGACTCAACAAATGCATCCAAACAACCCGGGACTTAATGAGTGTGTTTGTGTTTGCAGTATGATCATGAGAGAATATCCATGCTGGCTAATCGTCTGATCCATAAGCTCACGTCTGAGCTTCCTGATGTCATCATGAACGGAGATCCAGAACAACGCTACCCTGGTACATACACACACGCACGCACAGAAGTAAAACAAAAACACACCACTGTCACATGCTTGAATTTCAACCAACATGAACTTGAAAGTCCTTGAACTTAATGTTAATGTTCTGTTGGACATGTGTGTTATATTGACAGAAACCTGTTACTACAGTAGAAGAGGCAGATGGTCTAATCTGACTGTTTTTGTGCTTTTCAGGCTGTGTCAACCTGTCCTTTGCCTATGTGGAGGGAGAGAGTCTGTTGATGGCGCTGAAGGATATCGCTCTGTCATCTGGGAGGTCAGACACACACTTGTGTTAAGAATTAAAAAAAAAAAAAAGGCCTTCAGATTTTAGACTCAAATGATTTAGTCAACCTATTTTTATTAGGGCTGTCAAAGTTAATGCGATGATAACGTGTTAACACAAATTTGTTTTAACGCCGCCAATTTCTTTAACACGTTAACACAGCTTGTATTTTTAGGTTGTAGTGGGCTCACATTGACAGCTGTTTTTGCCTGTTGGGCTTGAGTTTGTCGTGTTATGATTTGAGCATATTTTTTTATGCTAAATGCAGTACCTGTGAGGGTTTCTGGGCAATATTTGTCATTTTTTTGTGTTTGAATTGATTTCCAATAATAAATATATACATACATTTGCAGAAAGCAAAGTAATTTAATAAATGACAAATGTCCCTTTAAGGTACATTTTGAACAGATAAAAAATGTGCGATTAATTTGCGATACTTTAATAAATTGACCGCCCTCATTTAGTGCTACCCTGTGGTGTTTTTGACCATTCACTGTTCACATTCCTGTCGCCTGTTATTCCACATTATTCCACTGACTGCAAGTTAGCAAACATGTAAACAATGCACACTTTAACATATTATAAAGATCGGCTTTGCAAATGATTTATGAGGAATGTTTGTTAGACCTCAGGAATACGTAGTGTATTTTGGCGAGAAACAACTTTTTTGTTTGCAAGTTAACTCCACCCGGGAGTTTTTGTCTTGTATATAAAAGATGAATGAATGTTTTTTGTGTGCACACAGTGCATGTACGTCAGCATCTCTGGAGCCATCATACGTCCTCAGAGCGATCGGAGCAGATGAAGACCTGGCTCACTCTTCCATCAGGTATGAACACGGATATCCTCACTGGAATCCACATCATAATCCTGATCCCTTTTGAATAACATTTCTTCAGGAGTATATTATGATATATTTATTATATAATGTTTAGGATTATTTGTTGTTTAAATTGAAATACAGCTAAAATGCAATAACAATCTTGAAGACTGGAGTGTAGATTTTAATCAGGATAATAAACCTGTTTATAATCCTAACTATGATCATCATTCTTGTGCATTCTGTTGGCCTAGTTTTGTGCGTACACTGCTGATTGGAGGATGATTCACTCAAAGTATTTTGAGCAGCAGAGACTCTCAGACAGGAAGACATTTTTTTATTTTAAACTAACTTGATCTCTAAACATCAGCAGCTGGAGATGATTCCCAGCCTTTCTGTCCTCTGGTTTGACTTCAGTTGAATCACATGTAGGGTACTGTAAACCTGTATTTGTGTATGTTAGGTTTGGTATTGGCAGGTTCACCACAGAAGCAGAGGTGGACTATACAGCAGAGAAATGTATCACTAATGTCAGCAGGCTCCGAGAGATGAGGTGAGTTCAGCTGGACCGCTAACTCTGATCTTATTTTGGTAGTTTTGTCCGTCATTTCTACGGAGGAATGGTCGAATAGTTCCCAGTGAATATCTAATATTATTTTTGCTTGAAATGCCCATCCCTAATAGTAATAACACTGGACTCACCAATGTAAAATCTGAGAACAAGGTGACGTCAATAAGAAAAAGTCTGACTGGTCAAGAAACACAATCCGACAGGTTGAAAACAAACCAATTTGTAAGAGAAACCGAAGTCGAAGGGTAAAATTATTACCCAAATTGTACGTTCCGTACCTAAGTCCAGTTCCAGCTTCAACTTTGACTTAGAGTTTTCCTGTGCAATGAGGGATTATTACTGGGGTTTCAGGTTCGCTCACTTTCAGTTTGACCTTCAAATAAAGTGGTTTAGATCAGTGGTTCCCAACCTTTTTCCTTTAGGGACCCCTTTTTTATCATTGAGAAAACCGATGACCCCTGACTAAGGGACATATTTTATGGATATTTTATATGATATTCAATGCATAACAATAACAGTACAGAACAACTGATAAACTGTACAATTAACCCAAATAGTGAACGCAAGAACTGCAGGATGTTTGTGTAAAACAAGCTATTTGGATGGGGTTTTTTTGCAGATTATTTCCTTAGTATATTGCATCAGAGATGATTTTTTCTGTTATTTTTAGGAACTTTTAATACAATTCTGTCTGTATTATGTATTTTTTTTTAAAATTGTAATAATCATACAAACTTTTCACAAGTTCAGTGTCAAACTTTAAAAATAACAACTTCATTTAGTATTCTTCACAGAAATGAATGAAATGCTGAGATATAGGCCACTGTATATATACTGTATATATAACCAATAACCTTTCTCTGTCTCTGTGTGTCTGTCTGTCTGTCTGTCAGTCCTTTGTGGGAGATGGTTCAAGAAGGCGTCGATCTGAAGAGCATCAAGTGGACGCAGCACTAAGCTCTTCCCACTTCCTGTTTACTTCCTGGCTGACGAAGACGACAATGAGGATGATGATGATGATTGATTCCCAGGGAACTCTGGGAATGCACTAGCTTTTCCTTCCTCTACACAAACACGCACAAACTTCCTGTCTGACTTGAAGTCTGTTTGTAACCGTAGCTCTGTGTCTCCATAAAGCTCCTCTTGTTGCTCGGTCAGAAGATGTTGTTCAGAGAGTTGCCCAACGCATGGCAACCTCTGCTTGTTGTATGTTGTTCTGTTACACCTGGGTCCTGTATCACAAAGTCAGTTCAGCTTAGTCTGGCTACTCTTTGTGTTACACGGCTTCACTTTTAGTTATCTCTGGGTTTACTAATCCAGCTCTTCATTACATCCCGTCACATGTAACATCATCAGCACCATGAAACTTATATTTATATTACTGAGGCAGCAAAAAGTGATTTACAGCTAGGTGAAATGTATCAGACACAAGAAGAATAAAATATAAAGCTGTTGAAGGATTAATATCCAAATAATTAAAGTAAGGGCAAGTAGAAGTAGTACTACTCGTCACTTTATTGTAAACTCCAGTGATGTTATCGGTCAGTAATGGACTATAGTTGATGGGTTTTGATCTGATCTTCTGAAGTGAACTTGCTCTGGGTTGACCCCACTGGTTACCATGAGCAGAAACAAAATAGGACCAGCGGGCAGTGCTACTTCAGTGATGCTGGAGGCTGCAGCAGACCAAAATTTACTGAGCTGTCTGAAGATTCAATGATTCTCTAATAATTCTTTGAGTCAAAACTTTTCACTTGATTCACAGATGGTCTCTTGCTCTGTCCACATGTGATACACTGTCCTCTCTCTCTCTCTCTCAGGACTCACTCTTGCAGTTTTGCTTTCTCCTCTCACATCGTTTTTTCAGTATTCAATAAACGGCAGCATTATGTCAGTTTATCAGCCGTGTTCACAGTGTTAGCAGCCGCAGTTTGATTATTTCTTTAAAGTCTGGAACGCTCTACAAGACTGGAGCTGATTGGACCACAACAGCTGATTTTTTTTATAGTGGAGAGTAAAAATATTTTTCTGAGGTTGTTGATGGGAATCTGAAGGGGATTCTGAAAGTCTGAAAAATGAACTTGTTAAGGGTGGATCTTAACAGTCTGAGAGGATTTTAAAGTCTTTTATTGTGTTCCTGGATGTTCCTGTCACATTTATTAGAATCCATCTACTGTCTTCTACTGTTACTCTCATCATATACATTATTATCCAATAAAGTGCTGCTTCATGGTTATGCAATACACTTTTGTTTTGTCTTTTTATTCTTATTTTATGATCATTACATTTCATGGACAAATGCTACATACCACAGAATTTATAGCCTGTGCTAGTTTGCAATGCCTTTACGTATTTGGGCCAGTACACAAATACAAACAAAAAACTATGATATACACAATACAAAAAACAGCCAGTGATACAATTAAAATACCATTAAAAACTTAAAAAGCACCTGCTTTATTATAATTAATACATACATGATATGTGTATTATCCCCAAAATATCACTTTATTACTACAGTCCATTAAACTGTAGCAGAAGTAATGTACATAAACCCAAATACCCAATTACCTCCCCAATTGTACTACTTATTTTACATTCTATATAGTATACTAGGCTGTAATTGTCATATTTCTTAAACCCATTAGCACAAATTGTATAGTTATTTCATGAGCTCATGTGTGCTGGTAAGTGTCCTGTCACCGTCAAGTCAACAAATTAATTTATGCATCATGTGTATACAATATGAAGTTTAGTTTCAAGTTTCAACTTATTTATTGTCATTCAATTCAAAACTTTATTGCAGACTCAAGGTCCAGATAAGAAAAACAACAACAATAAATTACATATAATACATTACAATACAGGAAGCACTATAAAAAGTCATGATTAAAAGATATTAAAAATATTAATATTAATATTAATATATACATACATCATTGCCTTACATATAAAGAACTATACCAGTGCCTCCACAGCTGTGTGCTAACTCTGATGTTAGACAACCACAAGATTATATCATTCTCAGAGTGATTAAACCGGCATATAAATTTGTACATGAGATTTCCTAATACAGTTTGAAAAGTGTTTATGCCTGCAGACACAAACATTTCACTTGCACTGGAACATCTTGGTCTTTTTAATAATATTCTCATTGTCGTGCAGGACAATTACACAGCTGCAAAATAGTGCAGAAGTTAAAATAAATCTAGGGATAAACTATAACATATGAGATGTAATTACAAAGTGAATAAGCTGTAATGTATATGCGTAAATATACACATATCTGTTTATATATATATAAACAGGTAGTGAAAACTAAAACACCAGGACAAGTTCCTTCTTCATATGTAAATAAATATATATATATGGTGTTTTAGTTTATATATTTATGGTGTTTTAGTTTTTACTGCCTGTTTATATAAACAGGTAGTGAAAACTAAAACACCAGGACAAGTTCCTTCTTCATATGTAAATAAATATATATATATGGTGTTTTAGTTTATATATTTATGGTGTTTTAGTTTTTACTACCTGTTTATATAAACAGGTAGTAAAAACTAAAAAAACAGGACAAGTTCCTTCTTCATATGTAAATAAATATATATATATGGTGTTTTAGTTTATATATTTATGGTGTTTTAGTTTTTACTGCCTGTTTATATAAACAGGTAATAAAAACTTAAACACCAAGGCAAGTTAATTTATATATAAATTAAAACACCATATATATATATATTTAAATTTATATATAAAAACAGGTAGTAAAAACTAAAACACCAGGACAAGTTCCTTCTTCATATGTAAATAAATATATATATATATATATATGGTGTTTTAGTTTATATATTTATGGTGTTTTAGTTTTTACTGCCTGTTTATATAAACAGGTAATAAAAACTAAAACACCAAGGCAAGTTAATTTATATATAAACTAAAACACCATATATATATATATATTTATATTTATATATAAAAACAGGTAGTAAAAACTAAAACACCAAGGCAAGTTAATTTATATATAAACTAAAACACCATATATATATATATATTTAAATTTATATATAAAAACAGGTAGTAAAAACTAAAACACCAGGCAAGTTCCTTCTTCAGCCTTGTAGGGGGCGCTGTTGCTCTGACCGATGCGCTGGCCGTAGTCTCGCGTCATCACGTCTGGTATCGCGATGCTTGCGCCGACATTTCGTGCAGCAGCAGCAGCCTACAGACAGAGAGGAGAGGAGAAGAGAAGAGAAGGAGCTCCGTTCATGAGTTAAACCTCAGTGTGTTTATTCACAGATTTCTCGGTAAGAATCCAGCAGCGGCAGCAGCCCGCTCAGTGACGCACCTACACCGGGTAGCTTAGCAACGAGAGGAGCCGTTAAAAGCGTGCACCGTGCTCCGCTCCAACACACACACACACACAAAGCGAAGCTAGGTGGCTAACGCTAAGCTAAACTAGCTACATTCAGTATTCCTGCTGGGAACTAGCTAGTTAGCTCGCTATGACTGAGAGGATCTCACTGTAGAGGTTTCATGTCGGGTATTTATCATTATAATGACTTTATAACATGTTCAGGGAGGTTTAAAATGCTGTTTTGTTAACGTAGCTGCTGGCTAGCTAGCACAACCAACACTAATCATTACTCTTCACTGCAGCTCATCTCATGTTGTAGTTTCCTCTCTGTATGACCTGATGAGGAGCAGGTGTGTGTGAGTTACAGCTATTTTGTCTGTAGCTCAGTATTTTGCCGGGTTTCACTGCAGACTACTAGCCATGCCTCAGAGGCATCCCGTCACACACACACCAGTACCAGGTGTCAGGTTGTGTTGCTGCTCGCTACACCACCAGCTAGCTTTAAGCCCTTTTACAGACATGGATTCTGCAAAAGTAATGACTGTTTGTCATGCAAACATAGGTTTCTGTAATGTTAAATGCACGTAGTGGTTGAGCAAAGTGATGGGTTTTACACAAGGCCGATATATCTGCAGATATTAGCTCATTATATGATCATGTTGTTAGACCAACTCCTGTCAGGACAGGTCCTGATGAAGGCCACAGGCTGAAATGCGTTAGCAGATATCATGATACACGTACATACTTGTAGGTGAAGTTGTGCTGGAACTTGAAGCACTAACATGTCACCACCATTACATTTCTTGGTCGCAATTGTTTAAAAAAAAAAAAGGAAACCCTATTAGGATGTTTAGTTTTTGTATGGGTTATGTAATGAAATATATTTATTAGGGATGTCACGGTACCAGAAATCTAGTAGTCGATACCAATACCAGTGAATTTACACGATTCTCGATAACAATTCGATACCACGGTAAAAAAACCCAATAAATCCCATGTAATTCAGCATGCACTCCTTTATTAAAACATTTGAACATTACAAAAAACAGAGGCATGTAGCCTTTAAGTAATAAATAAAAATGTTTATTAACATTGCAAAACAGAACAGTTGCATGTAGCCTTCAAGTATTTAAAACAAACAATATTGTCTGGATGTCTGTCTTTGAGGTGCTTTACTAAATTGGAAGTATTTCCTCCTTTGGAAAGAAAAGTACGACGGCACCGTTACTGCACCGCATACTGGTTTTCGCGAATCTATTATTACCCCTTTTAAATCTGCCTCGAACGCAAAGTACTTCCATACCCGACTCTTGCTA
Organism: Sebastes umbrosus; assembly: GCF_015220745.1. NCBI lineage: Eukaryota > Metazoa > Chordata > Actinopteri > Perciformes > Sebastidae > Sebastes > Sebastes umbrosus. The sequence goes on along the minus strand of NC_051269.1, from coordinate 20,814,562 downwards.
TTTGTTTTCTCAACGAGTTGAGGTGGAGGCCGCTGCCATCTTTCACGTCTCGTGTTGTTGTTTTTTTCCGTGCTGTTGCGGTGTTCTTCTTCTTCCTTCATTTCACAGCAGATGAGAACACTTGTAAGCGTTTACACTGCCACCATTGGATCCGGAAGAATTGTATCTCCAGTACCTCCGCTCCAGTACCAAATGACCATTACAGGCATCGTTCGGTACCTTTGGTACCGAAGAAAACGAGTACTGTCACATTTTTTGAATTTTGGTACTGAGTAGGTACCGAAGTATCGGTTCTCGTGACATCCCTAATATATATACTATATTTTTATCAATATCGGTAAAGGCCTCAAAAATCCTGTATCGGTTGGGTAATTTATTAGACACAACATAGAATTCTGCTGCATATTTTATTCAGTCTGTTTGCCCACAAACTATGTTAAGGGTTTTGTTGCAAATTCAGATGTAGTACAGTTTCCTGTAAGTCAGTTGTTTCTGTTTTTGTCCCTGTGCAGGTCAGTGGAGTTCTGTACAAGCGGAACCAAAGATTTTATTAGTCACTGAAAATATATGGATGATAAGGTGGTCTGGTGCACACAGCTACAGTTAAAGGTTATAAGGTGCAGCAAAAGGCTGTAAGCTCCAGGCTTCATTGCACAGATCCTGTTTCGTTGTCCTGTCTGTTGAGATTTGAGCTCCTAGTTGGCTGATGTGTGCAGATCCCCTCATCCTTGTTCTAAAATAGATTCAATCTTGGTCCATGGATGTTGTTCCCCTCTCCTCGTCCAATCCCATTCTTTATGCTGTGTTGTGAGGTTGACGGCGACATGTGGACAGTGATGGATTCCAGCTTTAAACTGAGAAACAAGGCAGTGTTTTGCTTTTTAATCCTGAATTTGCTGTATTGAACATTTTTTCTGGTTTGCTGGCTGTTTGAAAGAGGTTGTTTTCTGTCTCCTATCAGCTTTATTTGGTTTCTTGGCTTATGTGAGTGCAAACTGCAGCTTCAGTTGAACCTTTTCACCTTTCTCTGGATACTCTTGATTGTTTCTGACATTATTAGCTGTTGTCGTTTCCTCTCTTGCGTTTTTTTATCCTCTTTCTGCTGTTGATGTTTCACACAGACTGTCTGCAGGTTGACACCCAGAAGTAACATGAGGAGTGGATGTCCAGGTTGAAAATCCATAAAAAGTCAATCTTGAAGAAGCATTAGGAGAACTGACAATCGTCAGTGTTGGTGTGATTTGTCTGTGCCGAGGTTGAGCACTGAAATCATTGATGATGATGTCTGGCGTCATGTGTGGTGGGCTGCAGCCTCACACCCAGACCAGGGTTTTTGTTTGAATTGTATTTTCAACATTTCTCAACTAGCAAATTGTATGAGCTCCTGAGTGCCTGAAATGTCAGAGTTTAGTGAGATGTCCATCCAGGACTGTGATGTCTGCCAGTCTTGGATCAGTGTTAGTCAGAGAACAGAACCTGAAGATGTGTCTGAGGATCCAGAGGATTGTGAAAGCAGAGAGCATTGCTCCACCTGCTATTGCTCAGTTGGACAACATGGTTTATCAGTATTGCTCTGCACCTAACTTCTGTTTGCTTTCTCTTCTGATCAGCTGTCTTTGGTGCTGTGCTTTCAATCGGTTGCTGATGTTGCTCTGGTTTACATAATACTAATGTCGCTCTGGTTGATGTAATGCTAATGTTGCTGTGGTTGACATGATGCTAATGTTTCTCTGGTTTACATGTATCTGACATTGCTGTTGTTAAAATGTTGGTGACATTGCTCTGGTTGATAAGTTACTGCTGTTGCTCCTGTTAACATGATGTTTTGTTGACGTGACAATGTATTGCAGATTTGCTTGTTGACATGTTGCTTGTGTGGTGGTGTTCTACAACCAGTTGGTGACATGCTGCTGGCTGATTTGATGCTGCTCGAGGTTTCAGGATGGATCAGTCCTGTTCACCTGTGTTGTTGCTGGCCGCCTGGGTTGTTACTTGGTGTTTGCAGGGTGTTGCTGGCTGGTTGCAGCTCAGCATGTCCAATCTTCAGTTTACTACTTTACTTGTTCTGATGACAGTTTGGGTCTAGTTTGATATTTGTTGTGCACTGCCAGCTGTAGTCATGATGGGTTTTTGTTTTAGACAGGTTTTCTCAGAAAGGGAAGCCGCTGCAGTGATTTCTGAGATTTGTTTTCCTGCTGCTAGTTTTAAAAGTCTCTTCGTGGCTGTTGAGATTCTTGAGTTTGGTAGTTATTTTCTTTCCTGTTGAGGTAAAGACAACCTTTTAGGATTAAAGCTGAAATCATACAACACACAATGCTTTAATATTTAACTCTTTGTTGAGTCTGAGTGAGAGTCAGTTATTCACTCTGATTAAGAACAACCCGCCAACTGCAGGAAACACCAAAATCTACTGTCAGTATGTTCTGTGAAAAGTTGAATTCCATCAAGATATTTTGAACAGGAATGTTTGTTTTTCTGACCTTTTCACCAGGTTTCAGTGTCCTGCAGAAATCCTGTCTGTTAAACAGTGAAACTATACACACAGCTTAGTTGCATTGGTGAGTTGCAAGTTGCATGAGATTCATGAAGGTTTGCTGTTGTACAAAATCTTTCAGACTACAAGCGTCTTTGTACTGCATGGTAGACAACATACGAGGGCTGATAGACAGAGCGACTCGATTGAGATTTATGGTATTATTAGTAATTAGAATTGGTAATCTTCAAACAAATTGTCTGTTGAACATTTCATCATCTGCTTCAAGTTACAAAAATTGTTGATTTCACCTTTGGAAATTGGGTTTCATATACTGTTAGTCAATACGACAAACACTTTGTTTGAAGCATACTGACTTTAGTTTTCAACTAAATAAGTTGCAGAAAGTCAGAAAGTTTCTTGTGTAAGAATAGCATTAGGCTGAACTGTTTTACTGAAACACATAAAGGAAAGGATCTAACTATAATGAAGAACGAGTCATGTCAAAGGCCTGCTTAAACTTGAAAACTCTTGTTAGATACCATAGAAACGGTGTGAGTTGTCAATCTGATAAATCAGTCCTCACAGAGACGAGATGTAACCTGGCCCTAGTGCATGCTTGTTTCAGAAAAAATAAGCAAAAATCTTTGATGAATTATATCACACATGACAAATGTTTCAGTCTGTTTTGCACTGTAAAACACATTTTACCATGTTTCAATTGCTATGAATTTGCAATATGTAACATCAGAGACAGTTGGGTAGAGAATGTACCGTGCATCAGTGCAGCAACAGCTCTGTCAGTCTGGAGGTCTTAATTGTTTTGTTCCTCTGGGAACTTTCTTTTCTTTAAGGTCTGTCTTGTACATATACATATGTACTATGTATATGTTGTAGGGCTGTAACGGTACATGTATTCGTCCCGAACCAATCGGTATGCAAAATCCTTTCGGTACATCCAGTCACCCAAACAGCTGTTTATGTCTACTATTCACACATGCAGAACAGAAATTCTGGAGCGCGATTTTAACCCGCTAAGTTTTGACAGTGTATGCGCTAGTTGTTAATCAGCTGTAACCAGCTGTAGCATGCTAGTCGGCTTAGCCCGGTTAGCCGGGTCAATCAAGCTCACTTGGCAACGATTTGTGTCAGACTGTATGCCGATATTGTTCAGTTGAAGTCGAGTTTATCTGTAGATACACTTGAAACATTAAATCACGACGGCACCGCCTGAATGTGTCAATTAGCAGAAGGAAACAAAAACAGACTGGACGGCGAGTCCTTCTCCCCACAGCGTTCAGGCAGCCCCCCACTGCAGATTCAGACCGTGCCAAAGTGCTATAGAGTGTTTATTGCTGTGTATATGTAACCATGCTCGATGGTAGACTATACCAAATTAAAGCATATGGTCAAAGTGCTTGAGCCATGCTACAATGTGCCTTCACGTATGCATTTAAGTCGGTCTGTTTTGCCTGCCAATATGACACTATTCCAGTATTTGAGTGCCTTACCTGTTACATTATGGCCAATGAGCCACTTTTGAATGTTAATCATTTTCAAAATAAATGAACACAAATATTTTCAGCATTTTTTGTTTCCCCTGTTGTAGCAAAAACATTTTTGAACCGTGACCCCACAACCGAGGTGTGTACTGTTACACCCCTAATATGTAGACATATATGCATATATATTCAATGTAATATGTCAATTGACAGTGTCATTTCTTACCAAATATTTATTTTACAACACTTGGAACAGATTAATGAACAGTGGAGCTATGCTAATGCACAAGAGTGCTTCTGTTTAGGTTTAACAAAAAGTCTGACATGCAGCATGATCTCTTAATTTTCAAAAATCTGAAACAAGTTCATCAAACTTACTAATGGCTGCAGGTGGATGGAGACTGTTTTAGTTTAGCTTTTTGGCTAGTTTCCTGCTAATTTTTCACCCCCATCCCCCAAACCTCTTCCAAATACCACTGGTTTCCAAATGTCAGGACCAAAAAATGGGTGCATAAAGTTTAAAAATAGTCTTTGGGTTATTTTGAAGAAACTTAAATGTAAGCAGTGTTGGCTAAGCCTTTATTAGCTTACGTAGTCAGATCAGAGTTTCCTGAGGAAACATCTGGAAACCACTGGTCTCCCTCTTTTTGCTCTTCATCTGACGGTAGTGTTGCTTTCTCCCCAGGTTGTAGGGCTGTTGTTTAGCAGTCAGTATGGCGGTAGTCATCAGGCTGCAGGGTCTGCCCATAGTGGCCGGCACCATGGACATCAGACACTTCTTCTCTGGCCTAACCATCCCTGACGGGGGAGTGCACATCGTGGGGGGTGAGCATGGTGAAGCCTTCATAGTCTTTGCCACTGATGAGGATGCTCGCCTGGGGATGATGCGTACAGGCGGTTCCATTAAGGGCTCCAAAGTGTCCCTGTTGCTTAGCAGCAAGACAGAGATGCAGAACATGATTGAACTCAGCCGCCGCAGGTTTGAGGCTGGGGCGGGCGCTGTGGAGACGGCTGCACCAACAGCAGGAAATGCCAACCGACAAGCAGGCACCGCCCCCATACCCACAGTGCAGCCAGGGCAAGGAGGGAGAAGCAGTAGCCATGGAAACCAAGGTTTCGGCCACGCCCCAGCCTCAGTGACGGCAGCAAGCTCATCTCACGAGCCACCAAGTCACAAGGCAGTGGTCAGTGTGGTGCCCAGCTTCCCCAACAGCTACAGCTCTGCCCCCACAATCAGCACAGCTCTTGCATCGCTCAATGCAGGACCCCCACCCATCCCTCCACTTCCCAGCATGCCTTCCATGCCCCCCATGCCCACGCTGCCCACCATTCCAGTTCCTCCTCCAGTGTCTTCCCTTCCCCCTGTACCTACTGTCTCCCCCCTCTCCCAAGGACCTCCCGTGCCTCCTATGTCCCATCTTTCCCACATGTCCTCCATGCCTCCCTTCAACCCCTCCCTACCTCCCCCAGGAGGAATGGGCTCCGGCCTCCCTCTTGGAGCCCCCAACCCCATGTTGTTCAACCCTCTCTCCCCTCTGGCCTCTTTGGGCCTCCAGGCCCATATGAAAGCTGCTGCTGCCGCAGCCGCCGGAGCTGGAATAGCCCATCCTGATGAGTTGTTTGTCCTCCTGCAAAATCTCCCGTTCTCCTGCTCAGAGATGGAGGTCAGGGAGTTTTTCCGGGGTCTGGGGGTGGATGGGGCTCGCCTGGTTAGGGATGGGCAGGGTCGGCCAACTGGCAGGGCTATGGTCAAGTTCTTCTCACCCCAGGACAGCTTCGAAGCTGTGAAACGGGGAGGTGGCATGATGGGTCAAAGGTTCATTGAGATCACCCCGAGCTCTGAGCGTCAATGGGCCAGCCTCAATGACGGCATGATAGGCCATGCGCCTCACAATATCAGCAAATTAAATAACAGCAACGAGTTACAGGACCAGCATCATCGCCGTGGTAATGCCATGGCAGGAGGCAGGGACCAGCGAGGAAGGTCACGATCTCCCCACCGTCAGGAGTTCTGTGTCTACCTGAAGGGCCTTCCCTACGAGGCCGACAAGAAACAGATAAAGGAGTTCTTTAACAATTTGGCCATCATGGAGGACAGCGTCTACATCGCCTACGGGCCCAACGGGCGAGCCACAGGAGAGGGCTTCCTTGAGTTCAAAGCAGAACAGGACTACAAGACTGCTCTGGGTGCTCACATGCAGTACATGGGCACCCGCTTCATCCAGGTCCACCCAATCAGCCGGAAAGGAATGCTTGAGAAGATAGACTCCATTCGTAAACGTGAAGCATCACAGGGTGATGGCAAGAACCAGGATGGCTTGAAAGTTCCCAGGAACTGTGCCCACATCACCAACATCCCTTACAATGTCTCCAAGAAGGATGTCCGTGCCTTCCTGGAGGGTGTGGGGCTTTACGAGGACACCCTTAAGGTTCTGACAGATAGCCATGGCAACGGTTTAGGGCAAGCTATCTTCCAGCTGCGCACAGAGGAAGACGCCCGTAAAGCTGAAAGACTGCACCGCCAAAAACTCAACGGCCGCGATGCCTTTGTCCACCTGGTGACCTTTGAGCAGATGAAGGAAATTGAGAGGAATCCTCCTCCTCAGAACAAGAGGGGCCAACGCAACCAGAACCAGCAGAACCAAATTCAGAACCAGCACCAGCAAGCCCAGCCCAGTCCCCAGCAACCTCAGATTAACCCATTTGCAGGGATTAGTGGGGAGGAATTTAACTTTCTCAGAAACACCATGGGGAACCTCAACAGTGCCCCCTTTGTGACTCCATTCTCAGCCCCAGGAAACGGGCTGGCAGGCCCTCCTCCTCTCCCTCCTCTGGCAGCAGGGCTGGGGGACGTGAATCTGGGTGTGGCTCCTCCACTTGTTGCTGGTCTTCCCGGAGCTCCGATCCTGGAGCCACCGGGCTTTCGACCCGGAGCAGCAGGAGGAGCTCCATTCAGCCAGGATGGGCTGAGAGGGTTGGTGCCCTTTGACAATGCCAACAGAAAAGGAGGTGGAGGAGGACAGCCGAGAGGGGGAGGGGCTAACAACAACCAAGGACGTCCAGGGGGTGGGGCTCCTGGTGGACAGCAGGTGTTCACTCCAGGAACTGATGGTCTTCGTAACCAGCCGGCCCCCGGAGGATCTAACAATCCCAATGGTCAACGCGGTGCTCCTGGCCCGACAATTGTAAAGCTTCAGAACATGCCGTTCACTGTAACCGTGGACGAGATCATGGACTTCTTCTATGGCTACCAGGTTCTGCCAGGCTCAGTCTGCCTGCAGTTCAGTGAGAAAGGCTTGCCAACTGGCGAGGCCATGGTGGCTTTCCAAAACCACGAGGAGGCCACTGCCGCTGTCATGGACCTCAATGACCGACCTATTGGAGCACGCAAGGTCAAGATAAGCCTGGGTTAAAGCCCCACCCAAAACAGACTTACTGTATAAAAAACATGTTACACCTACCTGGATCCAGGTGAAACAAAGCCGACATAAACCATATCGGATTCTGGACTTTTACTCAACTACAGCCCAGTTTAGACTTGCCCTGCCATTGACTGTCGGTCAATACTGAAACTCCTCCCCCCTTCGTGTAGATAATGGCAGGTAAGCCCCGCCCCCTGCAGTATGTCCAGTAGAAAGACTGATCCAGACTTTACTATTACCTGCAGCTCCTCCACTGACTGGTAGCACAAACTGATGATGATGAGGATGAGGATGATGATGATGATTATGTTGATGTTGGCAGAATTTTGGTCCTCTCTTACCCTGTTTCCAATGCAGCTTTTTGTCAAATCATGTCCAGAGTTGACACGCTGAACATACTCACCTGTTTTGTTGTTATGGTAACATCACGATTATGAGTTTGACAAACATTGTCGCTGTACGCGCTTAAATATGCTGTGCTGCTGTGGTCTAAAATGTAAATGCTCTGTTGCTATGGTAATATCCTAACATGCTCTCTTGCTATCGTAAAATGATGATGAAATGCCACAATATGTTGCTATGATAAAATGTTTATGCTCCGTTGCTATGGTGAAATGTGTTGCCATGGTAAAATCTTTACATTCTCTGTTGCTATGTTAAAATCCTCACATGCTCTGTTGCTATGGTAGAATCTGTTGCTATGGTAGAATCTGTTGCTATGGTAAAGCATGTTGTAGATGAAAAGCTTTTCTACCACAGTGAAGTGTTGGTTCTCTGTCGCTATGAAAAAGTCTTCACATTCTCTGTTGCTATGGTAAAATTATGATTAAAAGCTATGTTGCCATGATCAAATGTTCATGCTCTGTTGCTATGGTGAAATGTTGACATGCCCCGTTGCTAGGGTAAAAAAAAAATACTGACATCAAGTTCTGTTGCTATGGTAAAATGTTGACAAAATTCTGAATTGCAACACTGCCCTGTTGCTATGTAGAGGATGTGGGATGGACAGATTGCTGACTCATGTTTTATTTTGTAAATAATGACTTTCGGCCACTGAATCTTTTTCCTCTGTCACATTTTTCTGATGTTGCTGTGTTTGAATAATGCCACCCCCTCCCTTTCCCTTTCTGCAGCACATACTCAATAGGTGTTTGGACTTTGGAGCGCTGAGATGAAGTCTGTAGCGTTTTTAGTTTGGTAGCTTTTTGTTGTTCGTTTGATAACTTTTTGGATGTTTCCACCTTAAAGCTCCTTTTTGTTTCTATTGTCAGTGTGAACAAACTTGTATGATCGTATAACCATACATGATGTGGAGTCTCCTTTGCTTTGGCTAATAAAAGGACATTCCTGACGCTCACCTGGGATCACCTCTCTCTGACTGTCTGCTCTTCACTGTCTGATGATGGAACCCTATCTGTTCATTTGAATTAATTACTTATTTCTTTATGTTGTAAAACTTGAATGGAAGTATTGGTTGGTTTTGTTTGGAATACAGATGACCTCACCGACATCTTCAATGCAATATAAGGTACTTAAAATTACTCCTCAATATTCAGCATGCTGCAGTCGAGAGCTGCTGGGTTGCTAATACGTTTATTTTAGATCCTTTGCGTTAACAGTAGAAGTTTGTTAGTGAACTATTTTTGTATTTCTTCGCAAAACTTAAATCATCCCTTAAAATCTTTTGCACCCACTTTGTGTTGTGGTTGCATTGCAGAAATGTGGATCAGAGGCAATAATGCGTAAACTATTGTGAGGTACCGCAAGTGACCGTAAAAGTAGTTTACTGTGACCTTTCGGGGGTTGCATAGTGATCAAATGAATTATCTGATTTTATCAAGAAAGTGCCTACATTGATTATATTTAAGGGAAACTTTGCAGATTTTCAACCGGCTTTGTACCATTACAATGTGGGTGAGCAGGGATCTCCGGGCGCCGGTAACATGGAGGGAAGCCGAACATCGTTCATTTGCCCATACTACCCACACTGCAACGATACAAAGCCGGTTGAAAATCGTCAAAGTTTCCCTTTAGGTTTTTAACTCAGTTATGGAGAGGTAAGGGTTTAATGATCAGGTTCATGTAAACATAGTTTAATGATCTCGGAATATCTGTTTTATGTCCTTCATGTTCTATTCAAGTGGGATGCATCATGTAGTCTTTGCTCTTCCTTGACCACAGAACAAAGCAGAAATTTCAGAAGAGAAATATGAAGGACTGCATAGAACAGTTAATACAATTTATCCCCAGATAATAACATTTAAAGGGTCTTATTGATAACATTTTTATGTAGACAAATAATAATAAAAAAATAATACATCCGCAGAGCTTTTAGAAGAAAGCTGAATGTTATGTTTATCTCTGTGGAAGATATCTGACGTTTGGTTGACGCTTCTAATGAGGTTTGTGAGCCAATAGTATAACGACGTTAGTATCTCTGGGTTGTCAGCAATCAAGTCGCCACTTAGTGTGGAAAAATGGATAAATGGCTGAGTTTGCCACTGGTGTCTCCATCAGGCTGCAGGATAACTGAATATTTACCCTGGCAAAAAGTGACAACTGATGTTAGCACGTATTAGCTACCTTATCTTAATTGTCCGAACATCAATAACCCATAAAATTACAATTTGGCAGATTTAAACAACTACCAACAGCCATAGTTTTGATTTCAACATTAATGGCCTAAAGCTTTTTAGTCACCACAGCTTCATGCTGCAGATAAAATAAAGCGTTCGTTATTTCTGTTTAGTCCACACATGCTGACTCTTGTAGAAATGTTATAGTGCTGAACCTAACGAGCAGGAAGCATCAGTTGAAGTAGTTTTGTCTGAAGAGGGACCGTCTGCTACTTTCAGGTAGTGGTTAACCTCCAAACAGGTACACTGATAACAACGTTCAACTGGTTGTGTGTGTGTGTGAAAGAAATGGATAAACAGGCTTTAATAAAGTGAACTGAAACCCTGTCTAGATAAATGGTTGGTTGTGTTGGCATAGATGATTGCGTCTCTGTGTTGTGGACCTGGTGTGTGGAGAAAATGAAAACATACATTGGAATAAAAGAAAAATCCTGATGACAGACTTGGTTTCTGCGAAGGATGTGAGTCTGAACAGTGAGTCTGTGTGGGTGAATGAAGCATTCAACCTCCCCCCGCACAGATCAATAGACAGAAGGCAGGATTTGCAGGTGAGTGACAGATACGACAAGCTCCATTCAAAACATGTAGATTGACCATAGATTATACAGTATACCGTCTGGGAATGACCGATACACTGATACATTTTTGTCATAAGACAGATAGATTCTTAATTGTCCTTTTACAAGGACATTTGTTGCCACATAGTGGTAAGTAGATGGCAGTGTTTAGATAATAGACGGTGGCCTGTAGATGGTAAATGGTGGCCTGTTGATGGTAGCCTGTAGATGGCAATGTTTAGATAATAGATTCTGGCCTGTAAATGGTGGCCTATAGATGGTAGCGTTTAGATAATAGATGGTAGCCTGAAGATGGCAGCGTTTAGATAATAGATGGTGGCCTGTAGATGGTGGCCTGTAGATGGTAAATGGTGGCCTATAGATGGTAGCGTTTAGATAATAGATGGTGGCCTGAAGATGTCAGCGTTTAGATAATAGATGGTGGGCTAATAGGTGGTAAATGGTGGCATGTAGATGGCAGTGTTTAGATAATAGATGGTGGGCTAATAGGTGGTAAATGGTGGCTAGTAGATAGCAGGGTTTAGATAATAGATGGTGGCCTATAGATGGTAAACGGTGGCCTGTAGATGGTAGCGTTTAGATAATAGATGGTGGGCTAATAGGTGGTAAATGGTGGCATGTAGATGGCAGTGTTTAGATAATAGATGGTGGGCTAATAGGTGGTAAATGGTGGCTAGTAGATAGCAGGGTTTAGATAATAGATGGTGGCCTATAGATGGTAAACGGTGGCCTGTAGATGGTAGCGTTTAGATAATAAATCGTGTCCTATAGATGGTAGCATTTAGATAATAGATGGTGGGCTAATAGATGGTAAATGGTGGCCTGTTGATGGTAGCATTTAGATAATAGATGGTGGGCTAATGGATGATAAATGGTGGCCTGTAGACAGTAGCATTTAGATAATAGATGGTGGCCTGTAGATGGTAGCGTATAGATGATAGATGGTGGCCTGTAGATGGTACTGGTAGTGTATGGTGATCTGTAGATTGTGGCATCAAGAGCCAATTTTTAATGCTCTTATTTTATTTTTTATTTTTTATAAAGTAATAGATCTGTTGAACTGTTCTACTCACAGGTGCAGTAGCTCAGTCCATACTTGTAGTTTGGGAAATAAACAAAAGTCCAGTTCCAGACTGCTGTGTCTCCTTTGCAACTGAATTGTTGTATAACATCCAGTATTCCTATATATTTTCCCCAAAAGTCCGTCTCACGTACAGTATGTTGTGTTTAAGCTTGTTCCAGCTCTTCATTGAAGCTGCATGTTATGAACAGTTTCTTTCCAGAGAGGTGGATCAATAGAGGATGAGGATGAGCAGGAGCTCAGTATGTGGTGTGTGTGTGTTTCTGTGGATGTGATTTACAGGGTTTAATAGAACACTGGTTCTGTACATGATGCCCTTTTTTTCTGTCTCAAGACTGCATTTTTCTGTTTTGGTCTTTCTTGTTCTGTTTCCCATTAGTGATGTGATGCTCTGCTGCCCTTTCTGACTCCACGGTGGTTCTACTGCAAAGGATGAATAAAATGAAACTGTGTTGTTCTCTCTGAGGAGGTTGGATCAGGCTGTGTTGAGTTTGTAATGTTCCTCCTCTGCTCTTACTGCTCTACATTATACTTCTGAGACTTTTCTGTTTTCTCTCTGATCATCTGAGTACAGATTATTATCAGTGCTTCAGCAACAGTACTTCCGGCCTGACTGTCTGCCCTTCAACATAAAATCACATAAATTTACTTTTTTTTTTACCAGTCTTGAAGTGAGTGTCAAAGTTCATTGGTGACCTTGAAAACAGTAGTATGACCAAATAAAATCCCAAATAAGGGTCCACTTAGTAGTATTTTCAGGAGATTTCAACTGCATGTCACAGTCTTCCTCAGTGGATGTTGTTGTCAATTGTCATCACGGCCATAAATCACCACCTGTTATCCTCTTGATCAAACTCCATCTGCTGAGGAAGACCTTGAGATGTGATTGAAAGCTCCAGAAAAGTGGCATGATGTCGTATTTAATCACAACACTAAATTGAAAGCACAGATTAAAACTGGTCCCGTCAAAATAAGTAATATATTAAATTACATTTCTTAAATGTAAAAGCTGCACTTAATAGGCTGATGATTATAATCCAGCCAGAGCATTCTTTAAATTAAATATTGCACAACTCCTGAAATCATTAAACAACCTTGTAAAGCTGCTTTGATTTGTTTAGCTACTGTAGGAATCACTTGTCAGAATACTACTAGCTCAATACAACTGTATCGAAATATTCAATAGTGTGTTTGTTTGTCCAAAAGATTGAAAATATGTGATCTAGGACTGTAATTTGTATTATTGCACTCACCTTTTATCTGTAAAACTAAGCATATTATTGCACTGGAAATCACAGAAACCTGCATGCTTTAACCTTTATAGCAATCTCAGTTGTACAATATTACAATGAAGGACTTGAGGGACCATAGACTTTAATAAGATCATTAAAAAATATTATTATTATTATTATTATTATTATTATTGTTAATAATAATAATAATAATAATCAACATGTCTTACTTTCCCTACCCTTTCTTTTCTTCATTTTGTGCTATTCTCTTTGTGTTATTGGCTTAATGAAAACAGTAGGGATTTCTGGCACAACTTCAGCTACTTCGAAGGTGCATGGAGAGAAACAACAATAAAGCAGTTGTTTATTGCTGGAGTTTTGGCCTCTTCTCATTGGCTTTGTGGCAACTTGCAACTTAATTCAGAAGCTAAATGAAATAAGTTGCAGCCATACTGATATTTAATGTTGGTAAACTGCAGAGTTTGTCAGCCACCATAAGGACTGCGCAATATGTTTAGACAGTGCAATATGTGTAGACAGAGCAACATGTTAAATAGGGACAGTGCATTATGTTTAGACAGTGCAATATATTAAATAGGGACAGTGCAATATGTTTAGACAGTGCAACATGTTAAATAGGGACAGTGCAATATGTTAAATAGGGACAGTGCAATATGTTTAGACAGTGCAACATGTTAAATAGGGACAGTACAATATGTTAAATAGGGACAGTGCAATATGTTGCATCTGTGTAATATTGGGCTATTGTCTGTGCAATATGGGCAAGACGGTAGACGGTGCAGTGCACTACATGGGTGCAATACCTGCCATGGTGTGTGTGATAGTATGTGCCATTATGTACATGGACTGTGTATGTGTTGAGACATCTGTTTCTGTGAAACTGTTTCCCTGTCTTGTGTGGAATTGTTTATTAGTGTTGTTGATGCTGTTTTAATTTAGTGTTTGTAACTGCAGTTGGACAAATGTATTTTTTTGTTTTACATTTTGTGTATTAAAAGTCAAAAGGAGCAAAGCACTTAGTTGATTAATTACATCCAGTCCTGTTGCAAAAGAAGTTATTTGAAAAGGATTTGTTGTGTGGTGCCGCTCTTATTCTGAAGGATTGCTGCCGGAAGCTAGAAACGTCTGAATCCAGAGGGCGTGACTGACAGTCGTCTTGTCCAATCAGGACGCGGTTGTGTAGCTGACTGTCCAATCAGAGCGCTGCATGACTGTGAGCCGCTCCCTGTTAGCTAAAGCTGCCTAACGGAGGCTAAACGACTATTTTCTGTCTCAGTTTACAGTTAAAATACTAACTCCAGCTGGGGTGAATCTTTATAGAAAGTCTAACAGAGTGGTCAGGTAACGGGTAGTGCTCTCTCGGGTGTGTTTGCTCTGACTGAAACAGTGTGGTTTCCTTTTCCGGACTGTGAGTAGTTTGTCCTCCGCCCTGCTGTTTGCTCCTGTGGTCTGAAGAAGATAAACATACAAAGGCTCTGATAAGGTGATTTACTCAGTTTATATTGACACAATGCTGCGTGTGTGTGAGAGAGAACTGGTATGTGTTTACTGTGCTGGTTTAACTGGCTGACTGGTTTTACAGCCTCAGTTTAACTCCTTTCAGTCTCTCATACTGGTGTTGCCTTCAGGAGCTGCTCCATTCAGAGTCATACTGGTGTTGCCTTCAGGTGCTGCTCCATTCAGAGTCATACTGGTGTTGCCTTCAGGAGCTGCTCCATTCAGAGTCATACTGGTGTTGCCTTCAGGAGCTGCTCCATTCAGTCTCATAATTGGTGTTGCCTTCAGGTGCTGCTCCATACAGTCTCATAATTGGTGTTGCCTTCAGGTGCTGCTCCATTCAGTCTCATAATTGGTGTTGCCTTCAGGTGCTGCTCCATTCAGTCTCATATACTGGTGTTGTCTTCAGGTGCTGCTCCATTCAGTCTCATAATTGGTGTTGCCTTCAGGTGCTGCGCCATTCAGTCTCATAATTGGTGTTGCCTTCAGGTGCTGCTCCATTCAGTCTCATAATTGGTGTTGCCTTCAGGTGCTGCTCCATTTAGTCTCTTATACTGGTGTTGCCTTCAGGTGCTGCTCCATTCAGTCTCATATAGTGGTGTTGCCTTCAGGTGCTGCTCCATTCAGTCTCATAATTGGTGTTGCCTTCAGGTGCTGCTCCATTCAGTCTCATAATTGGTGTTGCCTTCAGGTGCTGCTCCATTCAGTCTCTTATACTTGTGTTGCCTTCACGTGCTGCTCCATTCAGTCTCATACTGGTGTTGCCTTCAGGTGCTGTCTCATACTGGTGATGCCTTCAGGTGCTGTCTCATACTGGTGATGCCTTCAGGTGCTGCTCCCTCAGTTCACAGGTAGCAAGATCAGTGGTGCCAATTCTTCAGTCACCTGAGAGATTCAATGATTGACATAATTGGTCCAGGAAACAGTCAGGTGTTGTAGGATCCCAGCAGAAGTTTGTGTTAAGGTGTGTCATTAAGCTGTTTCTGTTCAGGGGACTTTCTTGATGGTTGTGTATGTAATGTATCAGACAGCGGTGGAAGAAGTATTAAAGTCATTTTACTTAAGTAAAAGTAGCAATAGCACACTATTAGAATACTCCATTACAAGTAAAAGTTCTGCATTCAGTTTTTTTTCGTAAGTATGAAAGTACTGGCAACAAAATGTACTGAAAAGTACCAAAAGTAAAGTACTCATTAGGCAGACTGGTGCCTATCAGTGTGATATTATTTCATCATTATTAATGACGAATCATTTTTTTAGTTGGTTGAAGTGTGGTTAATTTTTATCTGCGTCACATACTGTTAGGTAGTTTAATCTGTAAACAATGCTTCATATTTTATAAACTGATCACATGTTTTGTACGTAAAATCGTGATTTGAAAAGTAACTATAACTGCTAAATGTAGTGGAGTAAAAAAAGTACAATATTTGCCACTGAAATGTCGAAGTGTAAAATACCGTAAAATAGTAATAATACTCAAGTAAAGTACAAGCATCTCAAAATTGTACTTAAAGGGGAGCTACGCCCATTTTCTAAATTCCTACATGGTATTCTTATGGTCTAAGACAATCCAAAAAATATTAGTAAATATGAAGTTTTGTTGTTGTTTGTTGAAGAGTTGTTCATGTTTGCTAATATTTTTTGGACTGTCTTAGACTATAGGAATAACATTTAGGAATTTTGAAAATGGGCGTGGTTCTCCTTTAAGTACTGTACTTGAGTAAATGTACTTAGTTACTTTCCACCACTGATATCAGAGATGGTCCTGGCTTGTTGAAGGCTAGATGTTGTTCTGGTTAAGAAAATAATTGGCGTATGTTACTTGGCCACTTTGTGTTTTTACCAAAGTGATATGCATTTCCAACATCCTCATCACAGTTAATTGGCAGCTGTTCTGATAATCAATTAACTTATTTAAGTCTTTTATCAATCAAAACTTCAATCATTCTCTTTTTGCAGTTTCTCTGTTTAATGTTATTGCAAATGGAATATTTTTGTGTTTGGACGGTTGGTTAGAGAAACAACACATTAAGAAATTGTAATGGACATTTTGTAGCTAATCAGTTACTGGAGAAAGTCATTTTCAGATAAATAAAAAACAAAAGCGGAAGCGCGACTTGGATCTGACAGAAATGAAACGGATCAGGTGCTCCTGATGCAGAAGTGGGTGTTATAATGTCAACAAGGACGGGAATGAGTTCCCCCCCAAAGGTCAAGGCGTTCTACTACTGTTAAAGTACAGAAGTTAAAAAAAAAACTTTAGTAACCTTTAAATTAAACTACAGAACCAACATGTATCAACTGCATTCATCAACAGATGAATTGATAATCAAAATAACCATTAGTTGTGACTTATCGTTGTTCCCTCTGTTCCCAGGTAGTGGATGAAGTATTCACATCTTTTACAAGTAAAAGTAGAAAGTAGGAGTGTAAATCATAGGTTTCATCACGATATGATTTTATATGGATTGTCTGGACAATACAACAATACGACATCTGCTGATATCACAAAGTTTACCACAATACAATATCGATTCAATTCAATTCAAGGGCCTGCGATAAATATGAGACAATATCATATGCCCCTTTAACACAATCTGTTACATTTATATAAACTCACAAAAAACAACTAAAATATGATTTGACCATTTTATTACTGGGCTCCTCCAGACAGTTAAATGAAAAACAATTTTTCTTTTTAATTAAAAGAATAAATGTAAAGTGGGAATTTCAAAATAAAGATTTATCTTAAAGATGAAGATATGTATCGGTTTATTCACTTTAATTAAAGATGTCAGCATTATCAGCAAAATGTACTTGTAAAATAACTCATCATGGAGGCAAAAAGGGCTTTTACATTATTATTCATCATACTTTGGATTATAGACTAAATACTATAATATATAGTACTGATGCATAATATGTAAACAGCATTTTAATGATGTGGCTGACTGTGGTTTAGTTTTTCCCATTTTATATACAGTTGGGTAGTTTAATTAACTGTATAGCAATGTATCGTATTATACACAGTATATATACAGTATATCATTGTAGGTTTTTTTAAATCTTCATGAGTAAAGTTAGTAACTCTTAACTATAGCTGCTTACTTGAGTAAATGTACTTTCCACCACTGGTTGTCAGGTAGAGAAACTTCAGGTGATTATGACTGTTGTTGTCTTCGTGTTTAATAACAATAATGCAATGATAATCACTTATATAATCCAAAATAATTATATCATTATCAATATGTGACCGTATAAATACACTAAAGCCCAATTTTTAGAGATAAATTCATGTCTGTCCCGTTGACTGAAATTTTTTTGTAGTTTTATTTGAACAAAGTCCTTCCAAAAATATCTCATCTCAGTATTTCCGTCACTTCAGGCTGTGACCACGCCTTCTTATGAGAGTTAGAGATGCTATGATGTTGTGTAATTCACCACAACATCATACAGAGAGCCTCGCCCCTGTTTATAACCGCTATAGAGGAAGATTCTCTGAGGCTTCCGCTGTGGGTCACTCAGTGTTTTCAGTGTCTGTTGGAGGACTGGCCGCATCCTTTGCATATGGAGAAGATAAGCTTGTGCAGTCATACACTGTTATCTCAACAGAGCTGGAGATACACCATAAAGTAAGGTGCATTTAATGTAAAAGAAGATACGTAGATCACACAGTGGGAGGAACCTGTCAGCAGAACTCCCTGTGACTCCAGATAGTCAGAGAAAATACTTTCTACCTCACTACAAACTGTTTATGACTTTGTTTTGCAGCAGTGAAGTAAGTAACGGACATTAATTGTTTTGGTGCAGATTAAAGTTTATAGATCCTCTAGAAACTGTTTGGATTCAGTGTGGAGCAGTTGAGACTGCAGTGACTGTCTGTAGCTGTAGTTCTTGGTTAATACATGGTTTTATTGGTGGTGTTGAGTAGAGCTGCAACTAACGATTATTTTCATTATTACACAATCTTGCATTTATTTTCTTGATTTGTTGATTAATTGTTTTCTCTATAAAATGGTGACAAATGTTGATCATATTTCTCTAAAACCCAAGGTGACATCTTCTCATTGCTTATTTCGTGTGACAGAAGAGTCCAAAAGCCAAAGATGTTCAATTTACTATCACATAAGACAAGAAAAGCATCAAATACTCACTGCTGAGAATCTGGAACAAATGGGATTTTCCCTTGATAACGATTACTCAAATGTCAAAATAGTTGCGGATTAATTTTTCTGTTGCATTAAATCCTGATCCGATGGTCTCTCTCTGCCCCCCCTCAGATGGCGGACTGTGTCTCTAAGGTGGAGCTGAGTGTCTCCTGTACTGAACTGCTGGATAAAGATGTTGGATCTAAGTCTGATCCTCTGTGTGTGCTGCTGCAGAGCTCAGGAGGAGACAAATGGACCGAGGTAACATCACACAACAGAATACATGTCCTTGTTTTTTGTTTTTTTAATTATATGTGAGATAAATTAAACAAAAACCGTCCTTTCTCTCTGTTTGTTTGTCTCCTTCACTGACAGCTGGGTCGTACCGAGCGTTTGAAGAACACCTCCAGTCCGTCCTTCAGTCAGCGTCTCAGACTGGATTATCACTTTGAAACGGTGCAGAAACTGAAGCTGGGGGTCTACGATATCGACAACTCCAGCTCTGACCTGGGTGATGATGACTACCTGGGAGGGGTGGAGCTAACACTGGGACAGGTACACACCAGACCAGCTTATACTAAACTCAGTAGAAACACACTTTTTTGTCATTGACTCTGGTTCAGTGGAAAAAAAGATGGGTAAACTCCTCCCAGTGTATCAGCTCTTCAGGCTGTACTGATGCTTTTTTTTATTGTTAAACTTTCATAATATGCTACTGTTGCTCAATGAAGAAATACTCTCCAGCTCTGATGTAACTGATGCTATTGCAGCATCTACATTCACTTCTTCCAGAGTCGCCATTGTTGTTTAGAATGTACAGGTGTCACCGGGTCTCAGGTCCCAAAACACACACCTGAGCCACGCCAGTAGCTGCAGTAGCTCATCACAGGATGCTGATTGGTCCGTTGTCTGGCTTGCCGGACACAAACGCATTACTTGAAGTAGGAGGTTCTCCAGAGACCAGGTCCAAAGCACACTGGTGCACACGGATTTAAGGCAATCAACTTTATTAGAAGACTAACGTTTCGACGCCAACTGCGTCTTTATCAGAGTCAGTCACTGCATGACTGGCTTTGGACCTGGTCTCTGAAGTCTCTCCTGTTAAAAAATTGCCTTATTCTGTGAGCACCGGAGAGGCTCACTATTCCTTGTGAAATGGTTGAAGCGTGTTTAAGCTTCTTTCTTCACGCTTTACTTGAAGCCTGACAAGATGGATTCTCATGTGACACTTGATCCATTTTGATCTTGTGACATCGCGAGAATCCAGCTACTGTGCAAGGTTAGAGAACCACAAAATAGTTGCCAATGAATTTTCGATTGATTGATTAAATTGTTTCAACACTTCAATATATAGGAGATTATTTTGCAGTGTGTCTTGTGTCCAGTGGAGTGTCAGCTTGCAGCTGATTTACTGTTTTTAAAAATAAAGATTATCAGTGTGTGAGTGTGTCATGGCGCAGGAGGTTGTTTGTATCACAGTAGCAGTTGAAAACGGAGAAAAACTGATGCTGCAGGTTGGAGGCAGTAAAACTAATAATAATTTTCAGTTTTTGAATAAGTCATAATGAACCTTTTAACAGAGATCCCTCAAAATTGTTTAATTAAGGAGTTCCTCAGAGGCAGAGATGTTTCTCAGGTCCACGCCGCCCTCTGCTGGACAAACTGTAATCACAAGATTGTCTGAATTATATGGACTATATGCAAATGGGGCTTTTCCATTGACACTTTTGGCTGCACCGAGTTAAACCATGCCGCGCCATTACCAGTTTTAGCGAGTTGTGCCGAGCCACGCCTGAGATGGACCGTTGTTTAAAGTGCTTTACAGTTGCTGCTGTTACTACGGTACTGATCCAAAGACTAACCTCTTCTGTGTGTATTCCAGATAGTTTCCAGTAAAACTCTGACCAGACCTCTGCAGCTGAAGAAAGGCAAACCTGCAGGGAAAGGAAGCATCACTGTACGTACAGAGAGAGAGAGAGAGAGAGAGAGAGAGAGTGTGTGTGTGTGTGTGTGTGGGTGTGTGTGTGTGTGCGTGTGTGTGTGTGTGTGTGTGTGTGTGTGTGTGTATGTATGTGTGTGTGTGTGTGTGTGTGCGTATAAAAGTATAATCATCAGATTATCATTATTGAGCTAAATGTCATATTATATTGTCTCAGTGGAGAATCCTGTAAACATTGTGTGCGTGTGCGTGTGCGTGTGCGTGTAGGTCACAGCAGAGGAGATAAAGGACAACAGAGCCATTCAGTTGGAGTTTGAGGCTAAAAACCTGGACAAGAAGGTAACTCTGCTCTTCCTCCTCCTCCATTTTCATTCACATATCTTGAGGTCAGAGGTCAAGGGACCCCTTCGAAAATGGCCATGACAGTTTTTCCTTGCAAAAATGTAACGCGAGTTTGGAGAGTTATTTAGCCTCCTTCGCAACAAGCTAGTGTGACATGGTTGGTACCAGTGGTACTTTAGGTTTTGTAGTTTCATATGAAGACAGTATCTTCACTCTAGCTTTAAAACTGAGTCCACTACAACCTCTGAAGTATTGATTGCATTAATGCAAGAAATTAGTGGCGTTAAAATGATTCTGTGCATTATTATAGCGTTAACTTTACCAGCCCTAATCACTTCATGAAATGATCTCTCCTTTCATTCACCCGCTCTACTGCACATTCATTTCCTGTTTCGCTTCGATCCCCAGCCGAAAAGCGAAATAAACACTTATGCGCTGTTGTTTGAAAATGTAGAAATCATTATTCTAGCGTGGTTTCATTACCATTATTAGTACAATATTACAATACCAGACAGTTACTGTTAAGTTGCTCTCACAGACTGTTTAATATTTGCGATTACAAACTGTGAGACTAATGTGACCGTACCTTTACTTTCCTTATCTGAAGTCTTTGTCATTGTGAAAAGCCGATTACAAACCTGGTTACCCGCAAAAATGGAAGTTCTCCTTAATCATGTTTCTCTAATCCTCTACCCCGATTACAGAAACCAGTTTCTCGTTTACATGATGTTTAAGAAATCAGCATACTGGAGCAACAAACAGGTTACTTTAGTATATGTAAACACACTGAATGAGATGGCTGCATGTTGATTTTTCTCTGTTCAGGATACATTTGGGAAGTCTGATCCATTCCTGGAGTTTTTTAAGAAAGGAGACGATGGAAAGTGGCAGCTGGTCCACAGAACAGAGGTACGCATACACACACACACACGCACACGCACACGCACACGCACACACACAAGCATTTGTGCTTTCTACTCTGAGTGATTGTTGCTTATTTAGTCATGAATATTTAATGTTATAGAGAAATAATTAAGATTTGAAACCATGTTGTGAGACAAAATGTCGTCACTTTCAAGGTCTGAAAGTGAGGACAAGATGATGTCATTGAGATGAAGATGAGGATAAACATAATGATGATGGTTTGTGTGTGTGTGTGTAGGTGGTGAAGAACAATCTGAGTCCGTCCTGGAAGAAGTTCACTGTTCCTCTGCAGACGTTCTGCGGCAGCGACCTCGACAGACCGCTGAAGGTTCCACCAATCAGAATCCACTTCTATTCAAAACAACCAATAAAATCTTCAACAGTTACATGAACTCTCCTCCTCCTCCTCCTCCTCCTCCTCCTCCTTCTTCTCCTCCTCCCCTTCATCCTCCCTCTGCAGGTGGATTGCTCTGATCATGACAGTGATGGATCTCATGATCTGATTGGTTCTTTCACCACTAAAGTCTCTGAGCTGCAGAAAGCTGCAGGTGGTTCAGCGGTGAGCTCACTGATGATAAAAACATTTGACGTCTTTCTATTGGCTGGTTTTTAAACTGTCTGATGTGTCGTCCTCCAGGTGTCGTTCGACTGCATCCACCCTGAGAAACAGAAGAAAAAGAAGAGCTACAAGAACTCTGGAGTCGTCTCTCTGAAGAACTGCAAGGTAGAGAGACCACATTACCCAGAGTTCTCTGCTTTGTAAACCTCAAGGCCCTGATCAGATAGAGCACGTTTTGAAGGTGGTAAACGCGAGGCAGGTCCGATATCTGATATTATTTTAGCCAGATGTTTTAAATGCATCTGTCGACAAGAAGCATACGTAATCTATACTCCTCTCGTGTACTGTAACTACATCAATAAGTCTGAGGAAATGAACATTTACAGAATGTCTACGCTGGACGTCCTTCAGCAACATTTTGTGCTGTAACATGTAAAACTACTCAGGCTTCACTCTGCTGCTTTTGTGCATAACTGCTACCTGAAGTGTATTTTTACACTGCGGGTGTATTTTCTTGTGATTTATGTATGTGATTTCATTGAATGTGTATTTTATAATATACAGTACACATGAGTGATTCTTTCATTCACACTGTATGTTTGCAGCTGTTGACTCAGTACTCCTTCCTGGACTATGTGATGGGCGGCTGCCAAATCAACTTCACCGTAAGTCAACACATAAAAACACATACACATTTTAAATGCTTTATTTTAATCACGTTCAACTTCGCATGATTGAAATAAAGTCAAAGATCGCAAAGTTTTGTGTTCTTGAGATAACAAGATGATTGATCTTGTGATCCTTGTGAACTGAGATACATACAGACGTATCAGTTAGTAATCATAACCTCTTAATTGATCCATTAAACACACTTTATAAACAGTTTGATTAAATTAACATGTAAAGGATGGATTTGAATAATGAATGAATGAATGTTTGTAGGTTGGGATTCATGAATGAAAGCATGTTGTATGAACACTGTAGGTTGGGGTCGACTTCACCGGCTCTAATGGTGACCCTCGCTCACCCGAATCCCTCCACTACATGAGTCCAGAAGGGTTGAACCAGTACCTGTCAGCGCTGTGGTCTGTGGGCAACGTGGTCCAGGACTACGACACGTTAGTACAGACTCACACACAACCTACTCCGGAAAAACTACACCTTCAAAAATACACCCAGAAACCCCCCATCCCACCAAGCCCTAAACTCCTCACCCTGAATTTAACACCCTGATCCTAAATCCCACAGCCTGAACCAGAAACTCTGAATCCTCATAGAGAAAAAGTGCTTTTGTTTATGTGACTGTAACAGTGGTTGTTTTCCTGTTTCAGTGATAAACTCTTCCCAGCGTTCGGATTTGGAGCCAAACTTCCTCCAGACTTCAAGGTCAGCCAACCAATCACAGCACAGCATTCTACAGGCTCTATTGGTCTCTTAAGTGTGACATTCATTCATCACTCTTAGCCCCGCCCAGAGTCCGTGGTGTAAAATCATGTTCTAATTTTGTGTTTTGGTTGAATTAAGCGATTCTTTAGAACATAATGACAGCATCAGTTCTCTTAAGCCGTCAGTCCGATTAGAGCTTTTAGATTGTCTCATAAATTGAACTGTTGTGTTATTGATCTTGCAGGCTGCACACCATGAGTTTGCCCTCAACTTCAACCCCACTAACCCCTACTGCCAAGGTACACACACACACACACACACACACACACACACAGTAAAAGTCCTGTATTCAAAATCTTACTTAAGTGAAAGATCTGAAGTAAAAGTACTTGTTCTGCAAAGAAATTGTCTCCGTGACTGACTTACTATTGTATTAGATTGTTAACGATGTATCAATGTGTAAGTAGAAAGTAATAGAGAAATAAATAAATAAAGTTTTAAAGTTTAAGTAGCATTTTACTGTTGTTGCTTGTCCAGATGGAGATAGTTTTTAATACTTTATTTGTATAAAGTAGTTTGTATTTTAGCCCAGTGCTTCCCAACCTGAGGGTCGCACCCCCTCCAAAGGGTCCCAAAATACATCTGGGGGATTGTGTATATATACAGTATATACATATACATGTGTGCATACAGTATATTGTATATATACTCTATATGTGTGTGTGTTTGTGTAATATTTTCATCTATGTTAAAGTGCTTCCTGTTTGTCTCTCTCAGGTATTCAGGGGATCATTGAGGCCTACAGGATGGTTTTGCCTCAGCTGAGACTCTCTGGACCCACCAACTTCTCTCCCCTCATCAATCACGTCGCTTCCATCGCCTCCCAAGGCGCGCAGAGCAACAACGCCTCTGTGAGGACACACACACACAAAAACCCACAAACGCACACAAAAAATAACTAAAAACACAAACTCACCTATGTCTATATTTCTCTGCAGCAATACTTTGTCCTCCTCATCCTCACTGACGGTGAGATCACAGACTTGGATCAAACCCGGGACGCCATCGTTAGGGCATCTCGGCTGCCGCTGTCAATCATCATCGTGGGGGTGGGGCCGGCAGACTTTAAGGCCATGGAGCTTCTGGATGGAGACGACGGCGTGCTGAGGTCGACTACGGGGGAGGCCGTCACCAGGGACATTGTCCAGTTCGTCCCGTACAGGCAGTTCAAAGATGTAAGTGTGTGTGTGTGTGTGTGTGTGTGTGTGTGTACACGTGTATCTTTCATGCCCATGTGGAATAGAAGAATAGGATAATTGGGTAATAACAGTGTACCAGAACGTTTTTCCTTCTTATTTTGCAGATAATTGCTACAGAGCACCTGCAAAAATTCAAGATTCAAAGATTTTATTTGTCACATGCAGGGTGACTCTTGATGCTGTGAAAAGTCTAGTGATAAAGAATTAGAATAAGAATGAAAATTACAATAAAAAAAAAGACATATAAAGGATAAGATAGATAGAAGATTAAAAAAATATGAATACATGTGATATAAGTATAGGTCATAAGTATTGAAAATGTTGCCGTGCAATTTTTCAGTTTTTAAAAAAGTAAAGTGTACATGTCAGAGTTGCAAACTGTACAATAATATTTTGTACACACAAGTGGAAATATACAATCTGCAGGGCAATGTGGAGTATTATAGTACAGAGGACGTTGTGCTGGGTCGAGGATATACAGAGGACGGTGTTCAGTTATAGCCCTATGTGACCAAAAGGTTCTAGGACTTATGAAACCAGAAGAACTAAACTAGGAACTAATAGTCACCTTTTCGCAATCCTGTATGTCAGATTAATATACAGATTTAGACTTTTGAAACACAATGTTCATAAAACATGTGGAACCTGACTAAGGGCCTGTGTCCACATGGCGTCTTTCTCCTGGCAGAAATGCGCCCGCAAAAAGCACTTTCACCCCTCTAATCACCTTTGTTCGATAGACTATCATTGCCCCTTTGCTTTTTATAATCTATTTGGGCTACTCTCTATTTGTTTGACATTTTTTCACTGTGAGCACCAACTGAAGGAAGAAGTAATTAACTTAACGCTACATTAACAGAGGTTGACTGTACAGCTTGCAAGGCGTACAGCGATAGCAGCACAACACTCACCAACTACATTCAGTGTCCTGCCGATCTGTTCCAACAATTGGGCTTTTTGGTCTTTGATATGGTTAATGTCTGTCTGACATATCATAAAGCTCTGGATAGACGGGGCCAAAATAAGCTTCTCCTCCATTTTCTCGGTAACCGTGGTGAGGAGTCCAGCTGGATGATTGGTTTCCTGAAAAAGAGCAACGGAGACGTGACTAACGCTTTTGAAAAGTTCTGATATTTTCAACTGGAAGCACCACGGCCACACAAAAAAAGCGGAGCGCTCAGAAAAAGACGCTAGGTGCAGTGCTTTTTCTCTGAGTGGCCACATATACTCTCCTCATTGGGAACAATTAAACATTTAAAAAATAAAAAAAAACGCTATATGGACACAGGCCCTAAGACCGTCTTAACAGACCTATCCTCCGATGGCTCCAGATAAGCATTTACAACACATCTCTCTCTCTCTTTGTCTCTCTCCAGACTCCACAGTCGGCTCTGGCTCAGTCTGTCCTCGCCGAGGTTCCCAACCAGCTGGTCTCTTATTTCAAAATGAGAGGCTTCGACCCACCTAAACCAGCTAAAGCAACCCCCAAACCCGCCCCGACACCCACCCCCAAAGAATAAACACCACCCCTGCACTCCCCAAACCCGCCCCCACACCCACCCCCAAAGAATAAACACCACCCCTGCACTCCCCAAACCCTCCCTTAAAGGCCCACCCGCATCTCATTCCAGGATCAGACCACCCACAAAGTCGACCACCCTTCAGGGGACCAACCTGATGTGTTGCTAGAATCTCAGCCAATCACAATGCAGCATTCAGCTGTCAGCCAATCAGGATGCCATGGGCAACCCTTCCCAGTTTTTTTTTTAATCCAGATTTATAATATCTTTTGTTTTCTTATTTTTCTCCTCACTAAGTGGATTGATAATGATGTAGTATAGATGATGGATTATTGATTCCTTCTGCTGCTTCCACACTAACTATGCAAATAACATGCCTTTACTAACATATGTTTAACAATCACAGTGCCGCACACACATACGGACACAGACTCTGTTTCCATTATCGTTGCCATAGTAACAGAAAAAGGTCACTGATCTCCCGAGAGCTGAACCTGTTGAGTAAAAACTGTATTGTAAGTTCTCCGTTCAATACAGTGAGAGTTTTATCACAGCAGCATCTAGTGGACATTAGGGGAACTGCAGCTGCAGGTACCTCACCGTAACCAGTGGTGTCCATGTTACCATGACGGCACCCTGGACCAGCTCTGTATGTGTGTGTGTGTGTGTGTGGCTCTGATTAGCTTTATTGATCAGGTATCAAAACTTAGCACTTTGCTCTTGCACAAAATGCTGGAATATTGTATCATGAATGATATTATATACTCTTTATCATAGCTTTACTACTATAGCCTTATTATAAAACTTTACTACAGCTTTACTGTAGTCTTTAGTGTAGCCTGTGTGACCTTAGCATGCTGCTTCCAGACTGTTCTGGCACGACTCTCAGTGGTTTGTTGATACCGCCGTCTTGGCTCCCAGCGCAGAACTCATTTCTACCTTCAAGCCGTGTTCAACCTTCTTAAAACGGCCCGACTCTTGTTTGGCCCGTTAACACACCAAACTTGATCACCTCAGTATTGCACACAGGTCAGGCAGCGCATCACGTCATCATCAGTTAATCGTTCATCCTGAATTAACCCTATCAAATGTGGAAAGCATAATTTGGGTATCAGTCAGCAGAGTCACCAATTCATCTCCCTGTAACGTCTATAAACGTATATCTGCATATGAATGTAGAATCTGTCGGCAGCGGGACAAGATTTTGGTATCGGAAGCGTTCTGGTTTCCATTTGCATTTGGAAGTCGTAACCGTGGTAACCCTCCATCCCACATGACCTGAGCATCACACTGAGAGTCTGTCTGAACAGCTGCTCCGTTTCTTTACCAAAGACTGTCCTCTGAATGCTGGAATGACCTGAACACACACTTAGTGTCAAAATGTGTCAAAACTCCTGTTTACTGCAGCAAAGCCACAGTTAATGTAACATTATTAAAGAGTCATTGCCAACGTTTCATCTGCACTTAGAATTAACTTGATACCACTTTTTCAACCACTAAAATCACCACCACCTTTGCTGTGGATGTTTTTTTATTTTCAGGGTCCATTTTATTGAAGTGAAATATTTGTTTATTTTTGTAGCGCTGACATTTGTTTTAACTTTAGCAAATGAGTTAATTCTTCGTGTTTGGGAACAGAATAATAACACTTGAAAGCTAGAAAATAACAGTACGTTGAAGTGAGTGAAGATTATTTTGTCAGACATATCCGTGGAGTATTTTTAGTTGAAGCAGTGTTTTATGTTTCCAGTTGTTTGTCCTCCGTCTGCCCTCTGAGGTGCCAACAGTGTCTGCTGCTTCACACTTTGTGTTTGGTTGTTTTGGATCAAAGTTGTTCCACTTTTCTATCAAGAAAACAACAGAAACCGTCACCTGCTCACAGACTCCTGTTAACCTCCTACAGTAGCCAATGAGGGACAGGAGTCGGAGGAAATAAAGTGTGAACAGGGTGAGATGAAGACAAAAATATTAGAGCATCTTCTACTCGTCTTTAATTTCTCAAACATCTCCTGAGTTTTCAGAGAAGTTCTGAATCGGAGGCTCGGACTCTTAACAGCTTTACATGTTTTGACAAAATCAGTTTATCAGAAAGAAGAGAGGATCATCTTCTCAATTCATTTTGACCCTGGAAACAGTAGTTAGTAGACAAAAAGCAAGAGATGTACTTGAAACTTCCATATAAACTAATTAAATGGACCATGAATTCCTATTGTTTTGTTTGTTTCAAACTGCAGCAGATTCTGTAGATTGAAGTTTGTCCCCGTCAGGCTGCCATGATATCTTCTTTATTTCTTTTCCTCTTCGTTGCCAGAAACTTGTTTTATGTGTGTTTTCTAGTTGAAGGGAATATTTGTTTTCACATGTGGTTTAAAGTGTTAAAATAATTTTTTCTAATGTTAGAAACCTCAGCCAAAAATCAGCAGTTTCCATTTTAAGCAGACTGTTAATGAAGCAATGTGAATCACAAACAAAAATCATTATAGAAATCTGATCTGAGTTCAGCCGAACATGCTGTATTGTCACCGCAACCCTGGCTGCATGGTCACATGGTGCTGTAATGTCATTAAGTAAAGGAGAAGGGTTGTACAAATTTCTAAAAAAGCGGCTAAAACCATCACAAAATGCTGCCTTACCATATCTTGATAAAGAACTACACCTCCCATGATGCTTTGCTCCTCAGTGCTGCCCACCTGCTCACTGTGATCAAACAGTTTTTATCCTCTTTACTCTGTTAAATGTTTGTTGATCCACAGCATCATGTGACCAGCAGCTCCACTGCTCACTTATTCAACTAACTGCTACTAACTAACCAGTATAACCAGTAACATCATGTGTGTATGAACGCTGCCTGTTGGAACACAATAATAAAGACAATGGGAAAGAAAAAAAAAGTTTCTTTAATGTTTCAGTGGAGAGAGCTGCTGCTGTTTAAAGGGTCATTCCGCTTTATTCAAACTTTTCATTTTCAGTTTCTTGACCTGTTGGATGTCTTTTTATAGATGCCAGCGTGTTCCCAGATCTCAGCTATATATGAACTTGGTGAATACAAAGTTATTATCACAGATAGAAATGATAGACACTCATCAGTTAGTCCTCATCGTCAGTTTCTCATGTAAAAACGAAACGTTGCATTGTTTGAAAATATGAATATGAGCCGTAAAGCCTAAATTTAACTTGTGTTTGTCCAAGTAACTGCTTGTGTATTACTACAGCAGGGGTGGAAAGTAACTAAGTATGTTTACTGAAGTACTGTACTGTATTTCCATTGTACACTACTTTATACTTCTACATCTCTGAGGGAAATATTGTGCCAGATTTGACTCGTTTTTTCAGGATGGCCTGGGACAACATTGGAGATATGTAGAAAAAACTTGAACTTATAGCTTTGAAAATAAAATTAGCAAGTTAACAGTTTGTTTTACTTTCTGTTCCTTGTTTTCTTCTTTGCTTCTAGCTAACAGAAACAGCCGTCAGTGAAAACAAACACCAGACTTAATGAAGAAAAGAGTAACTTTAATTCAGTACTTTGATTTTGCTGCTTTTGGTTTTCAATACAGATCTTTTACTTATAATTGAGTATTTTTTACATTGTATTACTGAATACTGTGTGTGTGCGTGCGTGCGTGCGTGCGTGCGTGCGTGCGTGCGTGCGTGCGTGTGTGTGTTTTCTAAGGAGGAAACTAGTTGAGCAACTCTATTTGCTTTCTCAAACATTAGAGAGGACCTGCCCTAACAGACACACACTGTACACACACACGCACACACACTCAGGTGCCTCCTATCACACTGTTGGACAGAAAACACACACAGCAGTTAGTTTCCTACTGTTGAACAGAAAAGACAGAAGAGAGCAGATGAGACGACTGCAGAGAGACGATGTAGACAGGTGAACAGATAGACAGCTATCAAGATCATCATGTCCATCAGTGTGACTCTGAGGAAGGTCTCCAACCTGCCAGGACGATATGACAGAAAGGTGGAACTCTGCTTCAGAGGTCAGTTACACACACTCACCTCTCCGTGTCCGCATGGAGGAAATGTCTTTCTAATATCGGCTGGAACTCTACGGACAAAAGTATATGGACTACCCTGACTTTAGGGTACTTTTGGTCTCTGGATTGTCTTCATGGTTTGCTCTAGGCTGCTTCAAAAGTAACTAAGTACATTTACTTAAGTACAATTTTGAGATACTTGTACTTTACTTGAGTATATACATTTTATGCCTTTTTATACTCCATGACAATTCAGAAGCAAATATTGTACTTAATAATACAACATATAATCGTCACATAAATTATGATTTAATATTATAACTTATTGATCCCTGCAGGGAAATTCACAAGCTACCCCGCAGTATATAGAGTTATTAAATCTAGCCCCACCTTTACTACTTTTACGCAAGTACAAGATCTGAGTACGTCTTCCACCTCAAGGCACTGATGTAAGATCCTTTTAAAAGTAGAAAAAAACAACTTAATTTTAAGTAAAAGTACTGCTTTCAAAAATAAATATAAGTACATTAGTATTAAGTAAGAATTCTTTATGAAGAAAGTCTCCTTTCAGGTGGTTATATTATTTTATTACACGGCTTTGTTGAATACTCGATTCTGATTGGTCAATCATGGCGCTCTACGGTCTGTTATTTCTTTATGGCAGACTGTTGCTATGTATAACAGACCGTTGCTATGGGTGCAGTTCTGATGTCGGACTCTGACCGACCGTTTTATCCCAAATTATTGATTTCTTAAGTAAGTAGCCGTGTAATAAGCAGGATAATGTACAGCTGGCGGGTCATTGTTGTGAAATAAACCCCTTCAGGGAGATTCAAGACCCCTCCGCTTTGCGTCGGGTATCAGAACCGGCCCTGACCAATTTGGTGCCCTAGACCAGATTTTAGCTGGTGGTTATGTTGTTGTTGGCTTTTTTTTGTTAATATTTTGAAATAATAGTATTAAAATAGTATTAGAAAAAGTTATAAATTTAGATTTAGTTTTTCTTCCCTCATTTTCGGCGCCCTTATGGATGGATGGCGCCCCTAAAGCATTCGCCTATACCACCGCCTATGCAACGGACCGGCTCTGATATACATCAGTGGATTACTATCATTGATACATTAATGACAAACATTAACATTGAACATTTTACTGTTGTAGCTCGTCAATGTGGAACTACCTCATTAGGTAGTTTAATCTATAAGTAATGAATCAAAGTATTTCAACTCATGTGGAACTAGTGGAGTAAAGTAGCATCAAATTGAAAGTACCTAAAAGTAACTAAAACTGATGCATGAGGGGACATGTCTGTTTCACCAGCTGGAACAGGGTGTTGTGTGGAACAACAACACAGAGTCATGTGATGTTGTTTGTATTTATTACTGCTGATGTTTGAGTGGATGTAATGGATGAAAAGTAGACATGAGTTAGTGTCCCTCCACTGCAGCTCAGCAAGGAAACACAAAGAGGGAATTTTATGCTGAAAAGACACTAACTTTTGAATATAATCCAACTTCTTCCATCGTAGATTTTGTCCCCCAACACTTCCACTGGAAGCATGTCATGAAGGGATGTCTTAAAGCTGGAGTAGGCAGGTTGGAGCAAATATGATTTAAAAAAAAAAGAAGTTATTTTATAAAACGGTCACTATATCCTGACAGTAGTGCATGAGACAGTTAATCTCTGGTGTCCTCCGGTGCTCCTAATGGCATCTGCAAGATTTCACAGACCGGAGGACAACAACCAGTCCGAGCCGAGCTGGAGCCTCGCCGTCTCTGAGCAGCTTTCAATCACTTGCGAACTTCGATCAAACTAGAGAACCCTGATCAAATATGAATCCAATACCAAGCACCGCCCACCAGCCGGAGCGAAATAGGAGAGAAATAGGCATTAACGTAACAGAATATTGATTCATATTTGATCAGCGCTGCCTAATTTGACCGTTTGATTGGAGTTAGCGAGCTGTGATTGACAGCTGCCTCCATTGAATGAACAGCCAATAGGAACACTAGAGAGCGAAAGTCTCCTGTCATGAGCTAGATTTTGTCTGAAAACAGAGCCATGAGGAGGTGCAGAAGTCCAGTTTTCTCTCAGAACACTTGAATTACAATATGCTGAACGGTTATTTTCGAATATTGCCCAGTTAAGCCAAAAGTATACTGCCTACTGCAGGTTTAATGTCCAGTATGAACAGGAGGAATAATCACAAGAAGGAAAATGGACACCTGATGTTTTAAGACTGTAAAATATGTGAATCTTTCCTTTAAGACTGCAAACGTGTCACGTGTGGAGCTCACTGGGACAGGCTGGGTTTAAGTACAGGCTCTATTGAGCTCATATCTTTGTTGGTTTCATTTAATTTCCACATAATGAACAAATAAGGAGGCTCACATAGACAGTATTATAGTCCCATTCAGGTGATGGTAAAAAAACAACAATAAGCACCTTCAGATATAAACGACGATACGATACAACTTTGTCAGTTTACACTGAAACTAATTTTACATCCTGAGGCAGTTCCGTTCAAGAAATTTACATACAGGTTAAACAGCCTATAGTTACACATATGACACTTTCGTAGATGTACAAAACATATTTAAACAGTTATGACAATTGAACATATCACATTATTTCCTCTGGATTCAGATCTAATTTAGCGGCACTCTGATTTCGGTTTAGCAGCAGGATATACTGATGTATAAAAGAGTTCTTCAGCTTGTTGTTTTCGAATGAAAAAAATCAGCTGTTGGAAGGCAGAACTTGGTATTCTCCGTTTAACTTGAGTTATATAGAAGGACGTATTGTACATAAAAGAGACATAACATTATTTTGAAAGTTTTGTCTGATAACATGTTTAAGAAAGTAACATATCCCTCAAAATTACACATTCACACCACATAAAAAAACAAACAAGCTCAACCTTTCTCCCCATATGATTTCAAATTGAGTTAATTTGTTCTTTTCAATTGTCTTTTCCATTTTCAAATGATAAGACATTCATCTTTTTCCAGTGTAGTAGTGTGGGAGGGTATGTGGATTTCCAGTCTTTGAGTATAAGTTTCTTAAATACAAAAGAAAAGTCTTATCTTCAAGTATACAAAGCGATGGATTAAAAGTAAGAATAGGTTTTTGATATCGAGTGATAACCATATGTGAAGCTCCTGCCATAAACTGCACAGCGTAATAATAATAATATTCATGCTGAATCTAAAATGTTATAAATAGCGACTTCTTCATCTCTGTTTATTGTTGTCACTCTTAAAACCAGCTTATCTGCGCAAACTGAACTGGTGTTGTGTAGTAGACCATGATGAATTGTGGGATACACTTAGCTCAGGATACCACCTCGAAGCAGTATTTACTCAAGTAGTGTACTTAAGTACTATTATGAGATACTTGTACTTTACTTGAGTATTTCCATTTCACGCTCCTTTTTACTGCACTACATTTATGTGATATCGCTAGTTACTGGTTACTTTGCAGATTCTTGATTATTAATATAAAACATAAATCATCTAATAAATTGTGATATATATTATAGGTTAAGCAACCCAGCAGAAACCAGAGAAGTAAGTCTCAAACTTGTGATGTCATAGGGTATAAAGTCTGGAGCCGCTCCATAGACAATGAATGGGAGACTGATTTTATGGACCCACAGAATGTTTGTTTTCTTCTTTATACCCAAATGAGCTTTATTCTCTTGTAGTGTTGCGAGTTGTGAAGCAGAACATGTTCCCATATACTCAGATCATTCCCGTGTGCTCTCAGTGTCATCTAGAACATCTCTCCCAGTTCATTGTCTATGGAGCAGCTCCACACTTTATACCCTATGACATCACAAGTTTGAGTTTTATCACTCTAGTTTTTGGATTTAGGAGAGAGTTGTTCATGTTTATTAATATTTTTGGACTGTCTGAGATAACAGGACTAACATGTATGATTTTTGAAAATGGGTGTAGTTCACCTTTAAGGACATGTTGATGGTAAAACTGTCTGTCTGTCCTCCAGGTTTCACCCATAAAACCAGAGCCCTGAAGTGTGAGAACTTGGCCATCTTCAACGAGGTTGGTAAACCAACGTCACTGATCTGATCTGATCTCTGGTCGACAGGGGGACATGTTCAGAACCGATCAGATGATGTCATCATTATAACCATTCAGTTCTTTTTATGTCCACTAGATGCTGCTGTCTAAAATTAGATTTTGGTTGTATTGAAGTGAATGGGATGTCAGTGGAAGACAGTCAGTTCAGGTGGAAGCAGCTGTGAGGATGATGAGCCGCTGAGATTTCAGATCACATGACCTTCATCATATTTATCGTGTATGTGCGTGTGTGTGTGCGTGTGTGGGTAGGTAGCGGTAGCTGTTTGTCTGCTTCAGATTTAAACTATTTTAATGGGGCTGATAGGAAACTGTACCACTCCTACAGTACACACTCACACAGCCGCTCCTTCAACACACACACACCTACAGTTAACATGAATCTGTTTTATTCTACTGTGCCCCACGGGGATCCTGGAGATATAAAACAAAGACAAAAAAAGGCTGTTGAATCACACACAGGAACACAGGAATTACCACACTAGAAGCTCTATGGATGGAAATGTCAGTCTGTCGGTCCACCACTTTGACCCAGACTGATATATCTCAACAAAAATTTGATAGATTGTCATCAAATTTTGTAAAGACATTCATGGTCCCCAGAGGATGAATCTTAAAGGGATAGTTTGGGTGTTTTGAAGTGGCATTGTATGAGATACTCGGCACGCCTCCAGCATCGAGAAACAGACAGGAGCACCGGCACCGGAGCAAAGCAATACAGTGCTGTAGACAGGCACAGCAGAAAAAAATATTTTAACTACCTATAAGAAAGGCTCTTCAATGGGAAGTGGATGAGTCCAGCAAACACAAAGCTTTCATCCAGGAGGCCGCTGTTCGTGACCCGTGCATTAGTTTCACTTTCACGTTACAATCAGCTGTTTGTTCCTGTCCCATTTTCACAACGTTCAGTGTCCTTTTCACTTTACTAACGTAGTAGTTTTAAGCCCAACCATGTAGTTCTTTCGGAAGCCTAACTATAGTGGTTTTGTTGCGTAATCCAAAAAGTGACGCCAAGGGTAACTATAGTGGTTTTGATGACGAAAATAGCGTGAAGCCAAGGGCCGTGACGCCAAGGGGCGGTATGTGACGAGTTGGTATGAGAACGTGTTACAGTAGATGAAAAGTGGAAGGAAGTTGTTACAATTAATCCTGAAGGGGAAATGAGTGTGTGAACCAAAGTTTATGGCAATACATCTGATAATTGTATTAGATATTTCAGTCTGGACCAAAGTGGTCGACCAACCGGCTAAATTGGCCATCCATGTAGTTCAATGGGTGTTCCATCTCTGTCTAGATATATGCAATAACACAACACAACATACAAATACACAACAATGGCCGCTGAGGCTCATGGGTACTGTGTCTGGAGCTGTACAGACCAAACTATAACATTTCTACCTTATGATCAGAACAGGGGTGTACTGTTTGGATCAATGATCGTGATGGTCAGCATGAAATCAATTCGTATGTAATCCAAGTAATTGCGAACAAGGAAGTATAAAGAGCGGCGAACGCCCTGTAGGGAGGAGGTTGAGGTGGACGAGTTGGTCAAAAAACACAGGACTTTTGCCCAAGAGACTGGTGTTCTGTCTGAAACCAAAGTCAGAGTTGATTTATTTGTCACGTAACGAGTTATTTTTACCCAAACCGCAATCTTGTCCTAAAGCTATCTAAGTAGTTTTGTTGCTTAAGCCTAACCAATTTGATCTTTTCCTAAACCTAACTAAAAGTAGTTTTATTTTGAAAAGACTGGAGTGGAAATTGACACGTGTATCACGTGTTGCTGGACATTTGTAGGAAAACACACGAAAAATACGTTGTTGTAAGTCGTGCATGAGCGTCACAAAAAAAATTTGCATGAATCAAATAGATTCAATTTCGTGACTATTTCACAAACTGCCGTGAGACTGCGTTGAATGATCAGGAGACTCTGTGGTTCTAAGTTTGAGGTTCTCCTGAAAACAAACTTCATTATGTGATTTTAACAAAGGGAGAACAAACTGTATTTGTCAAACAGAAGCCTCCACCCGCTTCACCACTACATCACCACCTGTTTGTTGACAGAATCACTGCCGACAGGTCAGATAATGTAATTACAGTAACCACCGCATGACGTGAACACAGCAGTGAGCTCTATGTTTAGTTATGTTCCTCTGAGTCAGACCGGTGTTTGTTCTCCAGGTGTGACCCGGTCTGTGCGTCTGTGTGTGTGTGTGCCTAAACTTAGCACATGGTGATTAATGCTTGTAGAGGAAAAAAGCCAGTGTCAAGACAGAAATAGTCTCTTTCTTCCTGCTCTAGTTTGAGTTGTTCTCTGTTCTAATGGAAGTTAACAGTTTGCCTGAGATTTGTGTTAATACAGCAGCTGTATCTCAGTGTGTTGGTCATTAATCACAGGTTGGTGGTTCAATCCCTGGCTCTGAAGTGTCTTGAGCAAGACATTGAACTCTAAATTGATCCCAATGTGTGTGTATTTAGTTTGACTTTTTAGTTCAATATTACATGAGAAAAAGTTTATATGGGAGAGGTCAAAGGTGGAAAAAACCTCAAAGAGGACATTCACATCCGACACCTGTTATCATGTGACCGTACTAAGGTCATGTGACACTTGAGCTAGCTCCATTTGCTGAGGAAGGCTGTGAGATATGACTAAAAGCTCAGAAAAAGCTTAAAAAATATATTTTGTATTTACTTGTATTTCTTCCCAATTCATTTCAGAATATAAATTAAGCGTGTGTGTTTGTGTGTGTGTGTGTGTGTGTGTGTGTGTGTGTGTGTGTGTGTGTGTGTGTGCAGCATTTCCGTTGGCCTCACTATGGTAGAGTGATCAGAGATGAAGTTTTGTCCGTCAGTGTTTACAACTGCAGTAAAGTCTTCACCAATAGGTAACACACACACACACACACACACAAATATGTATACACACAAACACATATGGTTTTCATGCCAGTCACACTAAAAACATGTGCATGTGTGTGTGTAGACTGCTCGGCAAGCTGGTCGTCAGTCTCCAGCATGTTGTTACCGCAGGGAGGCTGTTGCTACGGGAACCGCTCACTGATGCCAACTACAGCCTGACTGATGTAAGGACAACACACACAAACACACACTCTTTGTTGCATAAGACATCGCTGATGTTGGTTGACATCACTTTGGGTTCTTCTTCTTCTCTCCGTAGATCTACATCGAGTTGGACATTCGGTATCATCCGGTTGAGGGAACAGCAGGAAGCTGGGAGGGACAAGAATTCCTGAAAGTCGAAGACAATGATGAGTAAGAGATCGTGTCCACACTGATCCAGAAAACATCTTTTCCACTAAACTGTAAAAACAACAGTCTCTGGGTGTAGTGTGGATGGAGAAACTGGAGCGTTATTGATGTTACAGAGCTGTCCACCAACGTCTGTTATGAACGTTGTCATCGCTACTGCATTGCATAGTGGGATATTTATGACGCTGGAGTGGCCAGCGTTGCACACTGTAATATTTCACCGGAAATAGTATGCAATTCACGTACTACTGGTTTCATACTAAGGTTTCGGACATACTAAAAAAATCTCACATACTGTTTTTTTTTTTAAAGTTACTTTTTACCAATTTTTTTATTGACAGTGGATAGAGTCTTGGAAAGGGGGAGAGAGAGAGAGAGAGAGAGAGAGAGAGAGTGGATGCGGAAAGGGCCACAGGCCGGATTCGAACCCTGGCCACCGCGGTCAGGACTGAGGCCTGTTACATGGGCGCCCGCTCTACCAACTGAGCTAACCAGGCGCCCTCACATATTGTTTTAACGTACTAAATAGCATGTTATGGAATTTTGGAAGCAACCTTAATTTACCCAAAATTCATGGCAAATTAGTCGTACTTAAGATAGTCAAGACAAGTCATTTGTACGTCCATCTGAAGTCTGACTATTAGTTTAATCTAAACCATAGTCAAAGTCTGTCTTTGTGAAAGCAGCACCAGGACATGTTTAGCCTGTCTTAATGCAAACATTGGAAGCAGGGGAAACTGTTAACTAGACTCTGAGAAAAGAGATTAACCCCCCCCCACAAACAACAAACACTGAGAGGGTTTCAGCATTTAGTGTTATAGAAAATTACTGATTGGTCAATCATTGCGTTCTATGGTCTGTTATTTCTTTATAGCAGACCGTTGCTATGTATAACAGACCATTGCTATGGACACAGTTCTGATGTCGGACTCTGGCAGACCATATTTATAAAATTATTGATTTCTTAAGTAAGTAGCCGTGTAATAAGCGGGATAATGTACAGCTAGCGGGTCGGGGTTTATTTCACAACAATGACGGACTCGCTGTACTTTATCCCTTACTTACTGTAGACTTCCTGACCAGCAGAGGAGCTCTGACCCGACTGAACAATTGATTCTTTTCTCTTCCTTCCTTCATCCTCAGATCAGCTCTGGTCATCGAGAATGAAGGATTTGGTGACATTGAAAGGTGAGAAGTTACACAACTTTATACATTCATTCTCTTAGCTAGAGCAATACTGGATACCGATGCCGATGTATCTATGAAAAGATAATATCGGCCAAAATATCGGACATGCCACACCAAGAATCCAACTCCAGTCTGAACAACCGCAAACAGTAATCCTCGTCCCCTTGAACCAAATATCCTCCCAACCCTCTACTTCTTACAGAAAGAACACAGAGCATTTTGGGGGGAAACAATTCATTACTCTCTCTCTCCCTCTCCCCGTCAGTCAGCTGAATGACAATCGCCCAAGTCAGCTGGATAGAGAGGCTCGGCGTCTGGGGCGGAGCCTGGTCCGGACTGGGGATGAAAATGATGATGATGATGATGATGATTTTGATTATGACATGATGGACTTGGAGGCTTCCGACATCATCTTCACTCCTCTGCTGAGGTCTGGTTACTTTACTGCCTGTCTGTCTGTCTGTCTGTCTGTTTGTTTGTTTGTTTGTTTACCTGAGTTCTGTCAGCTTATGATATGCTGTCAACAATATGTGTGTGTGTGTGTGTGTGTGTGTGTGTGTGTGTGTGGGCGTGTAGTCGTTGCAGGCCGAAGTCCAGAAATGTTGCTGCAGCGACACCCAGTGTCAAGAGCTTCCAGGTGAGTTCAATCATCCATCCATTTTTGAGCGATTGTCCGGGTTCATGTTACCGTGAAAACAGGCTAATCAAGGTAGACCAGACATCCTTTTAACCAGCTACATCCTCGAGCTACTCCTGGAGGATCCTGAGTAGGGTGACCACATCCCAACAAAACAAATGTGGGACAAAGAGTATGTTTGTGTCAGACAATGTGGGACACGTTACCAAGGCTGAGAGGTAGTCTACAATTTTGAGATAATGTCTAGCTAACTTAAAAAAAAACATTTCTACTCTGCCCCTTACCTCGTAACATCTCTATGCTTTGCCTGAATGCATTCATAGATCGGCACATCTCTTTTTGAGCCACTTTTTTGTGAGACTCACATGAACTGTGTTCCAGCAGCCCAATTCACCAATAATTGGAGCACAACCTCTGGTTCCCCTTTGACAACGCGAACCACCCTTTTCTGTCAGTCCACAGGCCCTGTCCAACGGATATGGGTTGAGTGGCGAGGGTTCATTCAGTTCTAACTTCTCTGATGTGTGTGTGTGCGCAGGTGAATGTGAACATCCTGGAGGCTCGGAGGCTGGTTGGAGTGAACATCAGCCCTGCAGTTTTCATCAGAGCGGGAGATCAGAAAAAACACACAGCGACACAGAAATCCACCAACTGCCCCTTCTACAATGAGGTACTGCAGAGAGGAGACAGTCCAGTAGAGTACAGTACAGTAGAATATAGTAACCCCCATTGATACCATTTGTTTCACAGATTTGCTGTTAAATTTAACAATTTTGTTTACCACTCGAGACCTTGAGGAACACCATAGAAAAAGCCATGCTGTGATTTGGTCTCAAAAACTTTTGAGATTTTGAGATTTTGGCAAGAATTACATTTTTCAGCGATTGGACGGTGAGCACTTCTGTTCTGGAAACTGCTCAGGAACCCCGTTATTGTCAATCTACCTAGGGAAGCCATACCTCCTCTGAATGGGTCGTGTCTGAAAGGTAATCCCTAAGTTGCGAAACTCTCGTGAAATGGTTAAGGTTAGGTATTGACCTTGAATGGTTAAAGTTAGGATAGGTCGTCGGGCAGTGAGTCTTGCGAGAGTTTTCGCATGTTTTCAGAACTTGGGGGTTATCTTCTAGAGATGCTCTAGGTCTCTAGTTTGTGGCTGTAAAGTTTCATGAGGCTGTGATTATCCTAGAGGTCACCACATGTCATTTTATACAGTGAGGTCAAAACAAATGCTATGGGGACTAACATCATCCCACATGAATACAATTGGCCCAAACTGCATGTGATTATCATAAAGTGGACAAGTCTTTAAAGGGGAGACTTGTGGGTACCCATAGAACCCATTTTCATTCACATATCTTGAGGTCAGAGGTCAAGGAACTCCTTTGAAAATGGCCATGCCAGTTTTCCTCTTCAGCCTAACTTTGTAACGTCATTCAGCCTCCTTCCCGACTAGCTAACATGACATGGCTGGTACCAATGGACGCCTTAGTTCATCTAGTTTCATATGTTTGTAGCTTCACTCTATCTTTAAAACTGAGCCCCATACAACCTCTGAAAGACAGTATGTTGGCCGGGTGTCCGGATTGTTAACAGGTTATCTCCTCTCCTCTTTCAGAACTTCCTGTTTGAGTTTCAGGAGGCTCAACAGACCTTCTTTGATAAAGTCATAGAGATAAAGGTCAGTTCTAATCTGTGTAGTTTTTTTTTTTTAACTCCTGTTTCTACTGCTGTTACCATGGTGAGAGATGTGGGCGTGGTCAAAGTGAACACCTGTAAATGTCACATCCTCTCAGGTGTTCCACAGGCGGCTTCTGGCCTTCCTGATGACCCACATTGGATCCTTTAAGATTGACCTCGCCACCGTGTACAACCAGCCAGGTACCAGTACTGCTCACACTGCAGCACTCTGATCGAGATGCTGTACCATACTCACTGACATCTGACCTCTCTGCGACCTTTCTAGACCACCGCTTCTACCAGAAGTGGGCTCCTCTCACCGACCCGGCAGACACC
This sequence comes from Sebastes umbrosus, assembly GCF_015220745.1. Lineage (NCBI taxonomy): Eukaryota > Metazoa > Chordata > Actinopteri > Perciformes > Sebastidae > Sebastes > Sebastes umbrosus. The sequence goes on along the minus strand of NC_051269.1, from coordinate 20,772,843 downwards.
AGGTCAGGGAACAAGGGTTACGTCAAGGCCAGCATCAGTGTGCTGATGAAGGGAGATGCTCTGAGCATGCCCAGTCTGGCACCGCCCTCCTCGTCTGGAGCCAGTGACGACATAGAAAAGTCAGTAACGACACATCTTGAATACATCATCATATTATCATTACTATGATCACATAAAATGGGGAAAGTCATGAATTGGCATGGCCCGAAAAACATGATTTGGGCCTTGACAAAAATGAGGTGTGGGCCACCATTCCTCCGCACCCCATTTAGTAAAACATTACATTATATTGAGGCTAGGTTTAAACAGCTGGTGCGATCGGCTCCAGGTTCTGACACTGTGTTTTTCTCGCAGGAACCTGCTGCTTCCTCGTGGCATGGCTTCTGAGCGTCCGTGGGCTCGGTTCCGTGTCCGGATCTACAGAGCCGAGGGTCTGCCCACCATGGAGGCAGGGCTGATGGCCAAGATGTCCAAGGCCACTGACCGGACGGTCTTCATTGATCCCTACGTACAGGTGACATTCGCTGGACAACAGGTACGCAGACATGTGTATATACACGTGTTGTAATATATATTCTCCTCCAGGGGGTAGCAGCCTGCAACAAGAACCTTTTTGAGGAAACTAAAATTATTCTCTGTCCTATATGTCTTTTGATACTACAACTAGGAGTCGCCAAATCAGAAGATTTACCAATTGTACTGTGTTTGTGTGTGCCTGCAGGGGGAGACGTCGGTTGCCAGCGCCACCAGCTATCCAGTTTGGAATGAGGAGATCTCCTTCATTGAGCAGTTTCCTCCTCTGGCTCAGCGGATCAGAATCCAGGTGCTCGATGACGCGAAGATGGGAGACATCGCCCTGGCAACGCACTACCTGGACCTGCAGCAGATTTCTGACCCCACCAGGAATGGTACGACCCACTGTTTTTTTTCCTTTTACTTTGATGATACTCTACTAAACATCAGACCTCACCTGCAGAGAGAACCAGGTCTTTATCTGACACAGTCTTATATCGGAGACAGACTTTTATTTCTAAACTCTGTTTTATAAGTATGTTTTATCATATTTCAGTTTTTTTTTTATTGCTGTTACGCTACCATCAATCACCTCAACACCTCCTGCTCAAATACTTACCATTAAAAGCCTTTCAGTGTTTCAAAGGACATACAGTTATTCCTCCCTATCCTGGTGGGCTGTTAATGTAAAACATGTGAAGGAAGGCGTTGAGTTTAATTGACAGCATCTTAACTGCGATCAAAAGTAAGTAGAAGCAACTGGAATCTGTGAGAGAAAACAGTGTTAGTGTGAAAATAAAAGGTGTTTTTAGTGGAGTGGTGTGACACAACTTTGTTGAAATGATATGTGAACATTATCTACGTTATGCTGAACATTATGAGCCTTTAATAGAGACCAGCCTTTACTTGTTTGTGTCAGACTCTACCATTATCTGAATACCAGCTTTTCTTTGAGAATTTATGGTGACAGGGAAATATCTGTCTTTTTGTAGGGTTTAACCCCACCTTCGGTCCATGTTGGGTGAACTTGTACGGTTCTCCTCAGAACTCCACCCTCGGAGACGTCCACCAGGTAAACCAGACACGACCAAATCAAACCCAACATTTAAAGCAATAATTTGACATTTTGGGAAAAACTTATTTGCTTTCTGAATGAGAAGATCGATACCACTCTCCTGTCTGTATGGTAAATATGAGGCCATACACCATACATACACTGTCTGTATGGTCAATATGAGGCTATAGGCAGAAGCTGTTTAGCTTAGCATAAAGTATAAGTCTATAAAATATTACAAATCTGTAAATCTATCGTTCTGTCGGTGCTCTCCCACGTTTTTAAAATCAGTTAAGATTTGAAAGTCCTCTAGTGGCTTAACCCTCTCTCTTCGCCAGTCTTTGAACCAGGGTCTGGGTGAAGGAATCTTCTACCGTGGTCGAATCCTCCTCACTCTCAGCGTGGAGGTTTACTCCTCCCCTGCTGCCGTCACCCCAGAAACAAGCACCGCCGCCTTGGGAAAGGTACCTCCTACTTATTGTTATAAGAGTAACATCACAGTGTGAATTACCATAGTCCAGGACAGAACATCAGTTTTCTAGCAGATATTTTCCTGCTGCATGTTTCATGGGAGTCAGGATGTTGTTAATTTGGCAACCACAATATCTAATAAAATCTCAGCAACTCTCTCACATCACCTCGTCAAATCTCACATGACCTCACTGACTCTTACGTGACTCCTTCTTGTATGTCCTTGAAGGTGAAGGGAGCGCTGGGGAAGCTGGGACTGAGGAAGAAGAGGAGCAGCAAGAAGAAGAATAAGGAAGGTCAGTCTACTGAGGAGAAGCAGGAGAAATGAGAACCAACATTTTAAAGTGCATGGTGTGGTTTCCTATCATCATTTAGGAATGATGGTGAAACAGAAAGGAGAACCAGTTTAATGTTTTAGTTCAAGGACATAGATGGATATCCGTTTCATCTCTGAATGTCCAGTACAGAGATAGGTCCAGGGCATGTTGAGCCTCGCTTAGCATGCAGACTGGAAGCAGGGGGAGACTGGTAGCGTTCCAACAACAACTCACAAAGCTTTCTGACTCACTATCTCATTAACTGACTCAGGGTAAGGCAGCAAAACAGAGGATTTCCCAATGTTTGAGTTTCAGTCCAACTGTAGTTTGGAGAGATTTTACAGTTCCTTTTAAAATGATTTGTCTCATCCAGGATGCTGAAATAAAGAAATTATGCTTTACTAAAGTACAAATGTCAGTGATGTCTGATACTTCAGCTACTAAAGAAGGGCAGTGTAACAAAATCCTGCTGTGAACATAAACAGTCACTGTCAGTGTTGATCATAATATTACAGACTCACATGAGTCGGACCACAGGCCTTTTCTTGGACGACTTGGTTGAAGACCTCCACATGTATTTGTAGTTTATTCATCAATTTGTTTTATTTTATTTGCGGTAGCATCTACGTCTGCCAGTGGAGCGGTTGACGAGTCAGGGGAGGCGGGAGTTGAGGTACCGGAGTCTGTTACCGTGGAGATTGAGGAGATCCACCCACTCCCTGAGGTCAGTACCACCACCACCATCATCATTATTGAAACATATTGGTTGTGTCTGTCTAATATTTCAGAATAAGCAACATTTCATTTTTATAATTTATACTTTAATTGACTATTTGGAATGAACGATTATGTTGTTTGGGCTTCTTCCTACCTTTCTTTACAGAAATACATTTATAACTACATATTATCTGCCCATGTGGAAGGCTATCCAATACAAAGCAAACAAGACAGAGTTGCAGATGGGGAGGTGTTTCAGGTAGAAAACAGAGTGATGTCCTGCAGCTTTCAGATTTTTCTTCCTATTTTTCGTCCTCAGGGTTTCCTGGGACAGAGTGAGGACTTTCTGTTGTTCGCGTCTCTGTTTGAAGTCACCATGGTGGACCCGTCTGTAGGATCCAGACCGGTGACCTTTGAACTCTCCATAGGTAAACAGTGTATTCTTTGTCCTGGATATCTCTACTAGGGCTGCAACTAACCATTATTTTCATTATGGATTCGTCTGACGATTATTTTCTCGATAACTAATTTAAGTCAGAAAATAGTGATCACAATTTCCCAGAGACAAAAGTAATATTCTTCAAATGTCCGACCATCGGCGCAAAACCTAAAGATATTCAATTAACTATAACATAAGACAAAGTAAAGTAGCAAACTCACAATTCAAAAGCTGGAACTGAAGAACATTTGAGTTTTTCTTTTTTTCTGAAACGATTAATCGTTTATCAAAATAGTTGTTGATTCATTTTCTGTAGATTGACTTATCGATCAATCAACTATTTGTTTCATCTCTAATCTGTACAGTTCAAGGACTTTTTCCACTGCTTTCCAGCCCACGCGTTATTGAAATGTTGTTTCCAATCTTCTATAATCGTGCAGAGCACAACCTAGGGTATGGTTTGGACTAGGGCTAATTTTGATTAAAAAACAGTTCTAGTTAGTGCATTTGGGCCAGGGTCAGCACCTGATGCCAGATTTAGGCCACTGCTGAGCCAGACCCCTTTGGCTACCTGCGGTTCAGGTGTACTACTACTTTTGTAATTTCCAACATCAAACCCCTGAGCTCCATCAGCTGTTCTGTTTCTGGCAGGGAATTATGGGAAGGCAGTCGGGGTCGGGGGATCCAAGAAGAGCCAGAGCAGGGAGGAGCTGAGGAGGAGCAGGGATGACCTGAGGAGGAGCAGGGAGGATCTACATGAGGAGGTGCAGGGCCTGCTGGAGTCAGAAGAGGAGCTGGACAGAGAGGAGGTGCTGAGTCTCGAATCTGAGAACAGATCTGTGTCTGCTGCCATGAGACTCCAGTCCACTGAGTATGACAAGTATGTAACCACTGCATCCACACAGGTAACTGCACCTACAACTACTACACAATCCATCCATCTATTTTTCAATGCTTCTCCGGCTGAGGGTCATGGTGGCAGGTGGCCAAATAAGAGACACCCTTCTCTCCAGCCCCATCATCCAGCTACCTCTGGGTGATTCCAAAACTTTGCCAGGTTAGATGGGATAGGTAAGATCTCCAGTGTGTTCAGACACTGTCCTTGAGACACCTTTCCACCACCAAGACTTCCACTAGAACTTCCAACCCTGCCTCCTCCACAAAAGGCATGTCAATAATGTTTAGGAGCTCTTCAAAATGCCTCCCCACCCCAAGAACTAAGCCCTGCTCCCTCTTCCTGAGCTATTAAACAGTGTCACCTTCCTGAACTCCTCCCACACCCGAGCTTTTGCTTCTGCGACTACCGAAGCTGCAGTCCTTCTGCCCTTCTTCAATCTCGGCAGCTTTCTTCACTGTTAAGTAGCTGCTTATACAATAGAAGCTTTGAACATGACCCGTTCTGTTTTCATTTCTCCAACCTTTGACGGGATCCGATTTCACCCCCCAGGAGCAGGTAGAGGAGCTCCTAGGCCAGGATCCAGAAGGTAGCCCCAGAATCCCGAATCCAGACATTTTATCGGGCAGATCCTAATTCGTAGACATTGAATTGCTCTTAGTCTGGCCCCTCACCTGGGACCAATTTTCCTACCAGGAGATATTGCCCCCATCAACACAGCTCCATGGTCACAGGGACACACAAACCCCTCCTTGGCTGTTGCTTGGCAGCTAGCGTGGGTCTTCCTCAATCACAGTTTTGGCGCTTCGATCATTTGACGTAGTGCCCTTGAGTAACCCACTGAACCCCAATTGCTCCCGATAGGTAGGCCAGTACCTTGCATGGTAGCCCGCTTCCATCGAGTGTGAGTCTGTGTGTGGAGGCAAATTATAAAACACTTTGGATAAAAGTGCTACTGTATATAAATGTAGTCCATTTACCATGACAAGGTGGCGACTCTTGGAGGAGTAACATCTACAGTAACTACTCCACAAACACTTCCCACTTGGTGTCTGCTTGACCATCTGTATCTCTCCACCTGTCTGTCTGTCTCTCAGGTCATTCCAGTGTATTCCTCTCCAGCCTCCCTCCGAGAAACAGAAGCCTTGTCTGTTTGTCTGGAGTCAGTTTGAAGATCACAGCTTTCGTCTCTATCAGGCCAACTGGCTCAACAAGACGGCCGATAGGCTGGTGAGAGACAAGTGATCTTTCATTTTCCTTTTATTAACACAGTGTATCACACAATGCCTACAAACTGTGGTCATATTTCGTCCTCTCCTCATCTCCCCACTCCTCTTTTAGGAGATTGGTCTTGATGAGGTGGAACGTCTCTTGAGGAGGCCAAGGAGTAACGCAAAGGAGCGTTTGGTGGAGGTGCTGCTGGAGCTGGTGGCCTCCTGCAAGTCAGTGTTCTCCTTCTGAAAAATTGTATTAGAATAGATTTAGTTTGATTTGGTTTGATTTGATTTCCCCCCCCTGCCTGTCTTTCTGTCTGTTCTCCTGTCCGTGTCTCTGCAGACAGTTTAGTGTTATCGCAGACAGGAGGTCTCATTGTCGTCCCAACAACCTGGACAGATGCAGGAAGGAGTTTATCAAGAAGAATTTGGTGAGTCTTTTCTTACTTGTCTCTTGTTCTATCTGCCACCATCTTCCTGCCTCTCTGTCTGTCTGTCTGTCTGATTTAATGTCTGCCTGTCTTCAGGTGTTTCTGGCCAGACAGGCAGTGAGGGCCAGACGGAGGATCACTAGGCGGACGGCCAAACAGCGGACGATGGATAGCAGGAAACTCTTAAGGAAACTCCGCCTGTTGGCTAAAGAGGTCAGAGGTCATAAAGTGGTTACCATAGGTTACCACAAAAACGTGAACGGTCGCAGTATGTTCAGCATAGGTGCTGGAATAGGGGGACAACACAACTTTTTGTCCCCCCCACTTTCAGGTGTTATGGTAATAAAATGGTAACGTCTAAGCTAGGTATTACAGTCATAGAACGTTGGCGGTAATATCTATATGGTATCTAACATGTTGGACCTTTATCCAATCATAGTTGACCATTGTGTAGCCTAATTCAAATGAAATCAAAGGATTCTGACATCCAGCGCGCCACACTCTCGGTAGGCCCGCTACAGTTTAATAATGTGCCGGAAATATTTTTACACTTCTCAACGGTGGGGTCCGCGCAGTCTGCCAGGGGGATTCAACTCGACGCGTCGAGACATCTCCCCGGCACTGTCTGGCTATCACATTGCATGGCATCGCATGGCATGGCATCGCATCGCATCCAATTTTCTCTGGTGCACCGGCTCTAGGACAGCTTGGTACGGCCGGGGGTGCTCAAGGCCCCACCCATAAGTTCCCCCACTGCTTGTTGGATGGGGCTCCCGGCACAACTGTCAACCGGTGCTCAGTGCGTCAGGGGTCTGCGGGGATGTCGGCAACCCACACCTTGAAATATGGACCCTGTCTTGTTTACCATGCTTTGTGGGTGGGACTTTTTGCTGTGTCATCACCTTTCATATACAACTAATGTGTTTATGATTAAATTGTTTACTAGAGCACTTAGCCTCTTCATTTTGCTCTCAAAGTGCATCAGATTGATGCATTTAACTTTAAAATGTACAAAATTTTCTTCCGGCAAGCATGACCCCACAACCCCCTAGAGGGTCCAGGGTCCACCCACTGTCTCACAAAATCCTGTGGGAAACACTGTATTAAGTCATCCAAAACTGGATGTCCCCCCCCCACTTCAAAACTCATTCCAGCGCTGCTGATGTTCAATATGTCTGAGGTCTAACACCCCCTCCCCCACACACCCCTCTATCCAGCCCCAGACTACCATCCCGGACGCATTTCTATGGTTACTGAGTGGGAGGAAGCGATTGGCTTACGTCAGGATCCCCGCCTACTCTATCCTCTTTTCATTGGTGGAGGAGCAGAGGGGGCGGGACTGTGGCAAAGTCACCACCCTCTACATGAAGGTAGCCGTTCTAACACTGATGTCCATCTCTAAAATCATCGATGGCGCTCCCCGTTCTGTCTCTGAAAACATCTGTCTGTCCGTTCAGTCTCCAGGAGGTTCAGCAAATGAGATTTTTGCAAAGCTGGAGGTCTACCTGTGGCTCGGTCTGGCCAAGTACAGTAAAGATGTCACCACCGGCTTGCCGGAGGAGTTTATGCCAGTCTACGAGGAGGATGAGGAGGAGCAGAGGTGGATGGTAACCGCGGGGAGGAGGAAGCTTCCTGTCAGTCTGTCCTGCCAGGGTGAGACAGCGGGGGGCGTGGCTTCTGCACAGGATAATTGCTCAGGACTTCATGAGTGTTGTCTGAATAGAGAAAAATTTGTCCTTCAAAATAAAAGCCCAATTTTATTTAAACTTGTCAATCATGAAGCTTTACCTGGACTCAACAGCAGTCTGTCTTGTGAAGAAAGACCTCTCTTACTCTCTTTTCTCTCTCTCTCTCTCTGCAGACAGCAGGTACTTCCAGCTACGATGTCATCTGTACCAGGCGCGTGGCATATTGGCTGCTGATGATAACGGCCTATCAGATCCTTTCGCCAAGGTCCTCTTCTCTACACAGTGTCAGGTTACCAGGGTAGGTACAACTGTCCCGCTGGTTAAAAGGTTAGAATTTCTCATTCAATTAATGAGCACATTGATTTAAAACTCCTCTGCTTCGATCTGTTCTAAGAAATCAATAGAACAAATCACTCTTTCAAAATAAAACTGTGATTGCTAACACTCTGAAGTCATCAGTGTTTAGTATCATGTCACAACATCAGTATTTGTCTCTTTTACAAAAAAATTTAGCTTGTTTTTTTATGTTGTAGAAGAAGTCAGCCAGTCAGAGAGAAGGATGTTCTGTGTCAGTAGTATACGTTTATATCAGTACTCCAGTGACACTTGTTTTCATGTAGAACTAACCATAACCAGTAAACTGAACTACATGTGTAAAATTGAGCGCCCCTTTACCACACACATTTTACACATATTGAGTGTTTGTGTGTTTGTGTGTGTGTGTGTGTGTGTGTGTGTGTGTGTGTTCAGGTGTTGAAAGAAACTCTCTCTCCAGCCTGGTGTGAGTGTTTGTTGTTTGACAGAGTTCTGCTAGAAGGATCGAGGGAGGAGCTCCTACAAGATCCGCCGCTCATCACCATCAACCTCTACGACCAGGACTCCATGGTAACGCTGACGTTCTTCTTCTTCTTATCCTCACGCATTCTGCTGCAGGCTGTGCACATTCCGAAGTGATGCCATAACAGCCCATATGTGTGTGTCTGTGTGTGCAGGGCAGTATAAAGTCTCTGGGTCGGACATTTGCTGAGCCGGAGTTTAAATCTGTGGAGCAGTACTACCAGAAGCCCCACCTCCGTTTCTATGACATCAGCATGGGCAGGGCCGCCGCTGGCGAGCTGTTGGCCACCTTCGAGCTCATCGAGCTGGACTACTCTGCGTTTGGAGAGGTGCCACCTGTCGATCAATCAATGTTTCTCTATTTGTACCTCTTTATTGTCCATCATTTCTATCAGTGATAATAACATTATTTGTAGCTGAGATCTGGGAACTCTGTGGCATCATAACAGGAGGTTTGAAAGGTTAAGATCCCACCAGAAGGGTTGCTCCTACTAGGTGACAGGGAGAGGATCCAATCTGGTAACAGTTCAGTCTTGGGCCTCTTCCTCCTCTCCCTCTACACAAGGACTCTCGGTGCTGTCATACACTCACTTGGCGTCTCCTACCACTTCTATGCTATGTTAGACAAACTTATTTGAAAGAGAAAACAAAGGTGAACGGTAAATTGTTACCCAAACTGTATCCTAAATCCTTCAAAGTTTACAGACCCACACCCTGCTTTATCTTTGGCCTACTGTACTCACAGATTTCCTGTGCATTGAGGAATTATTACCAACATTTTTGGTTCACTCATTTTCAGTTTGACCTCCAAATAAAGTTGTTTAGATCACTGGCACTGGAATTCAGGTGTTATGGTAATAAAGTGGTCTCAGCCATGTATTACCGTCATAGAACGCTGCCGATAATGTCTAAGCCTATGGTATCTAACCAAGCGTCTAACATGTTGGACCATTATACAATCATAATCAACCATTGTTTAGCTTATTAAAATGAAGTCAAAGTGGTCTGACATTCAGCCCGACATCCAGCCCAACAGTCTAGGTAGGCCCGCCACAGTTTCATAATGAACTGAAAATTGTTATTATTGTCATTAGACTTGTCAGATTACTCTTTAGTGTAGTCTCCGTTTTCCCAGATCGCTGCTATTATCTTGGTGAGTAAAATGTTATTTTTACTGACAGAAATGATGGACAAAACCAAAAGAGTTGTAATAAAACAGAACGATCCTTTAACAGAAACACAAAAAAGCAGTGTTCATGAATTCATTCTAGATAGTGAACTGGAAAATCATATCACCCCCTGCAGCCCTCCGTCCCCAGCAGTGTGGACCCTCAGGAGCTGACCTACCTGGAGGAGCAGGAATTCTACATCATCCCAGAAGGAGTCCGACCTGTTCTGAAGACCTTCAGGATCGAGGTCACACACGCACGCACGCATGCACGGCACGCACGCACGCACGCACATTATTAGTGTGACTGACATGAAAACAATATCTTTGTGTATGTATTTTTGTGTGTGCTTGTGTGTGTGTGTTACCTGTTAGAGAAGACTTGTCACTTTTGGAAACATTACATAGACTTGCATTCATTTCCTGGAGACTTACCCTAATCTTAACCACTGACCCAAAAATCTGCTTTTTACAAATAGGGGGCACGGCTTTTGTCCCCAATTGACTGGTCTGTAGTCTGAAATGTGTCCCTGAAGGAAGCCTAAGTCAGGAACATACACACACACACACACACACACACACACACACACACAAACACACACACACACACTTGCACTTTCTCTCTCTGTTGACATGTTGCAGATGCGCAAGTGTTTTAGGCTGTTAAATCTGTGAAGTAACTGAGTCCTACTTGTGTGTGTGTGTGTGTGTGCGTTCAGGTGCTGTTCTGGGGTCTGCGGGAGCTGAAGCGGGTGCAGCTGTTTGAGGTGGAGCGCCCCCTGGTGAAGGTGGAGTGTGCAGGACGACAGCTGGAGTCTGAAGAGATCGAGAGCTACAAGATTAACTCCAACTTCAAAGAGCTGGTCCGCTACATTGACGTGGTCAGTTTCTGACTTTAGTTATCGCTACTAAGGTCCACAGATCTGGCTTAAAGAAACACACCTGGTGTATTCATCGCATGCATATGGAGTTGATGTGACATGGCTAACCTTGGTTTCCTGTTTTTTTCTTCCTGTGTTTGGTCCAATCAGGAGCTGCCGGAGCAGGCCTACCTCCACCCTCCTCTGACGTTGTTTGTGGTGGAGCAACGGGCATTCGGTCGGCTCATTCTGGTCGGGACCCACGTGGTCCAGAGCCTCATGGACTACGGTCCACGCAAGCTCGGGGAGCAAGAGGAGGAAGACGACGAGCCAAAACCAAAAGGTAAGAGCTCTGAGAGAAGGGATGGAGGTGGTATTCTATTCACAGTAGTAGTGTCTACTAGATAGTTGGAGTTTTGAATGTTTTGTATACATTTTTGTAACATCCGCACTAGGTAGGCCTACTACGTACTATAGATATGTTTCCAGAACATTTTAGTTGACCATTAGCTAAGCCTTGTCCCCCTTATAGTTACTGTTGCTATGCCTGTCAAGCTTTCCGTTGTTGCATGGAACCTATAGCAGTTTATAATTATAACAGTGGCAGATTTACCATCAAAATTTGTAGTAATTAGTAATAAGTAACGTTAGCACAGTGAGTTGGTTTGTTTGACTTTTTAATATTTACAACTGATTTGTCATTTGTCATGTAATGCAGGTAATTAGCCCTCATATTGTATATTCTTACATTTTCATATTTTCAAGAGACACGTCTTTGAGGATGAGGATTAACTGATGAGTCTGACAGACGAACTGCAGGGAAATGTCCTCAAATCCGATAAAGAGCAGGACAGAGCTGCTAACGTTAGTTTAAACTCTGACACAGTAGCTCATGAATATTAATTAGGTGACGCTGCCTGATGATGACGTTTATCAAAAGAAAAGGTAGTTTTAGCTGTTATGCTGTCTTCAGCAAATTAGCTCCAAATTGTTAAACCGTAACAATTTTGTCTAAATGTAGTCCATTTGTACACAGTAGACTATTATATAGGTTGCAACCTAGTTGCAAAAAACTGTTGAACTGTTTAACTCTATATAACTCATATTGATTTAAAGTAAAAGATCGTGTGTTTTGCTCGGGTTCAGATAGCAACAGACCTTCCAGCAAAAGAGGTAGCACGGTCTAATGAATCAGTGACAGTCTACTGATCCTTGAAAGGGGAGATCTGGTATTTTTGTTATGTTGAGTCACAGCTTATTACTCTTTCAAACATTTTAAATGACTGTATTTATCCTATTTCATATAATAGGACTCGAAGAAGAACTATGAAATGTGATTCCATTATTCTATGAATTTCCACCAGGCATATAATTAGTTATGTTTATATTCATACTCCTATTGTAGGCTACAACATTTAGCCTACAGTATATGGTGTGTTAGAAACTGAATTAAGAAGAAATTGTTATTTCTTAAACAATTTTGCGCTAATAAAAAACTTCTCACCCTACGCAACTATGTTGGTACCTATACTGTGTACAAATTAACTGCATTTATAAGAAATTATTACGGTCTAATACATTTTAGCTAATTTGCTGAAGACACCAGAACAGCAAAAACGTCCTTTTCTTTTGAGAAACGTCACCATCAGACAGCGTCACCTAATTAATATTCACGAGATGAGCTTTCACCATACTAGGATTCATGCAGTGGGAATATACGACACAGTGGATGTGCTTTTTTTTTTTTTTTTTTACGTAAAGTGTAACCCCACAAAATAATATAGTTAACTAATGAAATGGAGTTTGAAGTAAAGCTCAGCTACTACTGTAAATAGTATGCTAGTTAGCCAGGCGTGCTAGTATTAGCGGCTTGTGTTGGTGTAGAAAAACACGCTGTTTAATGTTTAACATGTGGAGAAAACCAAAGTGCAACAGGCCTGCCGTGCGTAGATATGATTGTTATGCTGCGATTGGTCCATTGCTGTCTGGGGGAGGGGTTAAGCGATTGATCAATTATGTTTATGATTACATGTTTATTTTCAAGGTTTTTCACAGCTATGCTCTCTGGGATTCCCATTTTTTATGGACATGATTCCTCTGTGTGTCTCTCCAGTGAGGCAGAGTACGAAGAAGGTCGACGCTCTCATGTCAATGAAGCGTATCGGACTCGCCGGCCTGTCAATTAAAGAGTCAAGGATTCCCTTCAACCCCATGAAGCTGGTTAATGTACGTGTATCAGTCTGCTCTGTGTGTTTAAAAACATACAACCAAAATGTTCAGACAAATTTAAACCAGATTTCAACCATAAAGGATTAAAGAATGAGTCGATGTCCACACAGACCCTTCAGGCTCCTCTGAAGCTGTTGAAGAGGGGTGAGGAGCTAGAAGAAGAACCACCTGAGAAGGAGGAGTTGGATTGGTGGTCCAAATACTACGCTTCACTGGAGGAGATAGAGAGAAAGGTTAGACACTTATTTACCTGTCTGTTTGAATAAACGTGTTAATAACATTAAAATGGTATAAAAATTAGAGAATAAATGCAGGACTACATATTGAGGATAACTTTATTGAGGAGCTCAAAACTCCAACAACACTTTGCTAACTAACTACTTCCAGTGTGCATGGAGAAGGGAAAAGTCTGAAGAGGTCAAAACTTAACTTAACTTGATTGAAATTAGATACAAAATCAGCCAATATGATGAACTAACTTCATTTGATCCTAGGTCAGTTTCCTGCATTCACAAAAGAACGAAGAAGAATGTTTTCTTGTAGTTATGAAATATTTATTTCATAATTAAAGTATTACAAGAAAATTACAACATTAACCTTTGTTTCAGGACTTTTCCAAAAATGAGTATGTGAAACAAGGCAGAATAGGACAGATCACTGCAGCAGAATAAAGTTCAACAACAAACTACATGTTAACATTGAATTTATTTACAGTGAAAAAGTGTTAAGTTTCACATTTCAGTTTCAAAAATAGAGAATAACTACCGTAATTAATAAATCAGCTCTTTACTCACCGTCTGATGTGTTGGCTGTCTGCAGGCTGCTGAAGAGAAGGAGGCTGAGGAGATGGAGGAACAAGCAGAAACCGGTACAGTTTTAACTCCCACTTTATTATTTCGGTCTTATTTTGCCATATTTGTCTATTTAATAAAAATATGAAATAATTTATTATTGAATTATTTTAGAGCAACAACACACACGGTGGATATAAGTCACAGAGCTGAAGTGTGTTCAACTGCAGTTCCTCTAATGTCCCCTAGATGCTGCTGTGATTAAACTATGACTATATTGAAGTGAATAGGAAAACCCCCCAAAATTATCTCTACAAATTAAAAGTCAGTACAGTTTTTACTGAAGTTCAGCTCTCATGAGATCTTTTGCGTTTCTCTCACGTCAGGCTGAGTGCAGATTTTCAGAGTCAGTGTTCCATTAAAGAGGTCCACTATGTAGACATGTAGTGTGTCCAAGTATGTGGACACGGGATCATTGCAGCCATATGTGATAACTGAACATGTCGTTTGAAAACCAAAGGCGTCAATCTGCTTCTATAACAGCCTCTGTTCTTCTGGGAAAGCTTTCCATCAGATTTTGGCAGTAAAACACAACAAGAGAGGCAAAATAAATTATAATCAATAAGATAAACATACTACAAAATGAAATATTGAAACAAAAATAAATGGAAATCTATGTCAACAGAGTTTTATTTGTTAGTGTTGATAGTGTTCGTTTCTTTATTGTTCAGATGGAGGGAATCTGACCATGGCGAACATCGAAGAAGAGGAGGAGGAGGAAATCTCGTCGGTGGAGATTAAGCCTCCCAAACGCAAGAACATTGCCACACTAGAGGTGGGAGGTCACTGTGATTGACAGTTTACAGTCCAGTCTGTCAGTCCGGGGCTGTACTGACGTCAGCAATACAAGAACATTGAATCCAATGTGTAATGTGAATGTAATGTGTCTCTGGTAACTCTGCAGCTCTACAGAGCTTTTTAGCCTCTCTTGTCTCCTAGTTTTGGTTTTACAGCATATTTAGTGTATGGTTTAGTCTCAGCTCTCACGTCAACTTTGTTTCCAGCAGCAGAGAGATGTTTTCAGCAAACAAGCTCTGATAAACCCACTGTACGCTACCCGCCCAATACCAAACGGCAGACGGACAAAGTTAGTTAGTTAAAGATTAGCTGATGAAGAAAGCGGAACACTTAGCAACTAAAGAGACAGATGGTTTTCTCAGGAGTTGGTGGAGACCAAACCAGAGCTCAAGGGAGAGTGTATATTGGTCTTACATTTATCAGGTGGATACCAACTCGCATCCAATGGGATGATAATGTTGCTATTTGATTACCTCAACTACCATTAAGCTTCAGTTATACTCTCCGCAAAGACGGCCGCACGGACATGAGCTGATGTGGAGTCGTGACTAGGAAGCATTTGTATCTTTTATACTCCTTGCGTATTTCTTCTCGCTGCAAACAGACATTCTTAAAGCTCCTCAAAGTTCTCATTTTTCAACTGCCCATCCGTGTCCACGTAGTTAGAAAAATGTGAGCAGAGGGCGAAAACCCTCACCACGGAATCCCCGCGATGTGATGTTTCTGATGGTATGATGTCACTTTGGCCATGCGGACACTCGCGGCCCTCGTGGATGCGTTGAGCATAAATCAAGCTTTAGTCCGATCGACTTCACACTTAGCTGGTGTATTGCTGAGGCCCAAGGAAGTGCAGTGTGAAGTGCGAGCTCTTGAGATCTACGGGACATACAGTATTTATTAGTAGTGCGTTATGTACACACCTATTAACTGTTACACCGCCGAATGGCATGCTGGGTACAGCTTGCTCTCCGTCGATGTTCGAGCTTTTGCACTAAAATTAGGTGAAAGGTGGGAGTTTTCTCTTGCCACTGTCGCCGCAGTGCTTGCTCATGGGGGGAATTATGGGTCTCTGTAAATTATAGAGTACGGTCTAGACCTGCTCTATAGGAAAAGCGTTATGATTTGGCGTTACGGAAATAAATTGAATAGAATTGAAATGAAGCGTATACTATAGCATTGCTAGAGGATGCAACTATGTCATGGTAGGTTTATTTCTCAGGACAAAGTGAAGCGCAGTGTTGTGTGTGTGTGAAGTTCTTTGGATGAGCAGTTCTCGAGAAAGCTGCAAGCAACAATACCAGGAACGGGCACCGCACTATAAAGATGGTGTAATAGACTAGTAATATGTCACTCACATGTGTCTGCAAGCTTGTTCTGGAGTTTTTCTGCCCATTAGTGGCCAGCCAGCTGTAATCTGTTGTGGGAGATCTTACTGCACCTACAAATCACTGATGGCTTCTTCCAAAATTAGCCAAAAATAGAAAGAAAGCTTCCTGGTTGGCATACTGTGTACCCCAAAACATTACATTTATGGTTTCCTACCTCAAGAAGCAGCCAGAATGGAAAGGTTTGGTCTTCATGTGTCCAAACTTTAGAATCTGATCCAAAATGGACTAGTGGAAAGACAACCCAAACCCATCCAGGCCAGTCTCACACACTAGAAACCGAGTGGACCCATGAAGACCTTTAGTTTTATGTTTAAGTCAGAACAATAGTCCGTATCTTGATGTTGACATACAGACAAGTAATGGCAGAACAGATTTGGAGTAACGGTGCATTATTAAAAACATTTCTGCCTCTGTTTGTGTTTGCTTGTATGTTCAGCTGTATGTAGGTGAACTGGAGGCAGAGTTCAGTCAGTTTCAGGACTGGCTGCGGATCTTCCCGCTGTATAAAGGCAAAGCAAGCATTGAGGATGACGATGAAGATGAAGAGGAGAGGCTGATGGGAAAATACAAGGTACTGTGGATGGAGAGCTGTCTGTCTGTCTGTTAGTCTACAGAGAAGTGTATTTATTCCATACTCTTCATCTCCAGGGCTCCTTCCTGGTTTATCAGATTGATCCAGGAGATGAAGAAGACACCACGTGTCAGATCATGAATGGAATCCCCAAAAACTCACCGATCAAAGTCTTGATCCGAGTCTACATCGTCAAGGTACCTGTCTCACTGTCCATCCAGAGCCTGTCTTTGCCTCTTACACCTTGAACAGTCCAACATACTTTAAATTGTTGTTACATTCAAGGATGATCAGACATCTGAGATGTGAGAGTTGGCTGCTAAACAGCAACATTTTTCATGCAAGAAACAACCAAATTCACATTCTGCCTTTCACAATGTCCCAGCCTACAGCTGCATTATGTGTTTACTGGGATTAAACAAAGTTGGTACAGTATTCTACTGTGAGTCCTACTGTGTTTTTCTACTGTCTCTGTTTGTGTCCTGCAGGCCACCACTCTGGCTCCCACAGACCCGAACGGTAAAGCTGACCCGTATCTGGTGGTCCGAGCTGGCCAGCAGAGTCTGGACACCGAAGATCGATACATCCCCAAACAGCTCAACCCCACGTTCGGAGAGTCAGTACCTGTCAGTCTACCTGAACCTTTGCAACACTCTTTCTGTCTGTCTGTCTGACTGACTGACTGTCTGTATGTCTGACACTCTGTCTTTCAGGGTGTTTGAATTCACAGTGTCTTTCCCGCTGGAGACAGAGTTGGTTGTTAGAGTGATGGACCACGATATCATAGGGTCCGATGACGTCATCGGTGAGACGCGGGTTGACCTGGAGAACCGGTTCTACAGCCGCCACAGAGCCTCCTGCGGTCTGGCTCTTTACTATGACACGTTAGTACCACAACTTCACCACATTAGTCTCAGAACTATGACACATTAGAACGACGACATGTTGGTATAAAACAATGTGACTCGGTGTGTGGAACTAGATGTGAAACCCGGACCAAGACAGTACAAGTATGTATAAAGACATATTAGTACCAAAACATTAGTACTAGTACTATCACATAATAGTGTCAAAAAAGTGTCTACAATATGTTACTACCAAAACTGTGACACTAGTACCAGAACTAAAACGCGTGAGACATGTTAGAAACAGTACGACATGTTAGTACTGGAATTATGACACATTAGAATAAAAAAATGTGACATGTTAGAACTAGGACTGCAACACCATAGTACCAGTAGGGGGACATATTAGTACCAAAACTAGAACAAATTAGTACTTGTACTACGACACAATAGCATCAAAACTACAATATGTTAGTACCAGAACCAGAACTCGAACACATTAGAAACAGTACCACAACATGTTAGAACCAGTTTTATAACCCTTGAGTACCGAAACTAAGAAACAGTAGTGACAGTACTATGACATGCTAGTACCAGAACTACGACATGTTAGTACCAGAACTCGGACACATTAGAAACAGCACTAGGACATGTTAGAAACAGAATTATGACAATTTAGTACCAAAAAACATTAGTACCACTACGACACATCAATAGTATAATTATAAAATATGAATACAGGAACCACCGTATGTGTTATGTTATGAGTACCTGTCTTTTTTATGCATTATGTATCCCTCTACTTGACTGTCCCTCTCCAGTGAAGGTTACAATATATGGCGCGATGGGAAGAAGCCTTCGGCCATTTTGGCTGAGCTCTGCAGAAAGAACGGCATCATGTCTCCAGAGTACAGAACATCTGAGGTCAAAGTCCTCAACAAGATCTTCAAGATCCCACCTGACGCAGTTCCTGAAGGTAGGACAGGCAGACAGATCTAGCCAGATTCAGTCAGTCATAAGTAAGAGATTATATGTATATTATACAAAGTGGAAGTGAAAAGTCCATCACTGTCCCTCTGTGGACTTACTGTATATCATGAACCACTACTAGTATTGCTACTACTACTTCGGCTCTCTTGCGGCTACTACTGACACTGTAGTACTGCAGCTGCTCCCCTCATACTGCAGCAACCTCCAGCTGTATCAGCAGCAGTAACAGTACTCTATTATACAGCAGTGTTGTTGTTGTTATCAGCTTTGGTGAAGAAGAACCAGCGGTCTCCAGAGGAGGAAGCAGAGATGGAGGAGCATGCAGCCCTGAGTGTGCTGCGGCGCTGGGGGGAGATGAACGAGTTCCTCCCTGGAGCCATTGCTCTGGTCCCAGAGCATGTGGAGATCCGGTCCCTGTTGAACCCGGACAAACCTGGATTACCACAGGTAACCACTAAACAAACAATAACTACAATCACAACAGTAACATACGTCTACTGGTATTACCACACGTCATCAGCAATGTGTGTGTGTGTGTTACAGGGTTACCTTCATATGTGGGTGGACATGTTTCCTTCTGATGCCCCGGCTCCGCCCCCTGTCGACATCAAGCCCCGCCTACCTGAACAGTAGGTCGACACACTATTGAGTAGACTACAGTAGACTCAAATATAATCTATATGGTACAGTAAAGTGTCAAATAAAGTAGACAAGGAGTTACATTATGTAACCTTTTTGTGGTATCCTTGACGACAGGTACGAGCTGCGAGTGACCATCTGGAACACCGATGATGTGTTTCTGGACGATGTCAACCCGTTCACGGGAGACCCGTCCTCCGACATCTACGTGAAAGGGTTAGACACACACACACACGCACACGCACACACACACACAAGATAAATCTGAAGGGTATATACATGTTTTTGACTGCTCTCTAATTTTTGCTTTTTTCCCCTTAAAATACTGGAGAGTTTTACCTCCCAGGACCCTAAAAATTATTTAAATTAAACAATCTAGGAAGAGAACATCTCTCTGTAGTTAAAGGGGTCACAATTAAATTCACTGGGCCACCAAAAACACAAGACCAAAAGTGTAAGGAATGGATTAAACAATGCTGAATTGGATTGTTTTCATATTGAGGCTCATTTACATAGAAAGGGTCCAATGTTGTGCCAAATGTAGCCTATGTATATTACCCAACTTAAATACGTGCAAATAGTACAGGAGCACCAAGACTCATCATCTTGGCAGCACAGCTAGGGGTGCATTTAGGTTGCTTTGAGAATTACATGGTTTCTTTTTGTCATATTTGTGCAGTTTTAACGGTCGCAAAAGCTGCGCAATCTTTGTGAATTCTTTTTGAATTCGCTCATCAGCGTTTTATTCTGTTCTCTATGCAGCTGGATAAAGGGACTGGAATCAGAAAAACAGGAGACTGACGTCCACTTTAACTCTCTGACTGGGGAAGGAAACTTCAACTGGAGATTTGTGTTCCGCTTTGACTACCTTCCTACTGAGGTACACATACATACAGTACATACACCTGCTGATGGTCAACATTTCCACTGATACCTTGATGAATCTTGATGATTATAGTGACTTCTTGACCTTTGATTTGCTCTTGTGTCTCTAGGGCTACAACTATAATGACTATGTTCCTTATTGATTAATCTGTCGATTATCATTTTCTTTTTTACAATGAAGCAATTCAAAATGTCCAAAAAATGGTAAAATCATCCATTACAGTTTCTCAGAATCCAAGGGGATGTTTCTTGTTTTTGTTTTTACCACGGGACGCTAGCAGTCAGTCTGTTTGTTAGTGAGAGTAAATCTCCTTCTCTCGTCCTTTAGAAAGAGGTGGTGTTTAAGAAGAAGGAGTCCTTTTTCTCTCTGGAGGAGTCAGAGTTTCGGCAGCCGGCTGCTCTGACGATGCAGGTCTGGGACTACGACCGCATCCTTGCCAACGACTTCCTGGGTGAGACACACCGACAGGCAGGACTATAAATTCTCAAATATTTCAAATATTTACCTCTACTGAAACAGGCTCGTAATGAGAGACAGATCTTTATTTCTTCCTCTTCTATAAGTGTAAATAAATATTTTAGTAAGAAGCCTCCCTATTTTCTGACGTACTCCTGTTTTAATCTACTGGTAATATAAACGCAACACTTCCTACATGTTTATGGCTTGATAATTTCATTATAATGTCCATTTTTACAGCACTATTGTTGTTGTACTGATCTCCGCAACTCTCAAACAGAAGGTATGCTTTCATCCAGTAATTGATTCCAGTAGTTTCTACTTTGCTGTTTTTTTATCGCTATTAAAGCTAGGGTTGGTAATGTTGAGGAGTACGCTAGATTTTAAAAATTATCCGACTGAAAAAAACAGCCCAGTGTTGTCAACTCTTTTCCAATGAAAGTAGCTCCAAAAGCCCCTGAATCTAGAGAGAAAGTCACCAAGTTGGCAACACTGACAGTTTGGCCCTTCAGGCCTTCCTCAAAAGCCACTCCCCCAAAATGATCATTATGAACGTAAACAACGAACATGGCTATTGTTAGTACTCACAGCTGTCAAGCTAACAGCTCGTGGAAGACTCTGGTGAAGCACAATGAGTGCACGGGCAGAGTGCACGCTGGCAGGCAAGTAGATAGACAGGCAGATAGTCTGTGGACAGTCCTGCAACAGATACCATATTATTTTCTTTTTTTTGTCAGAGCATTTGATTTATATTTTTTAATTTTAATTTTAATTTTTTTAGAATTTCAACAAATATAACAAAAAATATTTCTAAAATACTAGGGCTGTCAGAGTTTACGTGATAATAACGTGTTAGGTTGTAACATGTTTTAAAACTAGAATGAAGGAATCCATTGGTACCAACCATGTCATACTAGCTTGTCGCAAAGGAGGCTAAAATTAAATTTTGGCAAGGAAAAACTGGCATGGCCATTTTCAAAGGGGTCCCTTGACCTCTGACCTCAAGATATGTGAATGAAAATGGGTTCTATGGGTACCCACGAGTCTCCCCTTTATAGACATGTTGTAAAAAGTAAGCTCAAAGCGCATGATCCTTCCTGTTCCTGGTAGGCTCATATGCAGTGTTGTGTTTCATTGACAGTAGCTTAAAACAAAACAAAAACAACAAGTAGAAGCGACTGGAATTATTATATGAGTCATTTGGTCTAGTCAGCCATTACTTGAATACTTTTTGCTTTTATTTGAGAATTTATTGTATAATTCATAAACCTCACCAAAACAAATTTTAATTTAATTAAACTAAATGCTGAAACACTGTTTCTGAAAGAGCGAATGTTAGGTTTGAGTTTTCCAACACTGTGAGCAACACAAGCTAAACTCCATTCACTCCAGAAAGCTCAGATCCAGATATCTCCAAACATGGACAAATAACATCAAAACATTTTGTAATTTGGGTGAACTGACCCTTTAAATTGAACATTTCAGAGTGGCTTCACCAGTGTATCCTTAGTACACCACAGAGCAAATGCTCATGGTGCTAACATCCTCTTCCTCATCATCCTTCTTTTGTTCTTCCTCCTTCAGGCTCTATAGAGTTACGTCTCCACGACATGGTGCGACCGGCAAAGTCACCCAGTAAATGCACGATTGATTTGGCGAAGGATCGGGCCAGCCCTCGATTCTCCATCTTCCGCGCCAAGAAGATGAAGGGCTGGTGGCCGCTGACCCGCCTGAAGACGGCCGAGGACTTCGAGAGGGAGGAGAAGGAGAGGGAGGAGGCCAAGAAGAAGGGGAAGAAGAAGAAGAAAAAGAAGAAGGACAAGAGGAGTAACATGAAACAGGAGGAAATCCAGTACACAGACAGCAGCGGCAACACTTTCCTGCTAATGGTAAAAAAAACAACTAATATACTAATAATGATAATGCTGCCCAAAAAAGGCGAGACGCAGTAACTTAATTTTTGTTGAGCCCTCTTGTTTCTGATTGGGTGGGATGGGGAGGGGACATTTTTTTTCTGGTTTACAGCGTTGATGTCTTTGTTACATTTCAAAATTCAAAAGAATGCAAGTCATAAAAAAGACATCCAGCAGCTGAAAGATCATAATCTCTCCTTTTCCTGGTCAGCTTTTAACATGACAGTTTCTTAGCTTCAATACAAGTGTCGCACAACTCTTCTCCTTTACACCATGCTTTATTCACCAAACACTTTACACTATCTTCCCTTCATCAGGGTGGTGCCTGAGGCTGTTTCCTGTTTCCTTATATACAGCACTTTGATCTGCCATATATAGAGGCGAAGTCCCGCCCCTTCCAGTGGACCACCATGGGACCTTATTTTGGAAAGAATTTGTACGGTAGTCAACGGCGTGAGACAAATATATTTTGATCCCGTTTGAATTGCGCCATGAATCACACACATGATGTTTGTCAATTTAAAAGATCAGATAAAAAGACCAGGAGTCGCTGGATAAAACACATCAGGTAAGACACCGTTACATTTGTACGTGGTCATAACTAAGTTAGCTAGCTAGCCAGTGCTGGTGACGTATATTGTGCGAGACGAGAGATGTAGTTCACTGAGCAGTTTCACACAAAACTAAATGATACTACGACAAACTGCGACTATCTTGACTTGCAAAATTATGTTTTAAATTGACAAACATCATATGTGTGATTCATGGTGCAATTTAAACAAAATAAGGTCCGATGGGGTCCACCGGAAGGGGAGGGACTTCGCCTCTCTATGATCGATAAATCACCATAGATACTATGTATACAAAACGTTACAGTTGAGTTATGCAACAGGATGTGTCGTTGACTTTAGTTGATCAGAAAACGTGAAAAAAACAGCAAAGTAGAGGTGATACGAAATAATCAGTGAGTGAGAACAGTATTAGTGTTAAACAGACAAACTCAGCAGCAGTGGTGAGTATGACATGACTCCGTTGTGCTGGAATTAATGCTGTGGGGATGTTTTTTGTCATTATACTGAACTCAGCGTGTGAAACATTAGAGTAGTAAGGATTGTTTTATTTGTTCATGCTTGTCATTATTTGAATAACGGCTTCTATTACAGTACTAATGTTAAATTCCAATTCTAATTTAAACTCCAGTTTGAATAATTGTTGTGACATTGAAACTAACACTGAAACTGTGTGTGTGTGTGTGTGTGTGTGTGTGTGTGTGTGAAGGGGAAGGTGGAGGCGGAGCTGCAGCTGGTGACATTAGAGCAGGCGGAGGCCAACCCTGTGGGGCGGGCCCGCAAGGAGCCAGAGCCTCTGGATAAACCAAAGTACGACACACACACCACACACACACACACACACACACACACACACACACACACACACACACACACACACGCACACACTGTTAAAGGATGGGGTCACAATTTTTCAAGTTCTAAAAAAAAATGATTTGGGAACCTCTCCTTTAGCGCTGGGTCACACGAGAAAGTGGAACAGCGATTCATCCATGCGTCTTTGCGAAATATGTGGTTCTTGTAACTGCTCTATTAGTTGATGAACTACTGTAGGTGGTAAGCTAACGGCTATCACGCTAGTGAGCTGGGAACATGCAAGGGCCATAGACTGAATACAAGAAGTGGACGTAGTCACCGTGATGTCACCAATTGGTTTGTGGACTGCCGTTTTGAAGCCTCGAGTTCAGCATTTGGACCGTCGCCATCTTGGTATTCGGCCATCGCCATGTTGGTCTTTTGCAACCAGAAGTGACACGAGAGGGTGGAGCTAAGTACAACTGAATGCTGAATAAGACATTTTTTGGTGACCAAAAAGGTTATAATTATCTTTCATAAACACACCGTGGAAGGGTTAAAGTCCTGAGACAAAAAAATGGACACCTAGACCGGACAACGGCGTGGTAGCAACCTGTCAATCACAAAGTAGCCACGCCCTAAAGCATACCCTGCTTTATGGTCTATTTGACTCTAAATGGGACCATAATTTACTAAATTACTTGAAACTAGCGATTGAGCCATAAACTCATGTTTACAATGTTTACTGAGGTAATAAATCAAGTGAGAAGTAGAGTCATTTTCTCATAGACTTCTATACAATCAGACTCATTTTTGCAACCAGAGGAGTCGCCCCCTGCTGGCTGTTAGAAAGAATGCAAGTTTAAGGCACTTCCACATTGGCTTCACTTTTCAGACCTCAGAGTTGCCCACTAGCGATCACTAGTCCGTCACAATATTTCCCAAACTTCTTTATGTTTTCCATTTGCTGTGCTGTTTACTCCCCTCAGGCATTTTCTTGTCAGGATTTTACACTGTTTCAGACAATAAAGAGTTACTGAAGACGGGAAAGAAAAGCTCTCTGAGCTATAGCGAGCTGTTAGTAGCCTAGAGGTTTAAGTTGGAGAAAATGGAAATACTCAAGTATAGTACGAGTACCTCAAAACTGTAGGCTACTTAAGTAAAGTACTTGAGTAAATGTACTTAGTTATTTTCCACCACTGTGTACTTGTATCATCGACTCCGGTCTCTTAACTGTCTGTCGATCACGTCTCTGTTGTGAAGCAGTTTATACTGCACATCTTATAAGTTATCATAGTCTCCTCCATTTTGGACTCTACGTCTCTCCTTTTCCCTCAAAGGTTAGCGCTGTCAAAACCGCTTGCTATTGGTCAGTGGTGTAAATTCTTGTGTCAAACGTCACTAAAGTTAAAAATCAATGTGAAAGATTTGGATAGATTCACATTACCCCTGAGCGTGAATCCACTGATTGCAGCGATTCCACCTTTGGAATCTATGTCACCTTTTTAAATGCTGGTGTGATCAGAGCTTTATCCCACTGTAGACTCAGTCCAGGTGTAAACAGCTGTAAACCGTCTCCTGTCCTCCCTCTAGTCGTCCCTCAACCAGCTTCTCCTGGTTCGTCAACCCGTTCAAGACCTTCTTTTTCCTCATCTGGAAGAAGTTCAAGAAGTACATCATCGCTCTGGTCGTCCTCGCCGTCCTCACGCTCTTCCTCGGCCTCATCGTCTACACGCTGCCGGGGCAGATCTCCACCCTCATGATCAATGGATGAAGAAACCTGTGGGGCGTCTTCATCGCCTCGTCCTGGATGTCACAGACTGTCTCAGGTTTCTGATCCGGAACTGATCCAGTTTACGACTGACTGAGGTCATATTCACTACTTAGTCTGATCAGTAAAACTCATGATTTATTTATGTTTACACTGACTGCACTACATTACCCAGCATCCTCATTTATATAAACACATCCCGGGTCATGGGAGCAATAATCAGAGATTTTACTTTACCGTCAGATTTATCTGTCATCAGAAGAAATTCCTGGACACCTATTACTGCAGATTTAAGTCACATATTTACATTATGTAAATTAAATTAATTCTGAAACTGTCATGCAGCACTGGACAGATGTGTAGATTAGCACAAATCTGACTAGATAAATCAGCACCTCTCCTAAACATAAACATAACTCTGTTGTATAAAAGTCTAATTTTGTTGATTTAATATAGTTGTGGTTGCTAATTTTATATTTTGAAGGTAAATAAAATATATACGCACTTTCATATTTTTGTTCAATTTTGCACTGACTCCTAACTGAAGTTGATATACTCATTTGTACCCGTTTGCTCAATATGAATGTTAGCTTTTATTATTGAGTAAATTAATGAATAAATATTAATATCAGTCAGAAACAGGCAGTGAACAGACTTTAAAAACATTTGGTTAAATTATTTTTTGAAAAAACTTATATTAGCGTGTTAATCATTTCAGATTTTTAAAGATTTAATACTTTGTTTTCCAAGATGCTCCTGAGTTACAGTTATTATATAGTTTGAAATTAAGCTAAAGTCTTGCTAGCACCCCCTGGAAGCTGCAGCATTCACTACAGACACAAAATGAACAAACATCCTGATGATTTAGCAGCTCTAAACAATAAACAATTTAAAACCTGTCCTCTGGAGAGCAGGAATCTGATCAGGAGATTTCATGGAAACCTGTTCAGTAGATGATGAGATATCTGTCTGTGGACTCAAGCTTACCAGTCAGCATCCAGAGGTAGAAAATATGACGTAGTTAGAAAACAGTTTTCTCTTAATGAGATAATTAAATACAATTATGAGAAAACACAGTTTGACTTTTGAAGGTGAGCGGAGTGAAGTAAAAGTCAGACTTCATCATCGTCTTTAGGCGGTTCAACAGGAAGTTAGAAACAGTTTGTTTACAGAGGCTCGCTCTAATTGTTTCCTCTGAGACTCCGATGATGTCGCCCGTTGCCTCGGAGACTAGAAGGGAAGTGATGTCAGACGACCAGAATGAGGTTCAGTTCACAAATATGTCAGCTGCTGTGAGACAACACTGGTGGTTATTTTACGCCACTCCGGTCTGTTAGTCGGTCGGTCTACCACTTTGGTCCAGACTAAAATATCTCAACAATTGATCAACTATTGACTGCCAAGAAGTTTTTTACAGACATTTGTGGTCCCCAGAGGATGAACCATACTGAATTTCGTGATCCTCTGATCCTCTAGCGCCAACGTGAGGTTCACATTCGTGGGTTTGAGTGAAATGTCTAGACAACTATTTGATGGATTGCTGTGAAAATTGTTTCAGACATTCATGTCTCCCTCAGGATGAATTGTAGTGACTTTGGTAAACCCTCAACTTTCTATCTAGCGCCACCATCAGGTAAAACTTAAAGAGGAACTATTGTGCTTTTGTGCTTTTTCCCTTTCCTTTAGTGTGTTATATAGGTTTTTTTGCATGTAAAAGGAATGCAAAGTTACAAAGCCCAAAGTCCACGCCAAAGGGAGTTACTCTCCCCACAGAAACACTGCTCCTGAACTGTGTGAAACACCTTGATTGAAGTCCGGCCTTTTCTTCCATAATGGGATGATGTCACCAAGTAACACAGATGCATAATACCTGCCTAGAGGCCAGTTTGGCACGCCCTCAAACAAAGTTAGTTAGAGCGGAGCTGGAACGGAGTCTGAAGAGTTTGGTTCGGTTGACCAATCACAACAGGAGCTCAAACAGAGCATTTCAGACAGAGGGTGAAAAGAGGTGCTGCAGCCGGTACGAGAAAAATAGCTAAAGCGTTTTTTTAAAACATTAAAGCTGAAGTAAGCGAGATTGGAGCAAATATGCTTAAATAAAGTTATTTTTATAAAACGGTCGCTGTTTCGTGACAGTACTACATGAAACGGGTAACCTGAAAAAAATCATGTGCCTCTGTCTCCTCCGGTTCTCCTAACAGCATCTGCAAGATTTCACAGACTGGAGGAAAACAAGCAGTAAGAGCTGATCTGGAGTCTGCCATCCAGCTGCCGTCTATGAGAGCCGGCTGTCAGTCACTCGCGAACTCCGACCAAACGGTCAAACTAGGCAGCGCTGATCAAATATGAATCAATATTATGTTACTGTAATGCCTATTTCTCTCCTCAAATGTTTTCAGAATCATCTTGTAGTGTACTGTTTAGCTGTAAAATGAGAAAGTTTGTGACGCGGCCGCCATTGTGAAATCTGTTGAAGGGACGCCAAGTTCTGGTCACATGACCGGAGCACAGCCAATAGGAACGCTCTCTCTCTGAAATGACCTGTGATTGGTCAAAGTCTCCCGTCGCGTCGTTAAAGCCTGAAAACAGAGCCATGAAGAGGTGCAGAAGTCTAGTTTTCTCTCAGAACACTTGAATTACAATATGCTGAAAGGTTATTACGGAATTTTTGCCCAATGATGCCAAAAATATACTGCCTACTGCCGCTTTAAAGCATGTGAACACGTTATAGTAGAAACCCCAACTGTGTTTAGCCTATTGCTTATTAGACGCTCAAAGTTCAAGTTCAAAGTTCTTTATTTGTCATGAGCACAACAATTCCACTGCAGCTGTCGTTGTCAATGAGTTTCTTTGTTCTCAGGCTCCATCCAAGTCCAACACATAAACATGAAATAGTGCAAAAGTTAAAATATAGGAATAAAATATAAAACGGCTTTTAAAAGATTAAATTCAAATTTCAAATTTAAATTCATTATTTTTTTTCTTTCATAGAAAATACTATCTTAATAAAAAAACAGATTTTCAAATTAAGGTATAGTCCTATTTTCATGGAGGGGGGAGGGAAAGGGGGGTATTTTATTTTCTTTCTTTTTTAGTAGAAGAAAAAACATTTACGGAGCCCCTAAAGTCCTGAAAGGTGATATTTTTTTAATATTACGCTGTGCTAAAAAAAATACCTTATAGCACTTTATGCTCCATAGAAAATTAAGGTGGCCTGGAAAAAAATAATTAGGCTACAGTTGAAAGATCTTTTTTAAGTCCCTTAGGTTTGACATAATTTTCAGCTGAAGTTGGTAACTTTGAGCAAATAGCTAAAGTTACATAGTAACAGTTTTATATATCTATATATATATACATATATATATAGATATATAAAATAACAAAAAACCTTTCTGATATTTGCTGAAGTTCCTAACTGCAGCTTTAAACCAAAGGTTTAATGCCTTAAACTAGTGCTGATGTGCATCCATGGTGTAATGGTGTAATGGTCTTTATGGTCTACCTCTGTGCTCGGTCAGCAGTGCGCGCCCCCGCGGCAGAGCGCCCCATCGCCGCGCATCGTGAACGCGCCTCTCCATGCGGTTTGAATAAAGAAGAAAAAAAAAAACAGGAGAAAAAAAAGAAAAAACCAGCTGATGATGAAAAGACATGAATCTGTTCCTGCAGCGGAGAGCAGAGACCGGTCTGATTACCTCATCTGAACCCGGTCCCGGTGTCCTCCGGTGGGGGGGTCCGGTCCTCCGGTCTTTGTCAGCCGGTTCACACTCAGACAGAGCAGAGCGGGTTTCTCTCTCTGCATGAAGCGGCTCTACCGGAGCTAGACTCAGTGGTTCTAACACGCTAATAGACCCAGTGCTGTTTTATTAACGCGCTTTGTGCAGACTCGGTTCGGTTCTGGTTGATCTCCTGCAGGATCTGATCACCTTTTGTCTGGAGGAAGACGCGCCTGATGCTGCGGTTCACCGTGAAGTCACACTGACGAGAGGAAGCACCGGATCAGGTCTTTAATGAGCCTCTTTATCAGCATGTGGGGGGTGTGGACGCACAAAGAGCTGGTGGGCTTATTTCACCTCTTGCACAGTGAAATGATGTTATCTGTATTATTTATTTGTTATAATAACAGGTCTTCGGCTGGTTTTCCTCCTCGGGTCTTTTGTGTGAGGAATTGACCTGTCATTCCCGGACCTGTTTCCCGGTCCAGTCCTGGGTCCTGGTCTGGGTCCTGTCCCTGGTGGTCCCGGGTTGAGCAGCACCATGCCAGAGTGCGTGTCTGTGTCGGAGTTCCTGCAGGAGGTTCAGGATGACTGGAGCTCACCGACCACCTCCTCCTTCACCTCCAAGATGATCAGCTGCAGGAACACCGTCTACCTGCTGGAGGAGGTCGGTACTCACACAGGGGGGGTGTAGTACTACTATTACTACCACTACTACTACTATTACTACCACTACTATTACTACCACTACTATTACTATTTCTACCACTACTATTACTACCACTACTATTACTACCACTACTATTACTACCACTACTATTACTACCACTACTACTACTATTACTACCACTACTATTACTACCACTACTATTACTACCACTACTACTATTACCACTACTACTACTATTACTACCACTACTACTACTATTACTACCACTACTACTACTACCACTACTATTACTACCACTACTATTACTACCACTACTACTACTATTACTACCACTACTACTACTATTACTACCACTACTATTACTTCCACTACCACTACTATTACTAACACTACTACTACTACTATTACTACCACTACTATTACTTCCACTACCACTACTATTACTACCACTACTACTACTACTATTACTACTACTACTATTACTAACACTACTACTACTATTACTACCACTACTACTACTACTATTACTACTACTACTATTACTTCCACTACTATTACTACCACTACTACTACTACTATTACTACCACTACTAGTACTACCACTACTATTACTTCCACTACTAGTACTACCACTACTATTACTACCACTACTACTATTACCACTACTACTACTATTACTACCACTACTATTACTACCACTACTACTATTACCACTACTACTACTATTACTACCACTACTACTACTATTACTACCACTACTATTACTACCACTACTACTACTATTACTACCACTACTATTACTACCACTACTATTACTACCACTACTACTATTACCACTACTACTACTATTACTACCACTACTACTACTATTACTACCACTACTACTACTACCACTACTATTACTACCACTACTACTATTACCACTACTACTACTATTACTACCACTACTACTACTATTACTACCACTACTACTACTACTATTACTACCACTACTAGTACTACCACTACTATTACTTCCACTACTAGTACTACCACTACTATTACTACCACTACTACTATTACCACTACTACTACTATTACTACCACTACTATTACTACCACTACTACTATTACCACTACTACTACTATTACTACCACTACTACTACTATTACTACCACTACTATTACTACCACTACTACTACTATTACTACCACTACTATTACTACCACTACTATTACTACCACTACTACTATTACCACTACTACTACTATTACTACCACTACTACTACTACCACTACTATTACTACCACTACTATTACTACCACTACTACTACTATTACTACCACTACTACTACTATTACTACCACTACTATTACTAACACTACTACTACTATTACTACCACTACTATTACTTCCACTACCACTACTATTACTAACACTACTACTACTACTATTACTACCACTACTATTACTTCCACTACCACTACTATTACTACCACTACTACTACTACTATTACTACTACTACTATTACTAACACTACTACTACTATTACTACCACTACTACTACTACTATTACTACTACTACTATTACTTCCACTACTATTACTACCACTACTACTACTACTATTACTACCACTACTAGTACTACCACTACTATTACTTCCACTACTAGTACTACCACTACTATTACTACCACTACTACTATTACCACTACTACTACTATTACTACCACTACTATTACTACCACTACTACTATTACCACTACTACTACTATTACTACCACTACTACTACTATTACTACCACTACTATTACTACCACTACTACTACTATTACTACCACTACTATTACTACCACTACTATTACTACCACTACTACTATTACCACTACTACTACTATTACTACCACTACTACTACTATTACTACCACTACTACTACTACCACTACTATTACTACCACTACTACTATTACCACTACTACTACTATTACTACCACTACTACTACTATTACTACCACTACTACTACTACTATTACTACCACTACTAGTACTACCACTACTATTACTTCCACTACTAGTACTACCACTACTATTACTACCACTACTACTATTACCACTACTACTATTATTACTACCACTACTATTACTACCACTACTACTATTACCACTACTACTACTATTACTACCACTACTACTACTATTACTACCACTACTATTACTACCACTACTACTACTATTACTACCACTACTATTACTACCACTACTATTACTACCACTACTACTATTACCACTACTACTACTATTACTACCACTACTACTACTATTACTACCACTACTACTACTACCACTACTATTACTACCACTACTATTACTACCACTACTACTACTATTACTACCACTACTACTACTATTACTACCACTACTATTACTAACACTACTACTACTATTACTACCACTACTATTACTTCCACTACCACTACTATTACTAACACTACTACTACTATTACTACCACTACTACTACTACTATTACTACTACTACTATTACTAACACTACTACTACTATTACTACCACTACTACTACTATTACTACCACTACTACTACTATTACTACCACTACTATTACTAACACTACTACTACTATTACTACCACTACTATTACTTCCACTACCACTACTATTACTAACACTACTACTACTATTACTACCACTACTACTACTACTATTACTACTACTACTATTACTAACACTACTACTACTATTACTACCACTACTACTACTACTATTACTACTACTACTATTACTTCCACTACTATTACTACCACTACTACTACTACTATTACTACCACTACTAGTACTACCACTACTATTACTTCCACTACTAGTACTACCACTACTATTACTACCACTACTACTACTACTATTACTACCACTACTAGTACTACCACTACTATTACTTCCACTACTAGTACTACCACTACTACTACTACTATTACTACCACTACTAGTACTACCACTACTACCACTACCACTACTACCACTACCACTACTAGTACTACCACTACTATTACTACCACTACCACTACTATTACTTCCACTACTAGTACTACCACTACTACTACTACTATTACTACCACTACTAGTACTACCACTACTACCACTACCACTACTATTACTACCACTACTATTACTACCACTACTACTACTACTATTACTACCACTACTAGTACTACCACTACTACCACTACCACTACTACTACTACCACTACTATTACTACCACTACCACTACTATTACTACATCTACTGGTACTACTACCACTGCTACTACTAGTAATAGAAGTGGTTGTAGTGGTAGTAATAGTAGTAATAGTAGTGGTGGTAATAGTAGTAATAGTAGTGGTAGTAATAGTAGTGGTAGTAGTGGTAGTGCTAGTAGTGGTAGTGGTAGTAGTGATAGTGGTAGTAGTGGTAGTGCTAGTAGTGGTAGTAGTGATAGTGGTAGTAGTGGTAGTGGTTGTAGTGGTAGTAATAGTAGTAATAGTAGTAGTGGTAGTAATAGTAGTGGTAGTAGTGGTAGTAATAGTGGTAGTAGTGGTAGTGCTAGTAGTGGTAGTGGTAGTAGTGATAGTGGTAGTAGTGGTAGTGGTTGTAGTGGTAGTAATAGTAGTAATAGTAGTGGTGGTAGTAATAGTAGTGGTAGTAGTAGTAATAGTAGTAGTAGTAATAGTAGTGGTAGTAATAGTAGTGGTAGTACTAGTAGTGGTAGTGGTAGTAATAGTAGTGGTAGTAATAGTAGTGGTAGTGGTAGTAGTGGTAGTGGTAGTAGTGGTAGTAATAGTAGTGGTAGTAATAGTAGTGGTAGTAGTGGTAGTAGTGGTAGTGGTAGTAGTGGTAGTAATAGTAGTGGTAGTAGTAGTAGTGGAGTCTTCATCAGTTCTATCTGATGAATGAGACCAGTTGTGTTTGTTTCTCCTCCACAATCAGGGCCGGACTGAACTGCTTGGGGGTCCCGGAGCAAAAATTATCTGCCGGGCCCCCATTAAAGCTGCAGGGGGTAGAATTGGAGCAAATATGATAAAAAAAAGTTATTTTTATTAAACGGTCGCTATATCCTGACAGTAGTTCATGAGACAGGTATCTGAAAAAAAGTCATGTGCCTCTGTGTCCTCCGGTGCTCCTAATGGCATCTGCAAGATTTCACAGACCGGAGGAAAACAACCAATCAGAGCCAATCTGGAGCCTTGCCGTCTCTGAGCAGCCGTCAATCACTCGCGAATTCCAACCAAAGGTTCAAACTAGGCAGCGCTGATCAAATATGAATCAATAATATGTTACGTTAATGCCTTTTCTTTTTCTAGCCTCAGATGTTTTCAGAAACATCTTGTAGTGTGCTGTTCAGCTGTAAAATGAGAAAGTTTGTGACCCGGCAGCCATGTTGAGATCAAGTTGAGGAAATACCAAGCACTGCCCACCAGCAAACTTTCTCATGAAAACAGAGCCATGAGGAGGTGCAGAAGTCTAGTTTTCTCTCAGAACACTTAAACTACAATATGCTGAAAGGTTATTATGGAATTTTTGCCCAATGATTCCAAAAATATTCTGCTTACTGCAGGTTCAAGCTCCCCTTCTCTGTGCTAAATATAGGTGTCAGCTTTTTCCAGCATTTTCATGCCTAGTTAGTTTATATTCTACTAATTTGCATCATCAAATAAATTTTGAAACAAATGTTTTTCCACACAAACATTTTTAATGAACATATCTGATGCAACATGTTCAATCTGAAGGTATCTGCAATATGTTCACTAACAAGTTACAGTCAAACGTTTACATACACTTGTAAGGGACATGTACTGTATGTAAAGGCAATATTGGGAATGCAATTATATTTGTGATTGTTTTATATTTCTGTAACAGAATGATTGGAAAAAACACTTTATAATTCACAGAAAAGCATTCATAAATAGGGTTTTAACAAATTCCTTGTGTATCCTCTGAAAATATAACAAAGTCTAACGGGTCTCAACAAACAAGCAACCAAATATTTAGAAAATAAACTTTTCTTCTTCTTTTTTTCATAACAAAAAAGTACATTTACATTTCCCAATAATCTGTCACAGAAACAGAACAGTTGAAATCCCCAAACTGCCGTGACCCTTCCAGGTGTATGCAAACTTTTAACTGCAACTATATTTCATTAGTTTTCCTACAATATCTGCTCCTGACAACAAAAGCATGATGAGGGTCTTTATGGTTCTATTTAGATGACTCAAAGCGTTTCAATATCTAAAACCAAACCGCACGCAGGACTCAGGACTTGAACCCTGGCCTGGAAAATGTTGTTGTTTTGGTCCCCCAGTGTGAGGAAATATTCGCCTCCTGCACTTTAAAACCAATACAAATAATAAACCACCATTTTCACAAAGCTGTACAAATGATAAAAGTTAGGGTATCTTTTAATAACCTCATTGTCATCAATGACCACAACACCTCTGGAGCTCTCCTAAACATCAGCAGAGATACAGTAGGAGTCATTTCATACATTAAGAAAGTGCTTTTCCTCACAGGCCTTAAAGTTGGACCAATTTTGGGTCACTGAGAATTTTCGGCCTGTCAGAACTGATTTCCTACTCTGACACGCTTGATGGCTAATTTTCGCCTCGGGGGGGGCTCCTCTCGTGTTAATCCGGCCATGCCAGAGTCCTCGCTCACGTCTTCAGATGTCTTGTTTTGTCCGGCCAACAGTCCAACAATGAATCGATTATCAAAATAGTTGTTGGATTATTTTCTGTCCATCTACATATCAATTAAACATCGACTAATCGCTTTGAACAAGTTGCTCTGCTGTTGTTTGATGTCTGTTTGTGTGTTTGACACACACACACACACACACACACACAGTTGGTCAGTGGAGTCATTGACCCGAAGACTTCAAATCCTCCACTGGCCTGAAAAACAGAGCCCCCCCGCCCCCTCTTTGCCCCCAACAGAGTCGGCATGTGTTACCACGGCAACAGATTAATCCTCATTAGTATTCATTGTTATTATTATTTAATGGTAATGAGGAGGAGCCAGAGAGATGATTATTAATGAGGATATGAGTTAATCTGCAACACTGATGCTGCATTCATAGGAAGCTAGAAAGTTGGAAATTACAACCTTTTATGAGAACTTTTATTTTTAAAACACCATGTTTGTGATACAGGGTTAGGGTTAGGGTTAGATGATGACACAGTAAACTGGACTGAGTGGATCCAGACTGTGTGCTGATTGGTTTCAGGTTCAAAATATCTGTAGAACAAGTTCAAAATATGTGTGAAGGAACTGTCCGTAAAAAGAATAAAGCTGGTGTTTATCAAATACGCACACACACCTTTACACAGTGAACAGTAATAAATGTATCTCACCTGTTCTATGTCATTTGTACGCCGCTTTTCACGTGTCATTTGAATGCCACGCAACAAAACTAGGGTAATGCCTGTGTCAAAATGTTTGCTGTGAAAAAGGCCTGCCTCTGATTCACCCAAAAATAATAAAGACAGAGATCTCGGTGTAAACTGACACACAGGAATGTAGCGGTCTGTTGTCTGAGAACAAAGCTTGTCCTCTGCGTGTGTGTGTTGAGTCAGCAGGTGAAATAGTGCCTCTACACCCCTCTACATGAATACACACACACACACACACACACACACACACACACACACACACACACACAGCAGATTCACACACTGATAAATAAATCATCACTTGAATGTATGAACTGTTAAATATGCATGTATATGCGTGCGTGTGTGTTCAGGTTTTGGACAGTGACCGGTTGGTGTTGCAGAAGATGAAGAAAGCTGCTAAAGCCAAATACACATCAGGACAAGGTACACACACACACACACACAGAACATATACAC
The DNA here is from genome assembly GCF_015220745.1 of Sebastes umbrosus. Taxonomy (NCBI): domain Eukaryota; kingdom Metazoa; phylum Chordata; class Actinopteri; order Perciformes; family Sebastidae; genus Sebastes; species Sebastes umbrosus. The sequence continues at coordinate 20,736,278 of NC_051269.1, read as the reverse complement.
AAACAAAAACACACACATTACTTCCTGTACTAACACCCTTTCTCTCTGTCAGACCACGTGTCTCATCTGGAGCATTACATTAATTCGATGGAGAAGCTGTCGGTCAACTGTCACTCAAACGGAGAGGCGGAGGTCGGATCTGCCTTCTGCCGGCTGGCCGACTTTTCTAAAGAGCTCCTCTCTCCCATGAAGAACCTGGTAAGTCATCAGTGGCAGCAACATGACGTCACAGAGTTCAAAGGTCACAACACCTGCACCTGATAACAGTCGCTGCCTTCAGTATAGAAACCACAGCAACATTACCTTAACTGGTCCATTGCAAAAACGTCAAATTTAAACCCCATGACTAGTGTTTAACTGGTATTACCAGACTTCAATTGGAAAAACTTCAGATTCATTTATTAGATTAAACTAGTCCATACCGAGCTTCCCTGAGAAACCCTCCAACCAAAAACTTCTGATTTGCTCTTAACTGCTCATTCCAGACTCCAATTGGGAAAACTTCTGAATTGGATTTTAGGTGTTGCGTTCAAAACATCCATTGGGAAAACCTTTGATTAAAATAAACTCTTAACTGGTCCATTCTAAACTTATGATGCCAAAAATATACTCCCTACTGCAAGTTTAACTGGTCCATGCCAAGCTCCATTGGAAAAAAACACTCTTAAAGACCAGCTGGCTCTGGTACTTTACAACCTTTAATTGGAAAAACGTCTGATTAAAAAACAATTTGGTCTTAACCGGTCCACTCCAAACTCCATTGAGAAATTCTCAAATTAAGAACTCCTTGATTGTTTTCTACATAGTCCATTCAACACTCCATCTGGAAAACCTCTGTTTAAATAATCAACTGGATGTGGGTGTTTTTCTCCACATCACCCATTACCATTGTTTAATGCATACTTGGTGTTATCCCTTATTATACTTAATATTTTTTTATTTTTGTTGATAGCGGAAGTTACATATTAATTGTATTTTTCTATGTGTGTGCAGTTAAAGAGCATGCTCCACAATATCAACTTCTTCCTGGAATCTCTGGTTAAAGGAGACCTGCGGGAGGTGAAGGGGGTGAGGACTTTATCTTTACTTACTTTCATATCACCTGGATGATACATATACACTTTGACAGACCTCAGGTCAGTCTGGATGAACTGAAAAAAACAGTTATTCAGTTATTTTACAAGTTATTATTATCATCATATTTGCTACTGGTAGCCTCAGGATGGCGCTGTCTGTCCCCTGACTGAGGTGTTAACAGCCTCATCAGTACCGTTAATCTAAAATCTTGTTTCCTCCTCTGACTGTCTCTCTTCGTAGGATCTGAAGAAGCCTTTTGACAGAGCATGGAGGGACTACGAGAGCAGATTGTGAGTGATGATCACACTGAATTATCTCAAGTACACTGAGAGTGTTTACATGCACACTAGTATCTCTGTTATTATCTGTTTTTCGGAGTATACTGGTTATGTGTTTGTGCATGTAAATATCATATTTATGGTTTGTGAACCTCGATAAGTTCTGGTCTAGGTTCTGAGAAACCTTAAATTATGTCTGCTGGAGTACTGTGAGTGAGTGCTCGAGTAGTCGTAGTTCAAAAAAGAAACGTAATGTTAAAAGATATAACGATGACCTCCGTGGTGAAATGAAGAAAATCATGTCCACACGTGAACAAACTGGGAGCTCAAATGGGGAGCTCAGACTGACAAGACAATGAGAGCGGATCGTTTTAATAATGTGAAGCATGTCTTCATCGGGATAAAATATAAAAATATAAATAAAAAAAAGGAAAAATGTTGAAATGTTAGTTGCTTCACCTTCTTCTTATTTCTTCAAAATAGACAGATGTAATTTGTGGATTCAAATAAAACATTTAGTGTGTGTGTGTGTGTGTGTGTGTGTGTGTGTGTGTGTGTGTGTGTGCAGTAAGCAGGTGGAGAAGGAGAAGAGGGAGCTGGCTCGTCAGTATGGGATGGTGAGGAACGAGGTCAGTGGAGGAGAGATTGCAGAGGAGCTGGAGAAGGAGAGACGCTCCTTCCAACTGAGCATGTGTGAGGTCAGTGACTCTGCCTCCATCTTTGATCCCGCCTCCTCCTGCTTCTTCACCTTTATCTCCTCGGTCTTCTTTCTTCTTCTTATCTCTCCTCATTTTCTTTGTCTTCTTCCTCCTCCTCCTCCTCCTCCTTCTACTCCTACTCCTACTCCTATACTCCTCCTGTTCTTCTTCTACTTCTTCATCTTTTTCCTGCAACTGCTGCTGCTCCTCCTCCTCTTCTCCTCCTCCTTCTCCTCCTCCTTCTCCTCCTCCTCTTCTTTTTCTTTTTCTTCTTCTTCTTTTACCTCTTCATCTTCTTCCTGCGACTGCTCCTCCTCTTCTTCTTCCTCTTCTCCTCCTCCTCCTCTTTTTCTTCATCTTCTTCCTGTGACTGCTGCTCTTCCTCTTCTTCTTCTTCTTCTTCTTCTGCTCCTCCTCCTCTTCTTCGTCTACCCCTTCTTCTACCCCTTCTTCTCCTTCTTTCTCCTTCTTGTTCCTCTTCCTCCCCTTCCTCCTCATTTTCTTCGTCCTCCTCTTCTTCTGTTCTTTCTGCTCCTCCTCCTCCTCCTCCAGCTGCTCCTCATCTCTCTCTTTCTCTCAGTATCTGATTAAGGTCAATGAGATAAAGACGAAGAGAGGAGTTGACCTTCTGCAGAACCTCATCAAGCACTACCACAGCCACAACAAGTAAGCACACACGCACACGCACGCACGCACGCACGCACGCACACACACCTTCATGCAGTCAACTGATATAGTTATATTTACTGTGTGTGTAGTTTCCTGCAGGAGTGTGTTTCCACCACTCAGAGGTTGAAGCAGTACATGGAGGAGCTGAACGGAGTCCTGAACACGGTACGAACACAAGTACACTTAAATATTGTGTCTGTAATGAACACTGCAGCCTCTAGGGGGCGCTGGTAGACTGTTAGTGTTGTGATTTCGAGTCAAAGTGCGTTGGTAACAATGTTAGCTTCATTATTATTATTTGACACCATCGTTAAAGTTTTTACGGTGAACCCCCAAATATGAATTCATTTTTAGATACAAATTACTTCTTCTCTTAGAGATATGATGATTTTAGATGAGAACATGTAGAAACTATATACTACAGTACAACTATAGTATAATCTGTTGGTGCAATTATCACAATTTAATTTTCCCAATAAAGCATTAAATCCCTATATATGATAAAATACTCAACATAATAAAATAAGTAAACACATAAACTCAGTTAAATTTTTCTGACTATTAAAAGACAAAAGATGGAACCAGAAAACATGGATGCAAGACAGAAATTTGTCATTTGAACAGTAAAATATATGAATTTTACTTGCATATTTATGTGGATTAAATTATCTATTACTATTATATTTGAGTAGGTTTTATTATTTAAATTGTCTACCCAACACAGTCTACTGATACTGTATGTGGCCATGCAATTAAATTAATAAATAAAAAATGTTCTGCTACTTTATACTTCTACTTCACTACAGTTCAGAGTGAAATATTGTACTTTTATCTCCACTACATTTATTTGATAACTTCAATGACTTTGCAGATTCAGATTAATAACACAAAATATAATTATCAAGTACATTATGATGTGTTATTATATATAAAGATAAAACTTTATTGATCGCTTTGTGAAATTCACAAGCTACCCGGCACTATATATAGTAAAAACATTAAAGTAATGTACACATTAGTGTATCAACAATTATAATTCAACAATATATAAACATTATTATGAAAAGGGACATTCTGCAAAATGAGTACTTTTACTTTTGATACTTTAAGTATATTTTGATTCTAATACTTTTTGAATGCAGGATTTTTACTTGTAACAGAGTATTTCTATGCTGTGGTATTGCTACTTTTACTTAAGTGAAAGATCTGAGTACTTTTTCCACCACTGGAGACGTCACTACACACCTACATCATATAGCTGCAATCACATGATCAGCACTCACGTTGCCTTTATTTCAAAATAAGAGTGCACTTAATCTAAGATTTTAAAAATGTAATAACTAAATTAGCTGGGTGAGAACTAACAGGATCAGTTTAGCCTGATAACACATGTTAGTCTGGATTAGTTAGGACACATGTGGCTCAGGTGAGCTGTTTTGTGTCTGCAGGTGAAGCAGCGTCAGGAGGAGGAGAAAAAGCAGCTTGTGACTCTCAGAGATCAGCTGAGGCCGGTCGTCCACACAGAGCAGGTCACAGACACAAACACTGACACAAACTAACGTTATAACACCGTTCAGCAGGTAATTAATGTGTGTGTGTTAATGTGTGTGTAGGACTCTTTACCTAAACAGGTGTACAGTATGCATCAGCTGCTGGGAGACAAACAGTACGGGACCGAAAGGACAGGATTCCTCTACAAGAAGAGTGACGGGTAAAAAAAAAAAAAGAATACAACACTAACGTACACACTGAAACACTCAACAGTGATAATTAGTATTAGTAATATTAGTACTGTAGTATTGGTAGTAGTAGTAAGACTAAACCTGTGTGTCTGTTTGTGTTTCAGGTTGAGGAAAATGTGGCAGAAGAGGAAATGTTCAGTTCACAACTGTTACCTGACCATCGCACACGCCACGGTGAGTTCACCTGTGTGTGTACGTGTGATTAGCTGTAACCTCTGACCTTTAACATTAAAGTTATAATCCTTATAGTTATAATCTTCACTCTCTCTCTCAGCCTAATAAACCTCCTACCAGACTCAACCTGCTCACCTGTCAGGTTAAACCCAGTGTGGAGGACAAGAAATGCTTCGACCTCATCTCTCGTAAGACACACACACACACACACACACACACACACACACACATACACACATACACACACACACACTGACATTCCAGATAAAAGTGACATACAGATTTAGTACTGTATATTTGAAATATTGATCTGTATATAAATTGTATTTCTGCATAATTGTGTTTATACGTACGAGATAATACCCGGCAAGTTTGTACGTTCCATTATTGTGATGGATGACTCGTTACAATAGTCGAGCGTACAAACCTGGAGGGTATTATCCTGTATGTACCGCAACCACTCGCCAACAAAATGCCATATTAAAAATATCAGTCATTCATTTCATACCTAGAACTAATTTAGATCTCGTTTTTAAAATGTAAACATCGTAAAATACTGTAAATTTTCCTAGCCTCAGAATTCCTGCTGTTTGCGTTGCTATAGGCAACAATAAGATAAACAAGAAGGGTTTCACAAGGTTGAACCAAGAAGCTTTTTTTTGAAAAATCCCAATAAGTTTTGTTATTCTCTTACCTGTGTATTTCTCCACATCTCTTTATCTTCTCTTCAGTTTGGTCGCATTTTTCAGACTCGAGCTTCTAGCTTCACCATAGCTAATTTTATTTTGAAAGTCCTCTCTTTCCTCCTCTGGCCGTCAATTGATTTGGACCTCCGGATTAACGCAAATATCAAACACATTTGAGATTACATTTGCTTTGTTCTGATTTAGCGACTAATTATCTTTTTCTTTATTGCTGGTGGTTACCTAAATAACAGTTTAATGATTTAAGGTGCATTCATTTACAAATAAACATGTATGTTATAGATGTCCAGTTACACTGTTTAGTTACTAAAAGTTAATCCACAACAGAACAGTCAGGCTCCAGACTTTTCATTGGCCGTGGTATTAATGCACGAAACACTTTTACATGTGTTTAATATATACTCGTGTAATAAATATATACTTGTGTAATAGACAACAGACACTTTGTCCTCCAGATAATCGGACCTACCACTTCCTGGCAGAGGATGAAGCTGAGTGTGTGGCGTGAGTCAAAAATAAACTTTATTCTGATACCTATATTATATATATAAATATATATAGATATATCTGATATCATCCTGTATTTATGTTGACTATCATAAAAACTAAAAGATTTGGTATTAAAAGGTGTTTATCTGTGTGTTCAGCTGGATCTCGGTGCTCAGTAACAGTAAGCAGGAGGCTCTGAGCGTGGCTCTGGACGGGGGGATGAGAGGAGGGGGGAGTGGGGAGAGCAGTGTGGAGGATCTGACCCGGGCCATCACTGATGACATCAGGCGGATGCCAGGAAATAACAACTGCTGTGACTGTGGAGCTCCAGGTAGTCAATCAATCAATCAATCAATCAATCAATCAATCAATCAATCAATCAATATATAAATGACATTACATGAGTCATAAAAAACATCAGATATAGAGTTTGAATGATTACGGGATTCATTTATCAGTCAACCATCAGAAAATGAATCCGCAACAATTTTGATAATTGCCATTTTTAACAAAACTAAAAAATTCCCTTGTTCCAACTTCTGTTTTTATACCCCCGCGTTAACGTAGTCGCGGGGTATATAGCGCTCCGCGTGTTCGTCCTTCGGTCCGTTCGCATGTCACACTTTCGTTTCTGGAGCAGAACTCGGAAACTATTTAACTTAGGACCTTCAAATTTGGTATGATGGTTGACAGTGTGGTGTAGTTGTGCCTTTTGGGGGTTAAAAGTCTAGGGTGCACAAAATGTATCTATCTGTTTTGTTTCTGGAGTAGAACTCAAACTCTTGTCTTCTACTGACTTTATCCTGAGGAAGGTGAGCTAATAACGAGCTAGATTGTGCTCAATATACTAATTCCATTAGTTCCAAAAGGGCAAAACCTTTGGCCGTACGTTAGTAGGGGTCAAGCAGCGAGTAGGTGTATGTGAGCCATGCTCACTTTTGCCTTGTTCTTACTCTTCTATGAAAGTCAATCTAGAAAACTCAAATATATTCAGGTTTTTGGACTGTTGGCTCTGGGAAACTGTGATGGACCTTTTTTTACGTCTTTTAAACTAAATGATTAAGCAAGTAAATAATTGGCATATCATTTGATAGTAAATAATTGTTAGTTGCAGTGCTGATTAGATTTTTTTCTATCGTTACTTTCGATGCTATTGTCAGTGAAACTCATCTAATGGATTTGACAATGACAACAAACTTCAATTCTCTTTCTCTCTGTAGATCCTGGATGGCTCTCGACCAACCTGGGCATCCTAACCTGCATCGAGTGTTCAGGGATCCACAGGGAGATGGGGGTCCACGTCTCCAGGATCCAATCTCTGAGTCTGGACAGTCTGGGGACCTCAGACCTGCTGGTAGGTCTGACTTGTTAGCTAACAAGCTAATCCATCCTGCAGTCAGCTGGGTTTAGTTGAGTACTGACGGCGTTCAAACCTCACTTCTAAAATGTCTTTATCTGTATAATATGTCACAGACATGAAAAAGAGTAAATATTTATTTTTAATTCAACACTGCTTGCGTTTCAAAATAAAAGCCCTAAAGTATTTTTTCTGCGGACAGAATTCCTTCATTTGTAAACACAAGTCTTTCAGCAGAAACGCTGCCAGTGTGGAAACCACACGCGTGAGAGATGCAGCAGTTCAGCGAGGCAGCCGTCATGCACTGCTGCCGTGCCCAGTCTGGCCCGAGCATAGCCTTACCAATGGCGCAAGAGTTTCCCCAGTTTGCTGGTTCCCTTCTAGCTACTATACCAGTAGCGTCTCTCTAGCTTTAAAACTCAGCCTGTTACAGCCTCTGAAAGACCGAGAAAGAGGTTAAATATACTTTTTGGAAAGGCTCCAGCTGTACTGTATGTATGCTGTACGTACGAGAGTGCAGGTAGTGAGGTAATTCTGTCTTCTTTCTCTCCCAGTTGGCCAGAAATGTTGGTAACTCTGGTTTTAATGAGATACTGGAGGCGAACCTTCTGAGTCCGTCACTGAAGCCCTCCCATCACAGCCACATGTAAGATGCACACACACTCACATGTTATTCTAGTAGAAAATTGCTATTCTTTAAATAAAGTTGATGCTGTATATTTGTGTTGTGTGTGTGCGCAGGGGAGAGCGTAAGGACTTCATCCTGTCAAAGTATCAGGATGTTTATTTTGTGAGGCGGAGCCACAGCTCTAATGCAGCGCTGCGACTCGGCCTGCAGGAGGCGACCAAGAGCTGCGACATCTACAGTCTGATCCAGCTGTACGCTCAGAGGACCGAGCTGAGCCAGTCGCTGCACGCACACATACAGGTACACACAAATACAAGTATACACACATAACTACACGCACATACAATTGTACCCATACAGGTACACAGACGTATAGGTACAGACACATACAGGTGCACACAGATACACACATGTACAGGTATACAAACAGGTGCTATTACTCACACATATAGGTACAGCCACACAAAGGTAAACACACATCAGTAAACAAACAGGAAAATTCCCATAAACACACACACTCAGCAGTTTGTTTCCATGTCAACAGGAGAGAGGGGAGACAGCGCTCCATCTAGCCGTCCTATTGGCTGACAGGACGTCGCTGCACATCCTGGACTTCTTAGCTCAGAACTGGTCAGTGCTCTCTGACGATGTTTATGAGTGATGTCATCTCAGTTTATGTTAATGTGTACACTTGTGTGTACACCTGCGTGATCACCTATGCGTGCGTTTATGTCTTCAGCTCCAATGTGGACGTGCAGACATCAGCAGGAAACACGGCGCTGCACTACAGCTGTCTGCACAACAAGAGCGACTGTGTGAGACTGCTGCTGAGAGCCAGGGCCAACATACACATCAGTAATAAACACACACACACACACACACATGTTTGTACACTGTACATGTGAGGACCCTTGTGGATAACTTGTAAAGTGAGGACATGATTAGAAATTTAGTGAAAAGTGAGGGCATTTTCTGAAAGCAAGGACATTTTGAGAAAGTGGGGGCATGTTTTGAAAGTGAGGACATTTTAAAAATTGAGGACATTTATGTAAAGTGAAGACATTTATGTAAATTGGGAACATTTTTAGAAATTGAAGAAATATTTTGGAAAATGAGACATTTTTAGAAATTGGGGATATTTTATTTTTTATTTAAAGTTACTAGAAAAATATCTTCACTCTCAACTGATCCTCACAAAAGTAGAAGCATATACACACTTGTCCTGTTGATGGTTATGACGACAGAGATCATCTCAGTAATATTTTAACTCTTTGTGCGTAAACAGAGAACGAGTTAGGAGAGACGGCTCTGGATGTGAGCCGCAGGTTGAAGCACGGCCACTGTGAGACGCTGGTGAGGTCCTCACTCTGATCACTGTTACACGTCTCTACATGTGACTGTTGATGTCAACGTTACACTAACTGTAACTGCGTTGTGTCTGTGCAGCTGCAACAGGCCCAGTCCAACCAGTTTGACCATCACGTCCATGTGGAGTACGAGTGGAGGCTTCGTCATGACGATCTCTACGACAGTGACGATGACTATGACGACAAGGTAACCATGGCAACCAACAGCCGATTGATCTGCTTTATTCCTTCTTTGTTCAAGAAGAAAAACGTCAAGGTTGATTGAACAACACAGCTCTTAACATGAAATATTGTTTGTTTTCTGCTTTTGAATGAAGATTCTTTATTAAATCTAAAGTAGTATATCTGTTTTTCATTAAAGCAGTCAAGAAACGGATTGCCTGCTGTTACTGTAGGAACATCCTTAGTTGTCTCTACAATTATTGTTGATTGGTTAATACTAGGGCTTTCAATCGATTACAATATTTTATCACGATTAATCGCAAATTAATTGCACATTTTTCATCTGTTCAAAATGTACCTTAAAGGGAGATTTTAGTATTTAATACTCTTATCAACATGGGAGGGGACAAATATGTTGCTTTATGCAAATGTATGTATATATTTATTATTGGAAATCAATAAACAACAAAAAACAATGACAAATATTGTCCAGAAACCCTCACAGGTACTGCATTTAGCATAAAAAATATACTAATATCATAACATGGCAAACTGCAGCCCAACAGGCAACAACAGCTGTCAGTGTGTCAGTGTGTTGACTTGACTATGACTTGCCCCAAACTGCATGTGATTATCATAAAGTGGGCATGTCTGTAAAGAGGAGACTCGTGGGTACCCATAGAACCACATATCTTGAGGTCAGAGGTCAAGGGACCCCTCTGAAAGTGGCCAGGCCAGTTTTTCCTTTAGCGCAAGTTTGGAATATTGTTTAGCCTCATTCCCAACAAGCTAGTATGACATGGTTGGTACTAATGGATTCCTGAGGTTTTTGTAGTTTTATATGATGCCAGTATCACAGTTTCACTCTAGCTTTAAAATTGAGCCCACTACAACGAAAAAAAACGCAAATTGCGTTATTAGCTTAAAAAGATTCAAAGATTAGTGGCGTTAAAATGAATTTGTGTTAAGGTGTTATTATCACGTTAACTTTGACAGCCCTAATAATTACCAAAATGTCTGTATGCTCACATTGAGGTTTAAACCATTTATTGCAACAAAAGTAATTTTAGTTTAGTGGTGTGACCCTCACGCTTCTCCTCTTCTGTTTCAGAACGGTCCAGTGAAGAAGGAGCGCTCCATCTCGTCCTCCTCCTTCACCTCCTCTTTCTCCTTCACCTCCCGGGCCTTCAGCTTCAGTCAGCCCGGCTCCTCCTCCATCACAGCACCCTCCTCTGGAGGAGCTGGAGGAGGAGGAGGAGGAGGAGGAGGACTGCTCAGTGTGGGGAGGAGGCTCGCCATGGCTATGGAGCTCCACAGCCGGCCCTCTGGCTGCGCCTCCAGCCCCCCTCCTCCTCCTCCATCCTCCCCTGCACCTCCGCTGCCCCCCAGGGTCAAAGGTGAGCTCAGATTCTGATTGTTGTGTGTTTTATTATTGTATCTGTAATGTTTCCAGGCGCTTCTCTGCTTTCATCTGCTGCCTGACTGGAAAAAAACACACATTTCTTAGTCTCCATCACATTGTTGTTTGTGCCGAGCTGGGTGAGATCTTGTTATATCAGAAACTCACAAATAAAAGCTTGTATTCAGATAATGGACAGCATGAACAAATAGAGATCAGTTGCTAGTAAAGGCCTGGTTAGAAAACATTGGAGGAAGGTTGAATTTACCTGTACTATAATGTTTCACGTGGTAAATTCTGTATAATGTACATTTCCTCAGCATTATATTCTTCAGTACAACAACAGAGTCATGTCATACTCGTCACGTTGCTGAAGATCTTTCTCTTTTTAACACTGATACTGTTTTCATTCACGTATTAACTTAAATTGCGAAATAAACACTAGGTTCTGAAAAATCAATCCTCCATCTCTTCTTTCTTTCGTCCTCCAGCTCCCAACGTTCCTCCCCCTCCGCCTCCTGATGGGGGGGAAGGAGTTGGGGAGGAAGAAGAGGAAGAGGGGGAGGTCTTCTTCTCCCTGACAGGAAACAGAAAGTCAACGCCTCCCCCTCCCATCGCCGTCCGACACAAGAGGAGCTGCTCCGAGTCCAGCAAGCACGGTAACATCTGAGACACACGCAATTAATGCAATTAACCTGTCACAGTGATTCTGTGTTATTAACTAACTGTGTGTGTGTGTGTAGATTACGGGTTGCCAACCAGTCCCAGGATCTACAGCGGTCCAGACTCCTCCTTTAAGATGTGTGTGTGAGTATCTAAGACACAATCACAATTAATTACAATAAACACATCCAAAGGAGCGAGGCCTCTGATTGGACCCGTGGTAGGATGATGAGTCTCCATTTCTATAAACAGATTTCTATAGGCTTACAACTAAAGAATCATAACAAAACACAAGCTTTAAACTGAAGCCCAACAGGCAACAACAGCTGTCAGTGTGCCAGTGTGCTGACTTGACTATGACTTCCACCAAACTGCATGTGATTATCATAAATTGGGATGTCTGTAAAAGGGAGACTCGTGGGTACCCATAGAACCCATTCTCATCCACATATCTTGAGGTCAGAGGTCAAGGGAACCCTTTGAAAATGGTCATGCCAGTTTTTCCTCGCCAAATTCAGCACAAGTTCAGAGTGTTATTGTGCCTCCTTCGTGACAAGCTAGTATGACATGGTTGGTACCAATTCCTTAAGATTTCTAGTTTCATATGATGCCAGTATCTTCACTCTAGCTTTAAAACTGAAATTGCAAGTTGCGTTGATGCATTAAAAAAAATAGTGGCGTTAAAACAAATTTGCATTAACTTGCTATTATTGCGTTAACTTTAACAGCCCTACTTACAACAAATACATATATTATGACAACAATCTTCCTCAGTAGCTTCCGTAGAATCAATCACAGAACAAAACTCACACTATTGAAAGAACAAAAGTTGTGGACATTACAGCAGGTGTGCATAGATAGATCAATCAGAAACCATCAATAAAACATGGTGGTGATCATACTGGATGAATAAAAAGTGAGGAGCACTACAATGCTTTTTACTCCCACAGCTCTGATCTGATCACCTGAAGAAGGTTAGATGTGCTTATGTTGTATTTGTCGAAAAAAACTGTTTACGTTGTCTAAATTGTATTTATTCAGTGGTGGAAGCAGTATGGCGATATTTTACTTTAGTAAAAGTAGCATTGCCACACTATAAATACTCCATTACAACTAGTTAAAGTCTTGCATTGATCATTTTACTGAATTAAAATGACAGAAGTATTATCAGAAAAACAGCAGCCATATCAGCCAGAGAAGAGAGGGGCTCTGAGGGAAGGTGGTGAGCTTTTATCCTCAGAACCACACCGGCCCGGGTGGGTATTTAAGGTAAAAGTCAGGAGTTTATTCTCATCAGTGTGTGTTGAAACATGAAGAAGCTGAAACAGCTCTTCTTCAGCTGAACTGAGATACTATACTGTCTTCTGGTGGACTGAAGATGAATTACAGTGCAGAGTGTTCACACTGAGATAATAAACCTGTCTGTCTGTCTGTCTGTTTCCAGTCCAGGTTCTCCTCTCGGCTCGTTGACTGAACGACCAGAAAGAGGTACTTCCTGTCCAAAGACATCCTCCAGATCCACGTCTGTTTTATCAGTCTGGAGTCTGATGAATCCATCATGTGTAACTATGCTGAATGATAGCTCTCTGTAGGAGCTTTAACTTTTATTGCTATTCCTCCTCCACTGGTTGACTGTAAATTATAGTCTTTAATCCAATACTTTAAACAGATGCGTTTACATTTTCATCTGTGATATCATTGTATTTTGTTTGCTGTGTTTTTATACTTTATTGTAGAGCTGCAACGATTGTCTTAGTCTAAAAATTGGTAGAAAATGAATTGCCGACTATTTTGATAATCCATCAGTCAATTAACATTTGATGGTTCAAGCTTCTCCGATGTGAGAATTTGCTGATTTTCCTGGTCTTTGGGAAACTGTGATGAACGTCTTTTCTGGCATATAGACCAAACAATTAATAGGCTTAATTAAGTTTCTTGCAGATTAATCGATAATGGAAATAATTATTTTTTCCTCTTTCTTTTCTTTTAAAGCAAATATATATATATTGTAGAAAAAATTATCACACATCCAACTAAAATGGAAGGAATCTCTGCCTGTCCTTCGTTTTTCTCGACAACTGTTCATCTGATCGACTTCTGAGGACCCAAAGAAGTATCGAGTGCGAGCTCTTGAGATCTAAAAGACATTTTTATAAGTAGACTGTTATCTAAACAGTGTGTGGTGTATTGAGACGGGACCCCTATTCACTGTTCCACCACCTAACGGTATGCTGGCTACAGCTCGCTCTCCGACGCTCGCTACAATACTAACTGTTACAAAGCCAAAGGCATTCTGGGTACAGCTCGCTCTCTACAGCACAACTCAAACATTTCAAGCATCATCAATGTAACCTTCGTAATGAACGCTTTTGTTTCCAGAAATAGTGTGGTCCCAAATAGCTAGCTGTTGGCAAATGAAGCATATATGACGCAAGTATGTCATGGTAAGTGTATTGCTCAGGACCCAATGAAGTATAGTGTTGATACATTTACATTCTGTCTCTCTTTGAGGTTTTCGGAGAGCAGACAGTGACGGTAGCTCCTCCCACTTCCTGCATCCTGCCAGAAAAGCCCCGCCCAACGGGTCTCCCACCAGTCCGCGCTCTCAGAGCTTTGAGAATGACAGCAGACGCCACGCCCCCCAGCCGCTTCCTCGCAGATCATTGGTGAGATTTTTCAAATACCTTTAACTCCCTAGCAACCACCTAGAATCCCCATTGTAACCACACAACACTCCAGCAACCCTGTAGCAACTCGGGATGTCACGATACCAGAAATGTAATAGTCGATACCAATACCAGGGAAATTCCACGATTCTCGACACCCAATTTGATACCATGGTAAAAAACAAAACAATGAATCACATGTACTTCAACATACACTCCTTTATTACTGTTTGCATACTTGTTTTTATATCGCCAAGCAGGACTGTGTTGCCCACTGTTTGCTAACAGCTAACGTTACTAGCTCTCCTCCTGCCGATTTCAACACAGATTTGTTGTTCATAATGTAACATTATCGGGGAAATTTTCTATCGTCCCCGGAATGACGGGACTCCATTTGTCTCGAGCCCTGATCCCCGGTACCTACTGTAGAAAAAACGAGTACCGTCACGTTTTCCGACTTTTGACATAAACTTGGTACCAAATTACCTGTTCTCTTGACATCCCCAGTAGAAACACCTTAGAGACGACTATGTAAATCTCTGCAGCCACCAAATTACATTTGCTTTGACAGTTTAATTAATGAATGAATTAAAATAAGTTGTGAAAGTGTATAAGGGCTTAGAACATTATGATAGAAGTATATGATATTATGTCTCATAATTTGTTGCAGCAATTTTTGGGTTGATACCATTTGTTACACATATTTGGTGCTACATGTAACCATTTTTTACTACTCAAAAATTGATAAAAAATATCAATAATCCCTCCAAAATACCTTATTAAGACACCAAGACCTCGAGGAACACCATAGAAAAATTCATGCTGTGATTTTGGTATCAAAAACCTTTGACATTTGGAGATTTCTGAAAGAATTGCATTTTTCGGCGATTGGATGGCGATCACGTCTGTTCTGGAAACTGCTCAGAAACCCCCTCATTGTCAAAATACCTAAGACAGCCCATACATCCTCTGAATGCTGTAGGTCTTTAGTTTGTGGCTGTAAAGTTTCATGAGGCTGTGATTATCCTAGAGGCCAGAGAACCTATTTTCATTCACATATCTTGAGGTCAGAGGTCAAGGGACCCCTTCGCCATGCCAGTTTTTCCTTGTCAAAATGTAGCCTTACTTTGGAGCATTATTTAAACTCCTTCCCGACAAGCTAGTATGACATGGTTGCTACCAATGGATTCCTGAGGTTTTCTAGTTTCTTATGATATCTTCACCTTCACTCTAGCCCTGAATCTGCTACAGCCTCTTAAAGACAGTAAAAGTGGTAGGGTATGTTATGTTTAAACTAAACTTAAACTATTTGCTTACGTCCATCAGCCTCGTGGCACAACGAGCCGTCGAGTTGAGGCGCTGTACGACTGCCAGGCGGACCACCACGATGAGCTGAGCTTCTGTGAGGGACAGGTGCTGGTGGTCCTGGGACAAGAGGACTGTGATTGGTGGGTATGTATCATCATCCTGCCCTCTGATTGGTGCTCCCACTGGTGTGGACTATTCAAACAGTCTGCTAATAACAGGTAAACAGTGCTTTCTCCACTAGCCTAGCAATAGACGAGAACCTGTAACCATGGTAACTGTACTCAACAAAGTGGCGACAGCTGAGGCATCCGCATGCTCCGAAGAAAAAATGTATTTAAATAAAAGTCTTTACTTTTTGTTGACTAAAACTTACAATAATCAAATGACCAAAATGTGACTAAAACTAAAATATATTTTTGTCAAAAGACAAAATCAAACGTTCATCTACATTCAAGTGTCTCTAAATGTTCAGTAGATATATGAATATAAATCAATGTGTGTGTTTGTGTGTGTGTGTGTGTGTGTGTGTGTGTGTGCAGCACGGTTACATAGAGGACGAGCCGGACCAGAGAGGTTTGTTTCCGTCCTCCTTCGTCCAGCTGCTCTCAGACTGACATGAACCTGGACCGAGCCAGACCAGACCCAGACCGGTGCAGATCCTGGACCAGTATAGATCTAGACCACATCAATCAGTCTGGAGAACCAGAACCTGCAGCTCAGGAGAACCAACCAGATCAGTACTGAGCAGCAGAAGCTGAACCCAGATCAGACGTTCAGGTTTTTGTCCCACTCCACCTCCCAGGATTGGAATGATCTGGTCCTGACCAGCTTGGATGGTCCAGCCACAGTTCATGTTTTCATAGCAGCTAGCGTTTCTTACGCCTTCTGTTACCGTGGAAACGTTACGGATGACCTTTCGGTGAAGAATCTAGACGAGACTAGATCTTTATGTAGCTCGGGTCATGTGATAATGTTGCCATGGAGACTTGCTCTCACAAACTGATCGGCGACAATTCAACTCCGATGTTGACGATACTTTTATTTATTTATTTATTTTAAATTAAAAATAATATTTTATTAAGCGCACAGATACTTCACTTCAAAATAAAACAATCCACAGGACTTTTATTTTGAAGTTCAACAGAACAACTTTTTTCTGTTCTAATTTATTCTAATGTAATTAATGTTATTGATCTGGTGGAGATCAATCAGCACCGCTGTCCCATCTCAGGCTCCGCCTCCTTTGTGGGGCGGGGCTTACAAGGTCGAACAAGCGACCAGAGCACAAAGGATTGTGGGAAACTGAAGACCAAAGGATTAGTACCAGTCACCTGCTTTAAATTCAGGTGACATCAGAGGAGGCGGAGCCTGAAATGGGACACAGCTGATGCCTCGAGCTGCCTTCGATGTCACAAGATATCACCATGCCTCAGTGAGTAAGTACAACAGCGAGTTACTGCCACTATTACAAAACGTAATTTGCTTAGTTTCTCATGAAAACGAGAACATTTTCTCATTTTAACAAAATCTTTTTTTTATGCTATAATGACATTTTTTCTTGTTATCACAACACACCAAATAATACCGTTTTAACAAGAAATGTTTATGTAACTTAACGCTTTAGCTTGTTAAATCACAATTTAGTTTCTTGTTTTTACAAAATGTATCTCTTTAAAGTCCGGGTAAAGTAAAATCAGAGATTTGTTTCTACACATTATACATGTTACAAAACTAGTGCTAAAAACACGTGAAAAGACTGTTAAATATAGAGCACTGAATTGCGGAGTTAGACCGCTTTTCTCCATTTCTGAGTTCCGTATTTTTTGGATGGGCCTGAAACGGCCTGAAATCATGGCTCGATGACGCACTGGAAAGTCCAGAAGAGCCGCACGATTGAATTATTTTATCCCCATTCAAGTTAGCATAGGACTAACCAGTAGTTAGCCGGCTCGGCCATCGGAATCCTCCGGTGCACATTCTGGAAAGGTAGCGTGCAGCAGTGAGATAGCAAACATGTCGTATGTACTGTAACTATTGGGTGTGGTGTCTCAGCCTTCAGCGTGTCCGCCTCCAGTGTTCCACATCAGCGAATACTGCTTGTTTTTTCACGATTCTGAAACCTACTTTTACATGCTTAGTGATTTTAATAACACGTTTTTCTGTGGCGTGACAAACTCTGAACACATTCATTTTTGCTTTGCCCAGACTTTGAAGCAGATATAACAACGTAACGAAAAGTTTCATGATAGAACAAAAATTGATTTGTGGTGACAACAAAATGTTTCTTGTTGAAACATAATTTGGTATCTAGTGATAACGAGAAAAAAAGTCATAACATGACTTACAACATCTTATACTGGGAACTGAGCTGAATGTTTTTTGTTTTTTGTATCATGGTGGCAGCAATACACTGCCATGAGGAAGAACTTTTACAGACATCAAATTTCTCACTAGAACTTTTCTCATCTGGGTTTGATTGTGGCAACATTTACCTCCAGAGTTTTCGATAGAAAAAAAAACTCTTCGATTTTGTTTCATATTTTTTTATTTCATTCAAAGTGACAGCTGTGTGTTCATGTTTTGTTTGAGATATCACAGTGCTTCTGTCTGTTTGGTAACTATGAATGAATGAATGAATGAATGAATTGATGATCAGCAGGTTGTTTGATAAAAGAGAAAGAAATACCAGTTTCACTTAACAGAGTCACAGTTTAAACACGATGAGCTGAATTAAAGCTATGATAACTGAGCATACATCATACATAATTACTGGTTGATTTGATTTAATCTGTACCTTTCTGCATTCCTGATGGAAATTATCTCTAAATTTCCAGACTGCAGGGAATCTAATAAGCACAACTTTGGATTTATAGTCTTGTTACAATGACTTAGTCTGCAAATTACAAAACCTTTCATCCAGATGTTAAGTCCAGCTCAGGAGTCTGGAGGGCTGCTGCTCTGTCATTTAGTGGCTGAATGTTCCACATAAAGTGGATAATTTCCCATTTTACCAGCAGGAAGTTTTATCCTGGAGAAGCCAACAAAGTGTTAAATCTCAGCAGAAGACTATAAAAACAAGCAGCAGATGTTTCAGATTTTGACGACTCAGCAGTCAGGTTTCAAGAGACCATTCGAATTGTTCCAGACAAACCGGGTTAAACTCTAAACTGCAGCCGAGTTGACGACAGAACAACAGCCTCCAGATAATTCAGCATTTATGATTATTTGGCCTCAGTCTGCTTCAAACAAAGTACTTGTTGGATCGTCCAAAAGCTCCCTTTCCAACAGCTGCATCTGATACAGATTTGTTGGACGGAGCTCAGGGAGGCGGCAGGCTTTTCATTCCACCTTCCAGTGAGGCTGTTCGGAACAACTATTAAAAATTTGTATTAGATGTTGTACCAACAAGTTTGTTTGAAACAGACTGAGCTCTTTACGGAGCGATTTCACACTGGCAGGTTGGTCTGAATCTGGAAACAGAGCGCCAAAAATGTTAACAGTTTTTCCGATCCCATACAGTCGACGTGGAAGCGTTAGTCTCAGCTCGGTGTCCGTTCAGTCAGTCAGCAATCCCACTGGAAACCTCTGGTTCACATGTGTGGCGATAAGAAAGGTTAAGTTTGATGACTGCCGATCAGAACAGTAAACAACTGGTTTGGTTAGTACGCCAATATGCTCGATTTTACCAATTTGTACACGTTGATGAGCAGCTGTTTTACGAAATACATTGTTAAAGGGGACATATCATGATCATTTTCAGGTTCATACTTGTATTTTTACAGCGTCACTACAGCTGGGGGATTCTGGGTGTGTCAACTACACAGAGTTTAGCGGCAGTTTTACCGGTGATTGTATAGTTGTGACATCACAACCTAACCAAAGTCCTGATTGCTCGTTTAAAAGGCACAGTTTTTAAATACAGGCTGTGTGCATTTCTTTGAGGATTGACCGTTTTGATACTTTCACAGTATTTATATAGCACCAAGACCTGCTTTAAAGACACGGAAATCTCACTTTCTAAAATACCTTTAATGTACTTTGGGGGTAAAGTTAATCCCAAATCTTATTTTCAGTGAGATTATGGATGCATTTAGTCGATAACTATGTTACTTTTTCCTTCCAAAAAACAGTATTATTACCAGCAAAGACACGTCATTGAAATACAAGATGCTGCTTACTAGTCAGGTCAATCAGCTAAATTAGCTTCTGAAAAAAAGGTAAATTAATGCAGTGGAGGATAATTTTAACAAAATTAGTAGCTACAGTGTGCGATATCTTTCTTGAAAATTTCATATTTAACATATTTGAAAACAAAATCTCAGACAAAATATTAGTTAATGACCTTTCTACGCAACGAAAACGATGTGAAAACCAATTAAAAAGCAACTTTTGGAAGAAAAAATTACGAAATGCATAAAACCCCGCTAATTTACTAATTACTGTTTTAATGCGCTCTTTAGGCCAAATTATACTTCCTTCATATACGTGGCTGCAGGATACAAATGACAACATCTACAACCAGAGTACGTACTGACCATCCATGTGCAGGCCAGAAGTTATGCTCGGATTGTACTCGCCGACATTTTTCTCTTTCAAACACAGAATTCGCATAGTAGCGATCTAAAGGGCCGTACACATGCCACGTCTAAAAATGCGTGGAAAACGCCAGTTGTGACGCTTTTTTCCTTTCCAATGTGAGTGGGAGCTTGTGCTCCTGTCGCGTCTGCCGTTACTAAGCAACCAAATTATTTCTATCTCAGAACACAGCTGGCGCGCCCTGAAAAACAGACGCTTGGGGACACTTGCTCGCCACAATGGCGTCGCTCTTGCATTTGAGCGCGTCTGCCGTGTGTCTACATTGACAAAAATGGATTTGAGCTCACAAAAGACGCAGCATGTGAACGGCCCCTACAATGGACGACCAAACTCAGATTCAGACTCAAACTTTCTCAGTGTGAAAACGTCCTGAAGCTCCTCATATTGTAAACGAAGCCACAAGCATCCAGACGACTGTGATTGACAATCAGCAACAGTTTTTGTACATTCACAGTACAGTTGTGACAGCCCTCTGCGTGCTGTCGTCTCCCTTTAACAGGAAGTCCAGCAGAAAGCTGACCGACTCTTCTGCTACCTACTGGTCAGTCTCTACTCATTCATATGGTTGGTTATTTTTGGTTGGACTTACATTGCACTACATTTTCCACTCATCCATGCACCGCACACACTGGTAGTATTACTGATTGTTTGACTTTGTCCTTGTTAAGTTTTGTTGAATAAATCTTTAGTTAAAAGTCGTGCAGGATCTCCTCGTCTTTGTCGCTCCCATCAGCTGAGCTGTGACTCCGAGGAGTTACATCACGTCTGTCCATGCAGTTCACCAGTCTGCAGCTTTACTCACTGAGTCACATCTTAAAGTTGTTCTAAAGTTTAACTTTACCGCGTACCATTAACTTTGTCATCTACTGGTGCTGAAAAACTAGTTTAAAACACATCAAATTCTAATTAAATGTCCCTGCTTTAGTCAGTGAAATCAGCTGAAAACCTGCAGACTGTTGAACTATCGCGGACGACAGAAGAACACAGGCTGAGAACTTCACACAGGCTTCTCCAGCTCCATATATGGTCGAGACAGAAAGCGTCATTGGCTTTCATTCTGAAAATGTAAACGTGAAAGAAAACTTAAAAACATCGTTGTCCCATTTCTAGTTCAAGTCTGTCAGGACATCAACTTCCTCCACATCAGGACGGTTCGCGTTAAGATTCAGTTAGAATAAATGGATGGATTATAAATGATATAAAATATAAAATGTCTTGTAACATGGCCTCTTTGTGCCATTTCTTCTTTAGGGCAAAGTGCTTTGATTAAAAAAAGAGGTTATCCCTGTAAAATGTCTATAAAATCCAATAGAAAATATATATAAAAAGTCTGTGGTTGTTTCCCGCTCAGAGCAAAACTTGTGTGGTCGATCCTCGCAGACGGCAGAACAGTCTGTCTCTTTGAATAGTGGAGGGTCCCGAAAAACAGTCGGTATGTTCAAGTTGAGCTGGAACTCATTCAAACCAGCAGGAGTCTACACAGGGAGGATATCTGAGCCCTGCCCACCAGGTGGAGATGCCAGGTTTAGCTCCCACCCCTGAAAGGCTCCGTCCACAGGTAATCCTGGTATGTGAAAATGTCGCTGCCCAAAAGTGGCTTCAATACGGCATGCCTGGATGTCTGTCTCACGGCAGACGTAATAATTGACATGTAAGAAGTACGCAGGTCTGATTCCTGTCCAAATCTCCCAAAAACAAGACAAATCTGGCATCCCTACACGGTCCAGAGTTGTCCAAAATTTGAGCCGTCGTGCCGACGCCAGTCAATCAACCAGACTCAGCTGGATACGAGATGTAGCTGGTTCTTGGTCCGGCTGGTACAGCAGGTCTGTAGGTCAGTCAGCAGGTCGGTCCATCAGTCTTGTAGGTCCATTTGGCAGTCTATCGGTCAGTCAGTATGTCTGTAGGTCAGTCAGCAGATCTGTGGGTCTGTCTTTAGGTCTGTAGGCCGGTCAGCACGTCTGTAAGGCTGCATTCACACCAGATTTGGTGGTGCAGCGAAAATGCAAGGCTAGTGTGTTTGGGCTGCCGCATGGCGTGCCGAAAAAAAGAAACGCAGTGGCCTGCGGCAAAAAAGTGGAAACAGAATTAACTTTTGAATGAAGTTGACGTCACGCTTTGGTGGCCAATCATGTAATCGGTGATCCAGTGCTGTAACAACCAGCCATGAGGGAATAAAAGACGTTAATTGTCATGCAATCAATGGACCTTTAAAGTGACTCTCCCACATCGCCGCAATGCCCGATCTGTTGGTAATGCAGCCTAAGTCTATATGAAGGTCAGTCCTTCAGTCTGTCGATCTAAAGGTCTGTAGGTCAGTCAGCAGGTTAATTCGTCAGTCAGCATGTCTGTAGGTCAGTCGACTGGTCTGTAAGTCAGTCAGCAGATCTGTGGGTCTGTCTTTAGGCCAGTCAGCATGTCAGTAAGTCTATATGTAGGTCAATCCATCAGTCTGTAGATCAGCAGTGTGTAGGCCTGTTAGGAAGTCAGCAGGTCAGTCAGTACCAGGTATGTAGGTCGGTGGTTGTGTCACAGGTGCAGACTGATCTTTCCGTCCTTGGCGAGCTGGTGGATGATCTGCGTTTCAAAGTCGGCGCTGTGGACTCCGGTCTTCCTGAAGGCTCCAGCATAACGATTCTCCTCCCAGTAGTGATGCCAGTTCCCCTGCTGGTCGGCGCCGTAACCAAACACCGACACCTGAACACAGACAGGAAGTGATACCGTAACATACTGCAACACACTACTTAACCAGGTATGGCTGTACCGTCACTAAACACATCCTACGTTTGTACATTTGAGAGTGACGTGTGTGTTCTCATGGCGTGATGATGCATTTAAGAGCAAAGACTGTTTGGAAACTCCCTTTCTGAGGGGCATTCAGGGATACTCAGACAAAAATAATCAAACATGGATATGAAAGAAGGAAGTGAATTTGGTCATTCAAATGTGTCAGTGTCTCTCTTTACCAACAGGGCGAGTTTCCTCAGCAGTCTTTGTTCTCTGCTGCATTACAATATATTACTACAAACTGAAGTTTGACTGAAAAATGAAGGTGACTAAATGTTGTGTTGTATGTTGTTGTCAGAGATGAAGACATAGACTCCGCCCCCTCCTTCCTACCTGGTCACAGATGTGCAGAGCGAAGATGATGGCCAGCATGCCGGTGGACGGATAGCGACCGTGACCCTCGGTCCAACGATCGTTAGCATACTTAAAGAACGCCGGGTTCACCACCAGAACCTGCAAACACACACACACACACACACACACACACACGGTAACATGTTTAATGTCTTAGTGTTCATTAACTCTCTGTAGTTTTCACATATTGTGCAGTGAAGTGTTTTTATAAGGACTTGATAAGCACCTGCAGTTTGGTTTCATAAGTATAAATAAATAATCTGAAAACAGCTGAACGAACAGACACAAACTTTATGGACTCTAATCGAATTTCTTTAGCTGTGTGTGGAAAAAATGTATGTTAAATGTTGCTCTTGTTTTTCTTCACTATTACTGTGGCATTCAATTTAAATCATTTCAATAATTTAACTTTAGCTGTAGTAGTTAAAGGGAGAAAAGAGAATTTTTAAAACAATAACTGTAATAAAGATATAGACATGTGAAATGTTTGAAATATCTAAATAAATCAATTTATCACACATTTGTCAAATTGTAAACATTACATCTTAATGTTGATGCAAACAACTTTAAAGCAGAACTGAAAAATAGAAAAAACTAGACTGAAACTCAAGAGCAGAAGTCAAAACTTTCTATCTCAAAAAACTAAACTGTAGTAACAACAACAGCAACGACAAGTAACAGACTGCAAAGCGAGAGCATGATGGAGCATTTATATTACCTTGTCTTTATCAGCCTCCACTCGTTCTTTAACCCTCATGTAGGTCCTGAACACACACACAGAAAGAATTACTGGTCATAATATAATTCAAGTATTGCATATTATACAGTATTTTATGTTTCTCTTTATACATTTGCAAGTATATATTAAAGTATAAACTACATGTATAACACAAAGGTTTATTCATTGTCCTGCCTGATGTAAATGTTCAACTTCAGGTTAATATTATAGGCATATAAACATGTATTATTTGTGTACATAACCATAAATATGCCGCGCAGGTAAACAGACTCCGCAGTTTGTTTGTGTACTAGGCTTGTCGTGGTAGTCGGTGTTACAGGTGTTACACGGTGTTTGGGCACACACCGATTATATTACGTACCCACCGCCCCCACCATCGTTTTCCTTTTTTTTTACAGAAATAAAGCCCATTTAGTTCATTTTGGCATATCAGCGCCGTGTCATCAAAAGATAGTCGGACGACAGACGCTACAAACTGAAAGTGAATGCATCTTAAGGAATCTCAGCTCAGAGTAGCAGGAGACAGATTTCACACACACAGGACGAGAGAGTTGACAGACTGAGAGATGGCAGAGGATTTGGTGTCGAAGAGAAAAGCAAACGTGCCTATTTGGCAATATTTCAGATTTAAACCCAGTGCTATAGGACGGAGCGTTCACAGCCGGTGTGCGCGGCGCAAGGTAGACCCCTGCGGCCCTGCAGCGAAAGCTGGACCAGAGAGGCCAGACACACAGCCACCCGACAATAAAGATCAAAGTAAGCGCTCTACATATACTGACCATCATCTTTTCTTGTAAAATGTCCGGTGTAATCGGTAACACCGGTGTTGTCACAAGTTTATTAACCGGTGGGATATTTTCCTCACCGTCACATCCCTATTGTTAACATGATGTGGCATTCTCATCCTCCTCGACCTCTACTGCAGCTTTTGACACAGTCAACCACGCCATTCTTCTCTCCCGCCTTGAATCCTCCCTCAGCATCACCGGTACTGCCCTCTCCTGGCTAAAGTCTTATCTCACAAACAAACAACAATTCATCAACATCAGCAACGGAACCTCCTCCCCCGCTCCTCTGTCCCAAGGCGTCCAACAGGGTTCGGTGATTGGTCCTCTTCTGTTCATCCTCTACCTGCTTTCCCTTGGTAACATCATAATCATCACGCCATGGCCTTCACTTCCTGCTGATGCCGATAACGTTCAGCTCCACATTTCCACAAAAACCATCACCACTGCTAAACCCTCCACTCTGACCATCTGCCTCACTAAAATTAAATTGTGGATGCAAATCAACTTCCTCAAACTCAACTGTGACAAATCAGACGCGATCATCATCGGTCCAAAATCCCTCAACGAAACCACTCACAACTTTTGCCTCACCATCGACAACTCCACTCTGTCTCCCTCCCCTCACATCCGCAACCTTGGGAGTTCTTTTTGACCGCCACCTCTCCTTCGAACAACAACACATCAATCACATCACCGGGACACCGCCTTTTTCCATCTTAAAAACATTGCTCGACGTCCGCCCATCAATCTCCTTCTCTGCTGCCAAAACTTTGATCCACGCCTTCATCACATCCAGAATCGACTACTGCAACAGCATTCTTTACGGCTCATCATCCAAAGTCCTAAATAAACTCCAGTACTCCCGTGATCACATCACCCCTGTCCTCCAGAACCTCCACTGGCTTCCTGTCCCACAACGCTTCCAGTTCAAAGTCCTTCTCCTCACTCACAAAGCCCTCCATAACCAGGCCCCCTCCTACCTCACCGACCGGCTCCACCATCACACTCCTTCCCGCTCCCTCCGCTCCTCTGATGCCAACCTCCTGTCCACACCACTCAGAACCAAGCACCGGACCGAGGCGACAGAGCATTCGCCATAGCTGCCCCCTCCCTCTGGAACTCACTGACCAGAATAGTATTTTTATGCAAAATACATTAAAAAGTCACTTTTTTCTATCTGGTGGAAATTCATAACATATTTATACATATTGATGTACATGTCAGTGCTCGTAGTAAAATATAACATTCCTGTACAATACATATTTTTGTATATATGTCTTATGTTTGTAAAACATTTTTAATACTGTGTATTTCTATATGTACAGTATATGTATATTTCCTATGTTTTTTCAAATATATTATCTAAATTATTGCTACATTATGAAGATATTACTTATATGTTCTTTCGATTTTGAATATATTCCTATTTATATTATTTGCCGTGTCTGATGCTTCATGTGTATATTTCTAGTAACTCTGTTCATATTGTATACATTTCTACGTTTTAAATATATTCTTATATTCTCAATGATGTATATTCAAATATATTTAATATAATGTAAAAAATATTTAAATTCTATATAATTAAAACCCATTATCTAATACATTTTGCCTTGTCCGATGTAAATGTTTCATGTATTGTGTGTCTATTTCATTTACATTTAGATTTTGAATATATTTTTGTAAATCTTTTTGGGGTTTTGAATATGCAGTTCCAACAAAAAATTGAACATCATAACTATTATTAATTATTCTATTAGGTAAACCCACTAAAACTGACAACTGAGTGTATTTCTCTCTATATTTGCTGCATTTTGAGTATATTTGTATCCATATTTTGTACATTTTGACTTGGCCGGTGGACAGCGCGCTGGTCAGCCACTCCAGATCTCGTAGTTTGAACGGCAGTAGAACAAGGCTGACGCCATGATCTACGTCCACTGCGCTCTCCGGGTACAGGAAGTGATGCGTCGTCCGATTCCCAACGTCTTTCTCAAATCCTTGAGTCACTGCCTTGTTCATCCTGTGGAGGAGAAAGGTGAGGAAGATGAGTAGAAGGAAGATGAGGAGAAAGGTAAGACGTGTGTGTGTGTGTGGGTGGATACACGTACCGGATTATGGAGTTGTGGGAGTCGATCAGGTTGCCATTTCCTGACCGTCGCAGGTTGCCGGAGTTGCCGACCACCGCGCAACTACGGCAACGAGAGGGGAGCGGCCTGAAATCCACAGTGGGCGAGGAAATGACCTTGAACATCTCTGACATCACTTCCTCTAGTGACTGGTCGTTACCAGACCGCTGAAGACTCTGGAGAAGTGGAGCACATTGCATTATTAAGTCGAATTCCATTAAAATACACTTTCCAATAGCTCAATTGTTTTCCATTCTTATTTAATGCTGTAAAGCAGAGGTTCGCAAACCTTTTCTGCAGGGCCTCCCTTTTGTAGATAAAAAATAATTTTCAAGCCCCACCACCTAGGCCAGTGCAGAACCATGCACCATTAATATTTAGCCTCGCTGCGCCCGCCCCCCCTTTTACAGTATAACTACAGCATACAGCTCTGGTTGTTCTTTTTTAGCTCACACAGAGTAAATACAGTGTACTGAGGATCAGACTGATGATGTTAGCAGCACATCCACCCCTGCCCTCAGCCCCCGCCCATGCCCCCTGCCCCCATTTAATCTACTAATGGTTTCTGCGGCAGGACGTAATTTATAAATGCAGGAAAAAACTCAGACGTTTGTCTCCTGACCCAGACTGCTGACAGCTTCTACAAACACAAATTTAAGATTTTTAAGATATTTTCTGAAAATACAGATTTTCATTAATGGTCCTGACTAATTACTTAAAGACATTTTACACATCTTCTTTGGTTCTTTGGTGGTTCCAATAAAAAAAACATTTGTTCTGTGGTTCAGCTGATTTTACAATTCTCAGTGTTGACACATCAATTCAGTGCTGTCAAGACACTTCCAGTGTGCAGCCTGCATCACTGTATAGGGGCTCAGACTTTGTTATTGCTCTTACATCAGAACACCACATTATTAAAGAAAGCAAAAAAGACAAATGAAAATCTTATTTGTTTACAATCCTTTTTTAAAACTTCTTTTGGTGATTTGCCTAACTGTTAATTTAAAGCATCAATATCAAGTATTCATATTATGGTTATCTGGAGTATAATAATTGCTTGTGGACATAAGATGTCATAAAAATGTCAGAGTATAGTATGCCATAAAAATGTCTTAAAAGTCATAGTATAATATGTCATAAAAATGTTAGGAAACTAGAATCCCCCAGGCATTCCAGAGATATCATGTTCACGAGAATGGAGCGGACCTATGTACGTACATTGGTCATTATAAAGTGTCATACTATAGTTTGCCATTAGAGTCATCGATAATGCCATTTAAAAGTCATAGAATAGTATGTCATCACAAAACTTTCTGGCTTTTTTGCATTTTTTTCGACAAACTATAATATTACTTTTTTTCATGACTTTTTTTGACAAACTATAATATTACTTTTTTTCATGACTTTTTCCAACAAACTATATTATTTTTTTTTTTCATGACTTTTTTCGACAAACTATATTATGACTTTTTCCGACAAACTATATTATGACTTTTTCTATGACTTTTTTCAAAATACTATTCTACGACTTTTTTTTCATGACTTTTTTCAATATACTATAATATTACTTTTTTCATGACTTTTTTCGACAAACTATATTATGACTTTTTCCGACAAACTATATTTTGACTTTTTTTCATGACTTTTTTCGACAAACTATGCTATGACTTTCGAAAAAAATTAAAAAAAGTCATAGCATAGTATATTGAAAACAAATTCATAATGTAGTATGTCGAAAAAATATTAATAGGTCTTATTATAGTATGTCGAAAAAAGTTATAGTATAGTATGTTTAAAGAAATGCAAAAAAATCATATGTCATATGTCAAAAAAAGTCACAGTATGTTGAAAAAAGTCATACTATAGTTTGCCATTCAAAATTTGATACGAAAGTCATGCTATACTATGCCATAAAAATATTAAAAAAATTAATAGTTTAGAATGTCATAAAAAGTCACAATATAGTATGCCATAAAAATATCATAAAAAGTAATAGTATAGTATGCAAAAAAAATCAACATTATTAGAAATTGCTCTATTCCTGCTTTATCCTTACCATCCACCATCTGAGCGCCTCAGGGTCAAAGTTGTTGTTGGTGTCTCGGAGAACGGGCTGCTGTTTGGGGTCATAGCGTCGGCTGAACCAGTCTGACCCCCCCAGGTCTGAAATACAGGACTTGGTACAACCACATGACCTGAAAGAGGACGACACAGAGGAGTCACACATGGACATAACAGGGAATCATGGGATAGAGAGTACATGACCTCCTGCATGTTACCTCAGGTCATGCTGGGAGTTCTCTTCAGGCTTCTCCATGGCTTTTGGTTGGGTGGCGCGGGGAGGAAGGGGGGTCTTAAGAGGGTGAGGGGTCAGATCAGCAGGAAGCGCCGTGGGTTCAACCACTGCAAACACGAAGAAGATGGCATCATCCTACAGCTCCATCAGGCCATTTTTGGCAATTTTCTGTATTGATGGAGGAACACTTAAAAACGTTCTGCTAAGTTTTCACACTTTTGGTTTGTAAGACCTTTTTACCCCAGTGATGATGATATCAGCTCACCTGTCTCCCTGCCGGTGGGCGTGGCCCGGCTGATGGGCAGGGCTAATGACAGCGGCAGGAAGTGTCCCCTCTGGATACTCTGACTGGCGAGCATGAGGAAGAGGATGGCAGCGGTCACCATGGCAACGCACAGCTTCCTCCTCAACAACATGGCTGGACGGACGATGAGTGAGCAGCAGCGGGAGGAAAGGCGTGTTGAGCTGTCAACGTTCAGCCTGCTATGTCAGCATATTTGGACTGCGTCATCTGTTGTCATCTGAACATTTTCGTCCGTTCTGTCATCTCTTCACTCAGCTTCATCTCCATGAACCCTGAACTTTCTGTCCGGTGCACCTCGCTACTTTCTGATTGGTAGACAGGATCTATGGTCACACCTGGGTAAGGTAGAAAGACACAGCGATATCAGCATCATCAAAAATAACCAGATCAAGTATTATTTACATTATAATACATAACAGAATTATGTTAGTGTAAAAACCTTAAACTTTCTCCCTGTAGCTGCACACATTTGGCACTAGTTTAACTGCAAACTCTTGGACACAATAATGAAAACGGTGGAACCAGACTTGAGGATTGGCTTCCTGCTCAGTGTTGCTGTTGGACTGCTCTGCTAATAGCTCATCCATTACAGATATGATGTTCTGAAGCAGCCTTCATGACGTTAGCTGGATAACGGAGACCTGGTGACTCAGTAATTCTGAGTTTAGAGACACTATCCGTTAAACAACTATGTGTTAACAATACATGAGAAAATGTAGCTATAGCAAACCAAATAACCAATTATTAATAAGAAGATAACAAAATAATTATCTATCAAAAAATATGTATGTTTAACAATACACTAGTGATCCATAACAAACTAATCATCAGTGACAAACTTTTCTATAAGAAACGTATTATCAATAACAAAGTAATTATCCAAAACAAACTATTTCTAACAAAGTAATTATCCATAACAAACTATAACAAATTGTCCAAAAACAAACTATTTCTAACAAACTAATTGTCCAAAAAAGACTATAACAAACAAATGATTCATACAAACTATGACAAAGTGTCCATAACAAACTATTTCTAACAAATGATTCATACAAACTATGACAAAGTGTCCATAACAAACTATTTCTAACAAATGATTCATACAAACTATGACAAAGTGTCCATAACAAACTATTTATAACAAAGTATTTATCCATAACAAACTATTTAACAAATCTAATATCCATAACAAAGTTTATAAACAAATTATCCATGAACTATTTATGACAAACTAGATAATGAGCTTGTACAACATATCAAACGTGCAAAGCAACAACACAGATGAGATCATCAAAGCTTCTGTTCACTCACAGGAAACAACAACAACAACAGTGAGGTTCAACACAAAGAACATGAAATCTGTATTATAAGCAGACATATTGGTGTTGTTGATGAGGATGATGATTGAAGAGTCTTTTTATGACATTATGACATCATCTACAACAACAGCAAACACACTGCTTTCTACCTTGAATAACACAGGAAGAGGAAGGCAGAGAGAGGTCTGGCTTTTGATTTTTTGCTGATGAATGGAGTCACCCTCTTCCTCCCTCTTCCTCCTACACCCCACCTCCTCTCTCATGCAGGAATGTCTCCCTGCAGACGGAATCGCTCTCTGAATACCAATCAGATCTGGATTCAGTTCAGCTTCTCCTGTTTCAGCTCTCACTCTCCTCCTGTCTGCTTCAATGTCTCTCTCTCACCCTGTGTGTGTGTGTGTGTGTGTGTGTGTGTGTAGTCTGAATCAGCTGACCTGCATGTGTGTGTTTGTTTGTTTCTTCACTACTCGGTTGTGTGATATTTATTTCATGTTTACTGTAACTGCTTCAACACACAAACACACAAACACACACACACAGTGCTAATAGCATTACTTTTCCTTCCACTAGCAGCTCTAAAGCTCCTTTCAAACCTGCACCGCGTTACATAAAGGTGATGTCAATGCCAATACATTTTCAGCCGGATCAGGTTGACTGCAATGAATGTATCATTTTAAAGGAACAGTGTGTTACATTTCAGGGGATCTATTAGCAGAAATGGAATATAATATTCAGGACTATGTTTTCTTTAGTGTATAATCACCTGAAACTAAGAATCGTTGTATTTTCGTTAGCTTAGAATGAGCCCTTCATATCTACATATGGAGCGGGTCCTCTTCACGGCGTCCCCCATGTTGCACCGCCGTGTTTCTACAGTAGCCCAGAACAGACAAACCAAACACTGGATCTAGAGAGAGACTTTTACATTTTTATGTTACTTGAAGGTCACCGTAATACTCTGACACGCTTGTGAAACTGTTGTAACATGAGCCGCTAAGTGTAAAACCGTGGTACCGCCAGCCGCCGTCTGATTTGCATTGCTCCTAAAGTAGTGTTATTATGGTATGGATCACCTCTGAGCGAGGGGAACGGAGCAACCACGGTTTTGCACTTGCTGGCTCACATTGCTGCAGTCTTAAAGGGAGGAGTGAGCGGAGAGGTACTCAATTGGTTGCAATCTGCAACCACATCGCTAGACGCCACCAAATCCTACACACTGACCCTTTAATTATCTCACATGCTCAAGCTAAATGAAATCTGTTTAATAAACCACACAGCGAACTGAGGAGAGTTACATTTCAGGAGTTGATGGTGTTTCTGGTGTTGATACAAATCTCACTCTGTGTAGTTTTAATTTTACATTTTGGGAAAAACACTTAATCACTCTCTTGCCAAGAGCTCCCTGACATGATGAACACCACTCTCATACATTTCAGTTTAATAAGAACACCTCTAAACGTTCACTAATTAGCATGTTGTATCTTGTTTGTCTGTCTTGAAAAGTTAACGGATCACTCAAGTTATTACAAGTCTTGTGTCCTGAGTGGACATGAATGCATCCATAATGTAACACCACTAGTGTGGCTTCTGAATATGAATGCTGAATGAATGTTTTGATGTAGATATTCATTTCCACCTTGCTTGGTTTCCCACTTTGATTTAACACTATTACCTATTGTATCTCACATAGGGTTGGCCCAACAGTAATGGCACGTTTCCACCAAGCAGTCCAGTTCAAGTCAGTTCGTTACACATTATAACTGTTATATTTGCATTTCCATTTGCAAAAGTTATGGATGGTACCAATAGAACCACTCCACTCTTGGTACCAACTCGCTCGAGGAAGCGAGCTGAGCCGATACTAGAAAGTGGAGTTAAAACCCTGCAGACCACTGATTGGTCAGAGAGAATCGTGCAACTAGTGCGACACGGGACATCCTGCACAAACCTGCCATTTTTAAATAGCCAACTTGCCGTCAATAGCGACCACAATTGAATTCACTCAAACCAGATGTTAAAAAATAGCAGCTTGTAAAACTATATCGTACACTACGTCATACAATCGACGTTTCTCTGTTTGGTTGCCACTGAAATGATTCAGCGAGTGTCCCGTTGAAGATGATGTCACGGCAAATGAATGTGCCGCCGCTACGGTGATCAGCTGAGAATCCCATCTACAGTGAGGAGGTACTATCCGCAGTGGAAACACGGCTAGAGAAAAGGATCCCATACTAAAGGTGAGTCGAGTCGAGCAGAGCGGTACCATGCAGTGGAAACATGGCTTCTGTCTTTCTTTGTCTTACTGCTCAGACCCTATATCTAACAATTTAATTACATGCAGCTCTTTAAATTATCGGATTTCAAGTAAAGATAGATATTTTGAACTCAGTTAGCATTCAAAACAAGATTCTCATAACTCTCCATTGGCTAAATAGAAGTAACAGTACTATTATTTGTGCTTATTATGAGGGTTTCTCATGGTTTGCAAGTGCAGGAAACACTTTGAATGAGCTGATTTTAGTTGTTAAGGAGATTCTCCTCATGTCAGACCAGTCTGGAAATAGAGTTTTTCCCCTTCGACTGGGACAAAAGAGGTAAAAAAAGAAGAAAAAATCAAACACAATGACACAAAATATTCCAGCTGACAATTTTCACCGAATGTTGAGGCTCATTCTGTAACGTATTTAACATACACAACAAACGTCTCTGTCTGAATGGCAAAAATACTTTGTAACAGAGAGATAAAGACAAAAATGTGGTGTATTTCCTGTCTGGAAAACAAGTTCAATCTTACTGTGACTACTCACTGAATCACTGAATACATCAAACCACTGAAACTGTGATTTTGCAAAACAAGGCCAGAGGAGACGAGTCAGGACAGATACTGGCACATCATCAAACAGACACATATTTGTTCATGTTACTTGTATCCTCCCCAGGCGGGAAAGTTCAACGCTCTCAGGAGCAAAGCTGGGAAAAGTTTGTGACAGCTAAGCTCCTGGATTAGTATCTGTATTAGCATTTTAGTACTGAGCTATAGACTGTGTGCCATGTTGACTGTGCAAACGTGTCCTTGTACAAAGGACTTTAACACAGAAGTAGTTCAGAACAAAGCGATCGGCTGGATGTTTGGTCTGGATCCAAAAGTCCACACTGAAAACAGGGACACATGGATCAATATCTCTGTTAAAA
Source organism: Sebastes umbrosus (assembly GCF_015220745.1). NCBI lineage: Eukaryota > Metazoa > Chordata > Actinopteri > Perciformes > Sebastidae > Sebastes > Sebastes umbrosus. The sequence continues at coordinate 20,702,393 of NC_051269.1, read as the reverse complement.
ATTAATCATTGGAATGAAGTCCAAAACTAAACACATTGTTAAACAGGCCGTGAAGAGTGAGAAGTTATTTAAAAGGCGTACAGTTTCCGTTTCTCTTGCTCACTTTTCAGACATCAGAATACACAACATTGCCGGCTCCATCAAGCTGTTTAAGAGACAGGAGTGACTTTTAAATGTTAAATGTCTTCATTTTTATTCAGACATGATTAAAACATGAGCCGAGAAGCCCCGAATTGACTCCCATTTTAGTCAAATCACTGTGATGGAAGCGGAGGGCCGAGCGATGTAGAGCAGATAAAGAATCATTCAGTAAGGCTGTTGAATATTTATGTAAGGGATAACGTACAGCGAGCCGGTCATTGTTGTGAAAGAATCCCCGACAGGGCGATGCTGCACTGCTGTCTCCAATCGCCCTGAAGGGGATTCTTTCACAACAAAGACATGCTAGCTGTACATTATCCCGCTTATTACACAGCTACTTACTTAAGAAATCAATATTTTGACACAAAAAATGTCCGCTAGATTCCAACATTGAAGCTGCGCCCATAGTAACAGTCTGTTATACACAGCAACGGTCTGTTATAGAGAAATTACAGACCGCCGAACACATTGATTGACCAATCAGAATTGAGTATTTCAACACAGCCGTGTAATAAAAAATGCAATATATCTGTAAAAAAGAAAGAGAATGAAGCGCACGACAAAGTACTGAAATCCGATTTGCTCACATACTGCAGCCTGCATCTACAGAGTTTTGCTGAAGGAATCAGGAATTGAAGGAAAGTTGAAAATACGGAGGAGGGGGACAGCTGGTATGTTTAATACTGTGGTTATTCAAGGGTTCAGTGTTTCCTGGCGTTTTATTTTCTTTGAGGATAAGAGAAGATACCGTCACCGTATACCCAGTGGAAAGTCAGGAAGGTATGAAGGTATGAAAAAACAGATACTGCCGAAGCCTGCTGCTTTCTTCTCCATAGCAACGAGGAGCAGCTGAGGCTCATTGGAATTTAGAGCCGCCCACCAAACTGACAAGAAAAAAAACAGATTTCTCTGAAACTAAGTAGAAATCATTAAATGAATAAACTGAAAGTCAGAACATAAACTTGTAGTATCATTAAACCATCCACGAGACTCCTGAGTTTATATATATATAATTAAAAGAAAACTTTGAAATGAGGATTTACAGTGGGGAGAAACAATACACGCGCATGGTTACCCGTTCAGACAACCCCACAACAGCGACTACGTTTACATGCAGAATGTATTCAAATATTTGCCCTTATTCCAATAAAGACAATATTTCTACTACTAATATTTCCATGCAGTCATTCATAACGATCAAAATATGGACAATTGTAATATAAAAATAGGATTTTTTTTCAAAGTTTTCCTTTCTCTTCAACCACCTTCTTGAAAAGGTCAGTGTTTACCTAGTCTTTCAGAATGTTTAAAAGTCGGTGTGTTTCTCCTTACGACCAGAAATGTGGGCTTTTCTTTCTGTCATGCATCTCTACCCCAGCCTCGCAAACTGTTAGCTAGTTGGTTTGAGCCGGCCGTAAACAGGCAGAAGGCCGCGTGTCTCAAACTGCGGTGAAAACCCCAATTGAGACGCATATTCTGAATGCGCTACGTACATGTCCAAAGAATGCTCCTAAAACGCGAATAATATCGACACATGTCTTAATTGGAAAATACTCACTTCAATTTCTTCTGAGCGATTAATTCGCACGTCAAAACATTTTTTCAAACTGTTGTTTTTGTCACGAGTACTTTGACACAGAACTCAAGTATTACACAGCGAAAAAGCGAGATCATTTTTTTCCGTAAAGAGGTTGATTTTTCTGAGCTTTCGTACCACGAATAAAGGCATCAACAAATCATGCTGTGCGGAGCGTACATATTCAAGACGTATTGTAGGCTACAACAACACGGAGGATCCTTAGTCCGAACCAAGATGGCAAACTTTATTACTCCTTTCAACCTTGACACAGACAGCACATACCAGATGCACTCTTACCTTTCACAATAAAAGCCCTAGACATTTACACTGCGTACTGTAACTGTTTACCAGAGGCAAACTCACTCAGACCATTTAGCTAAAAGGAAACTCAATAAAGTAGCTTACAGTAGTTTAGACTATACAACAGTTTAGCTGAGACACTCTGCCAGTCGCTGCTCTGGGTCAATAGGATCTCAGCAGCTGGTCCTCTACCTACGCAAATCTATTCAACCCTTTTATTGAAAGAGTGTTAAAACTATCCCAAATATGCATCGCTGCCGGTATGAATACTTTTGATGCAAAATATTGGAAGGCGAGTATTTTGCATTTACAGTACATGTCGTTTATTTGTCACACCTTTGGATTAACGTAACGGAATATGTTGTTTACATGACCCATATCAAATTGGGACTAATGTCATATTCGGACTAATAGAGGAGTATTAGTGTGCATGTAAGCATAGTCAGAGTTTAGAGGACAGAGCGGGGTTAATGGCTATCAGCTGAGTCACAGTGTCTGCATGTTATTTTAGGGTTTGGAGGGTGGGGGTTGGAGGGGTGATTAATGCTTACATGGTTTCCCGTACAGAGAAAACCATGTGAAAGCACTCCTTCCTGTTTCTCTCTCTCACTCTCTGTAACCTCTGACCTCTGTGTTGACACCAGAATGGAAACCAGCTGCTCTGCTGATGGGAGTGCAGCAACGAGCTGGAAAATAAAGACACCACCGAAGAAGAATGGTGTCTGTTCTCACACTATCTGCCACAGTGATTAATATTAAGAATAATTTGATCTACTTTGTTCTGTTCACATAGTTTGGAGAGGGGATGATTAGACTCTGCTGTCTGTTTAACTGTTGTTTTTAAAGATTTGTTTTGCCTTTATTTGATAGTGGACAGTAGAGAGATGAAATGAGAAGGGATAACATGAAACAAAGATCCTTGTTGTAGGTGAAGCTCTTTGCTGTGATTTTCCATGAGAACATGTCTTCTACAATTTAAAACTCTCTCATTTATTGTATTTTAATTCTAAAGTGGATTATTAAAACAGATTTAAAGGGTCAGTTTGATCAAATTACATAAAAACATATTCTCTCTCTTTCACTATAACGGTATCTGACCAGTCATAGTTTTGATTTTATTTGTCAGGTTTGAAGATATTTGTTTCAGATTTTTCTGTATGTTTGGTATTTCTACCCAAATACAATAGAGGAGACATTTTTGCATTGTTTTGTTTAGTTTATGTTGGCTTATGCAATTACTTTCTGTCCTGTAACATCGGGGTACTAACTTGGGATGTTACAGAGAATAACAGAGATGTTATTTTATGTTTCCTGCCCAGTGACTACAGATGTAAATTAGCTTATAGTTAACTCTGGTACAGCTAGGAAGCTAAGCACTGTCAAATAAATAAATCCCAGCACCTTTTTGATACCAACCAGAGTGAGTATCAATAATTGTCAAGTACTGAAAGTTGACGTCATATTTCTGGTCAGATTCATAATCTTTTGTAGGGATGCACCGATACCGATACCAGTATCAGGTCCGATACTGTGCTCATATAAACGGCTCCGATACAATGGCACCGATACCACTTTACGGCAGCGTGACGTTAACCTCTCGTCACCATCTTTCTGGTCCTATCGCACGCGCTCACGCTCCACCTCCCAAACTGTGCGGGCGAGACGGGCCAGTGGTGCGCCCGACCCCGCGGGACCGGGATCCCACCTCAGGCGGCGTGCGCCGGCCCTCACTTTCATGCGTCACAGGGTTATGCTTGCACCTTCTGACTCGTGCATGTGTTAGACTCCTTGGTCCGTGTTTCAAGACGGGTTGGGTGGGTTGCCGACATCGCCAAAAAACATCTGGCACCTTTTACGTGGGCCGAGCCCCGCCCTTGGAGCACCGTGCGGTTGGGGCGCACTAAGGACAGTCCGCCCCAGTGACACTTTGGCCACGGGACCCGGGAAGCACCTTCGCCCTGAGCCTTTCCAAGCCGACCTAGAGCCGGTCGCGGTGCATCGCCTCGTATGTGGGACTCCCCAGCCTGCCGTGTGTCGCTCACACCCTCCAACTGGCTGTTAACGAGGGTCTTTTGGCACAGAGAAGTACTCGTATTGGTACTCGGTCACGGCGAGTACCCAAATGTAAGTACTTGTACTCGTTCTGAAAAAGGTATCGATGCATCCCTAATCTTTTGGATTTATTCTTTGATCAGAACTTGAACTAATAATTAGAACATTTTTAAAGGATATCCAGCCCTACTGAGCAAGTGTTAACATTTCATTTCTAATCCAATGTGTTGGAACAATACAAAACAAACAAACACAGCACTGTCCTGATGCTGCTTGACTGCAAACATTCATACATTAACACTCTAATCTACAGTATCTGTTAGTGTGATCTACTGAACACGTCCTTCACACTGAGCCACGAAGGACATTATCACAAAAAAGTTTCCAGGTCCTGAAGAAATAAACTAGAATTACCACCTTGTGGTTTATGTCTCTGCCAACCAGTCAAGTTGCAGTTTACATCCATGTCTGTTCAAAATGTCATCACTACATCATTAAATCATGTTAGACATTTGTGTGAAATTGTCATAATCAGTATATGAATTCTTGAGTTAGGGCCAAAAAATGTGTTTCTGAGGTCACAGTGACCTTGCCCTTAGGGCTGCGGTCAAAGTCTTCATCTTTTAGGAACATCCCTAACTGAGTGAAATGATCCAGAAGTATCTAAGTTGCAGCCATGATAAGAGCAGTTTCTCTAATTCTCTAAATGCTAAGGAAAGGTGCTTCAATGCTTCCTTTCTTATCTCCTTTATCATAGGGTACAATGGACCGTCCTTTACCAGAGGTGAGGACATAATTCCATCCCACAATTCCTTGCGGCAGCAACATTTAAAGCGACGCACCATTCGGTGGTTCATGAAAGCAAACAGTATGCCTATCTTGCATAGATTTACAATTATCTTCATGTCATATACTAATTGGGATTCATGTTGATAAATATGAGTGGACAGTGACAACCATTTTGTTTCACTTTATTTGTATTTATATAGTTAGAACATGTAACAAAACACAAGAATAACAAATTAAAAGCAAAACAAGAATAACAAATAAAAAGAACAGTAAACATTTAGCAAACTGCCAATTAACAAATTCTCATAAACATAAATAGTCAACAACACAAATAAATATTACATGTCTGAAAAAGAGTAGGAAGAAGTATAGCCTACATTTAGATGGTCCTACCCATTCTCCACAACTCAAACATTTAACTCAATATCAAAGGGATTCCCACTCTAATGAACAATTATACAACAAACATGACAAATATCAGCATTTAAAAGAAAAAGAAGATTCCTTTTCATTTTCCGTGGCAAGAGCACCGCCATGTTGCAGTACTCTAGCCCTCCACACCGCTTGGCGCTGCCGCTGACCTTCATGTCCTTCATGGGGGGAACATGAATGTCTGCACAAAATTTCATGATAATCGATGCAATAGTTGTTGAGATATTTTAGTCTGGACCAAAGTGGTGGACCAACCGACTGACCGACCAACCGACCAACATTGCCATTCCTAGAGCCATATCGCTAATCAAGTCAAGTCAATTTTATTTATATAGCCCAATATCACAAATCACAAATTTGCCTCAAGGGGCTTTACAATCTGTACAGCATCTGACACCCTCCGTCCTAAAGGCCCCGACACACCAAGCCGACGGTCGGCCTAGTTTTTTTGGGGTGTCCCGCATCGTCAGCTCTAGTCTGCCCCTGTCGGAGTTTTTTTGGCCAGTTCAGCATATTGAATCGGCAGCAGCGCCCATCGGTGAGAGAAATCTCTCTGATTGGCTGTTCAGCTTAAACAAATCAGTGCACAAGAAGAGAAACGGAGGTGAGGAAAGCAAGCCAACGAGTAAAGTCAAGAGGAAAAACACAGAAGGCTCTTTTCATTTTTCATCTTCATCTCATCTGATCATTCCAACACACGGTTATTTTCATAACAACATGGCCATCTGGAATGAAGCTAAGTGATGAATGAGAGTGGGGTGAAAATGGTCGACAAACGCCACTTTGTTTCATGTATGTCTCATAACAACAGCTTGTTTATCTGCAGTCCTCAGTCTTCTGGTTTCCCCTTTTTGAATGACAAATACAGACTACCGCGACCTGCTGATAGGGAGAATTATCTCATCACACGCAGGTGCAGAACGTACGTGGTAGTCGGCCGTCGGCTGTAGTCATTGCGGTGTGTTCGATTGCAACAAAGGCGATGTGAGGCAACACAACAGGTGGCCTTCGTCACCGCTAGTTCTTTGATGTTGGGTTGGTGTGTCTGGGCCCGTAGACCATCGATTCAGATAAGGGAAATCTCCACCCAAAAAACTTAAAAACAAAATGGAACAAACACTAGCATGGCTAAAAATCCATTATTGCCATTATTTAATAGACAATATTTGGACGAACTGTATTTTGATGCTTTGGCAACATTGTTCTTGAAACGTTCATGCCAATAAAGCTCATTTGAATTGAAATGAATATCAAAAGAGAGAGGCACACCTTGGTATAAAGGATATGACCTTATCTCTGATGGTTGACAAATATATCTTGTGGTGCATATCATCATATTGCTAAACCCTGTACAACAAACCTTCAAATTTGAAGCAAGAAAAACAACAACACCACCACAAAACCAAAAACCACATCCTTCTGCTTCTATTCAGGTAGACTTCAGGCTCAATACTCAGCTCTGCATGACTGCTTTAGTTTCCATGAAGACGGCAGGAACAGGACATTATTATTTCTGTCAAGTGTCACTGACCAGAAGCCGAGTGGAAAATGTGTCGAGCTGAAGCTTCACGTCGAGCTCCGAAATGTTTAAAAAGGACCAGAGGAAAAAGTTACACACACACACACACACACACACACACACACACACACACACACACACACACACACACACACACACACACACACACACACACACACACACACACACACACACACACACACACACACACACACACACACACACACACACACACACACACACACACACACACACACACACACACTTAGAAACAGTCACTTCCTCTTATAGAACTGACTCAGTCGCACAGTCCTCGTAGTCCAGCTGTCCACTCTGTAAAGACGACACCCATTTCCTGTCTGAAGGATCCGTCCTCTGCTGCTCTTCTGACGTTTCTCCAATTAAAAGTTTTTTGAGGACTTTTTTTATTCCTATGAATTGAGGCTCCAAGTATAAAAAAGTGTCATATGATCTCTCAGAAATCTGTGATTGTGAGCTGTAGAAATAAAACTGACTCGAGTCTGTAACAATCTGTCTCTGTAGTTCAGATTTAGAATCAGGCCTCTATAATTACGTCTCTGTCCAAATACAGAGAAGGAGCTTTGACTCACAGCCCACACAGCCCCGTGTCTCTATCTATAATTATGTCATGTATCTAGTTTCAGTTGTCACATCAACTTAAGTATCATAAACACAGAGTCACGCATCACATCAAGCACTACAGGACTACTATTAACACACACAGAGACACAACATATATACAGTCTAAATTCATCACTGTGGACCAGAAACACGTTTAACATGTCTACATGAATACCCTTTATGGCAACATCAGAGACAGAAATTACCATACAATACATATTGAAGTCACTACGTTCGTTCTAGAGGACCAAAGAGCATCATGTCTGTTAGAAATACTACAAGAAAACTACAGAAGAAGAAAATAGGGTCAATAAGGGTTAACAGACCAAACAGAGATAAATAAGAATACTACAAAAATACTACAGGAGTACTATGGAAGATTACAGTGAAGTATAATAAGGTTAAATGTTACAGAGACCAACCATTACAGGAGTATTATGATATAGTCAAATATAATAAAGTCAAAATATACCAACTAAGTTGTCTACAGTAGTTACAGACTAGAGCTACAATGATTAATTGCTTAAGCACCTTGGATCAACAACAAATTGTCAACTTTTTTAAATAGCATAATCGATTAATCTTTTTTTTTGTAAAATTTCTGATTTCAGCTTCACCAGTGTGAGTCTGCTCATTTTGATATCATTGTTGAATGAATCTTTGGGTTTGTTGGCCAGACAAGACAAGACATTTGAAGACGTCACCTTGGACTGCGACGGACATTTCCCTATTTCTTATATTTTATAGACAAAGTAAATAGTCACAAAAAGAATCGTCAGATTAATCAATAATGAAGATAATAGTTAGTTGCGGCTCTACAACAGAGAGACAGTAGGAGGTTTACAGTAAGATAACTACACCCTCTAACAAATATTATACTAGTACTACGAGATAATAATACAGTGGAGTACAGTAAAGTCAGACCCAACTGAGAACCACTATAGAAATATTATAGGAGCTATGTGTGATTCTATATAAACTAGAGCTGTAACGATTAGTTGTCAATTATTAATCGGTTTGAGCCATTTTTTATGAAACAAAAAAGTCAAAAATCTCTGATCCAGTTTCTTTTAATTTTCTGGTTTCTTTACTCCTCTATGACAGTGAACTGAATATCTTTGAATTGTGAACAAAACAAGACATTTGAGGACGTCATCTTGGCCTTTGGGAAACACTCATCGACATTTTTCACAATTTTCTGACATTTAATAGACAACTAATTGATTAATCGAGAAAATAATCGACGGATTGATCGACAATGAAAATAATCATTAGCTGCAGGCTTATAAACCCTATAAGAATATTACAGGTAGCAGCAGACAACATGCATAAAAATACATATGTCATTTTACATTACGATATCAACATATATCATGAAATACTACATTTTCTGGAAGTCAATTGAGGAAGTGTTCATAGATAAAAGGAATGTCTGTTTTTGGTTAATCCCGCAAAACCAAATACCTGAGTGACAAATCAAAATACTTCACCACATTGATGCAAAAACAGAAAACATCCAATACTGCCAGCAATCAGTCCTAATCATTAATTCAAAACACTGCCAACAATAATACATCCAGAAATCCTGGAATAATGTACAGAATGACCTGAAAATGTCAGAGCTGATTACTACTGTACGGGGGAATTTAAGTCCTTTCTAAAGGATCGAGAAAGTGGCACTAACGGTCGATGTGATTGTTCTTGAATTTCTCACTGAATCATTTTGAGATTGACCTGTTTATGCAATATAGCGTTTTTTTTGTTGTGTTCAAACTGGATGTCATGCTCGTTCACTTGTGGTGTGTGATAGTTGTGTCTGCTTGTATTGTTTGTTTTTGTTGTTGTAACAATGTCTGTGCTGCCCTCGTGGCCAGGTCACTCTTGGAAAAGAGATTTTAATCTAAATTAGTTTTTTACCTGGTTAAATAAAGGATATACAGTATATATACACATATCTATATCGATATAGATATCGATATAGATGGACAGCTCTGTATAAAATATACAGAAAAATGTTGTTGAGGAATTTTGCAGTACAAATGGTGCGTATATTGTTACTGTTGTATTTAAATATTAATTAATTATTAATTAAAACAACTGACTGACCAACTAATATTGTAGAATTCAGACAAGTACCATCAGGTTGGCAAAGAGCAGCTGATCCGCACAGACAAACTGTAATATAACTACAGACTACCAGCTAACTATGGCTTCTTATTACGGCTTTGCTGAATACTCGATTCTGATTGGTCAATCACGACGTTCTGCGGTCTGTAATTTCTGTATAACAGATTGTTGCTATGGGCGTAGCTCTAATGTCAGGCTCCGGTGGACAGTTTTTGTCTCAAAATATATAACTCTTCATTAAATAGCCATTTAATACGCGGGATAATATACAGTTAGCAGGTCGTTGTTGTGAAAGAATCCCTTTCAGGGCGATGAGAGACGCCTCCCTGTCGGGGATTCTTTCACAACAATGACCGGCTCGCTGTACAACAGAGATTAAATTACAGCAAAGTACTATAAAACCAACGCAGACAACAACTGCTGTATTAAAGTTATACTGTATTGGAAAACTGTAGGAGATACTGCATCATGAAGAAGACCTACAGTAAAATAACTACAGGCTACCATCAAATTAATATTATAGGAATATTATATATAAGATACAACAAATAGAAATATTATACACAGTAGAGTGCAGTAAAAACAAAATAGACCCCACAGACAAACTGGAAATATTACTGGAGTACTACAGTATGTGATTATATTTAATAATATGTTCCTGTCATTCTCCAGCTGCACTCATAAAGGCAATAAAAGCCCTAAAAAAAAAATAATAATAATAAAAAAAGGAGATAAAATTATAGTATTTCAGTATTTTAGAATATTATAGAAATACTACATTATATTATAGAAAAACTATATTATAATACTATATTATAGAAATACTACAGGAGACAACAGGGAAGTATATTAAGTTCAAACTGAGTGCCCCAGACACATTGAGAAAAATCATCTGAATATTGTAGAAATACTGTAAATATGTATTACCTCTCTGCTCTGTTTGTTGTGCGGCTGTAATGCTAAATCGCACCCTCCTTGGGATCAATAAAGTTTGATTTTAACTGTGAATCAATACATTTTTTCATGTTTTTGTAGGAAAAGTGTAGGAGATTAAATTACAAAAAAGTAAAATCAAATCAAAACAGAGCAGCTAAAGAGCACAGCAAAGCTGTAAAATATACAATGAAGTACAAAAAGATAATACTAGATAACTAAGATCATAAGAATATTATAGGAATACTATAAGATGATGATGATAACATAGTAGAATACAGGAAAGTGAGTATGTGCAAAGTAGACCAAATGTGCTTCACGGACACATAATTTAAATATGATAGAAATACTACAGAAACAGCTGGCTGACCAACTAATATCATATGATAAGTTATTATCAGCAGAGAGCTCTGAGTACAACAGACAGAAGAATAAATAGTGAAGATACATTCTAGAAATGTGTGTAAGTATTTACAGCAACAGCTCGGTTTCTTGTGCTGCTGCAACACTAAATTACCTCCTGAGGATCAATAGTTTGATCTTATCTAAGTGTTTCTAAGGAAGAGTGTAGGAGATAAACTACTGATAGTGTGCAATAAAATCAGTACAACGCACAGTATCTCAGGAGACATGCATGTTATAATGAAGGAGTCCTTCAACAAGATAACTACAGGCTTCTGAAAGAGGAATATTATAGGGATTTTATGGGGGATAATAATACAGTCGAGTCTAAACAGACCACACAACACAGACTAAATGTGGTTCTATATACAAACACTGTACGAATATCAAATACTAAACTGAAGTACATTAAGGTCACACACACAACAGAGCACCTCTGACATATTAGAATGTTTTAGAAATACTATCTGAGATAACAATACAGTGAAGTACAGAATATATGGTTAAAATGGACAAATTAATTAAGATAGGATATGTAAAAATTCACAATAGTGGTAGACCCTAAGAAGGGAATGGATTCTTGTTTTTGAAAATGTTTTTATTTTATTTATTATTTATTTTCTATATATTTATTTTCTGTTTATGTGTATCTTCATTTTGTTAGAGGTGCCATTTAACTGTTTAATTGTCTGATTGATACTGTGAAGATGTGTATTGATTTTGGGCCTCTAAGAAAGGGAAAGGTTAAGAGAGAACGGGTGGGTGTGTGGGGGATGTTATGTTTGTTAAAGTAAATCCTGTATTGGATAAATTGCTTAACAATGCTGATGTTTGTATAACAAAAAAAACCAATAAAGACATTGTTAAAAAAAAAAAATTGACAAATTATGTTCCACACACACCTTACTTAAATATTAGATTACAAGATGAAACTGTAAGAGATGTTAATAATTAAGTATATCATCAAGATAACTACATTCTTTAGTTAAGAAACATCACATGAGTAACATAGAGTACAGTAAAGTCTGAAACTAAAATAGACTACTGTCAACAACAAACACACTGTAGAAATATAAAAGGAGTACTATCTGTGGTTCTAAAAACACTGTGATAATATTACAGAAATATAGTCTATATGAGATTATAGTGTGGTATATTAAGATCAAAACAGGCCAGCTATGATCCACAGACACGCTGTATTTGTTTCTATATGAATACTATAGCAGGGATAGCATTGCAATTGCAAGCTGTCGGAGCTACCATGGAACCCACACTGTCACTAACTGCACTCCCTGCATACATATTATCTAATTTATGGAAGAACAAAAAAGTAATTTCAATGAGAAGCAGACAGAAGGGTCGACAATATGCGTTTGAAGGATATATCAGGATGTCAAACTGATTCAGCAGCAAAAACAGGTTTAAAAGATAAAGATAGAAGCAGACAGATCACAGTGTAAAAGTGAACCACCATCACCTGGTGATCGAGACAGAAAACAACGAAATTAAGGAACAACGCTGTTCCTGTAAAGCCGGGTAGGTCTAACACACTCTGCTAATAAGTAAGGGGGTACCACAGGTGTATATTTGCTGCTCTTTATTATATATATATTGATACTTATATCAACCATATTGGCAGGAAAATACAATACTAATGTTTACGCTGATGACACAGTTCTTTACTAGCAGACAAGCTTTTTACAGGATGCTTTTGATACCATGCAAAGGACACTGACAAGTCTTATATTGGTCCTTATATTGCAAATGTCCCCACTGTGGGACTAATAAAGGAATATCTTATCTTATCTTATCTAAATGCCAGTAAAACTAAGTTTATGATTCTCTCCAATCACAACATTGACCCCACGGAAGCACATTTGTTTACTTTAATTAATGTTGCGATTGAACGTATCCAGGAATACAAGCATTTAGGTTATCTAGTTAGATTATGATTTGTCCTTCTGGACACATGTTACACATTTGGCCAACAAGCTTAAACCCAAAATTGGCTTTCTTTATAGGAATAAGTCCTGCCTCTCTATATACAGCAGAAACATGATGCCGCTTTCAATTTAACTTCTCAAATTACAACCCTACCAGGATTGTGTCACCTTAAAAACACCCAGATATACACTCACCGGCCACTTTATTAGGCACACCTGTTTAATTGCTTGTTAACACAAATATCTAATCAGCCAATCACATGGCAGCAACTCAATGCATTTAGGCATCTAGAGGTGGTGAAGACGACTTGCTGAAGTTCAAACCGAGCATCGGAATGGGGAAGAAAGGGGATTTAAGTGACTTTGAACGTGGCATGGTTGTTGGTGCCAGACAGGCTGGGCTGAGTATTTAAAAAACTGCTGATCTACTGGGTCTTTCACGCACAACCATCTCTAGGGTTTACAGAGAATGGTCCGAAAAAGAGAAAATATCTAGTGAGCGGTGGTTGTGTGGACGAAAATGCCTTGTTGATGTCAGAGGTCAGAGGAGAATGGGCAGAGTGGTTCGAGATGATAGAAAGGCAACAGTAACTCAAATAACCACTCGTTACAACCAAGGTATGCAGAATAACATCTCTGAACGCACAACACGTCGAACCTTGAAGCAGATGAGCTACAGCAGCAGAAGACCACCCGGTACTAGCACTGGCCACTTTATTAGGTACACCTTGTACCTAATAAAGTGGCCGGTGAGTGTATATATCTAGGTGTTTTTAAGGTGCTGTAAATCTACAGAAATTTCCGTTTTAGGGTTGAAGAAAATGTCCGTAAATTTTCTGCCAGGACATTATCCGTTTTTCTACGGATTTTTTTCTTAGAGTATAGGACTGTATGGGGTAAAACTGCTTTCAGTAGCTTAGATGGAATGAATTTAGACCTGTGGATTAGTTGAATTTAGGTCTTAGTCGACTAAGATTTCTTCAGTTGATTAGTCATGCTGAATGACTTATTTCCAAGACATTTATGAGCACTTCTCTGGTAAACACAAGATTTAAAGTGGTGCTTTTGTGTGATCCTTTGTAGAGAAACTCAGTTTTACAGATCAGTCGATTAAATCAACTAATTGAATAGTCGACTAAATCTTTGGTTGAGGTCAGCCCTATATATAATAAACTCCATATATCTAGAGAAGAGCCATTTTCTCTGGTGTCTTAAACATTTTTTTTAAAGAGCTAGTGGATGAAATATTGGAGAAGAAAAACATTTGCAATGTTTGTATGTGTTCCTATGTAAGTGTTGTTTAAATCTTAACTTTGTAATGCTGCAGATCTCAGTCTCAGTGAATAGTAACCCCTACTAAAATAAAGGAAAAATAACATTTTGTAAATAAATAAATAAATGATAAATAAAATAAAATATTTTGTGAATACTATGGAACCAATTGACTGACCGACTAATGATTTTAAGAGTCAAATATAAATTAAAATAGACTCATATGTAAGTGTTGTTTAAATGTTAACTTTGTAATGCTTTGGCCTCAGTGAACACCCCTGATAAAATAAAGGAAAAATGTATTTAAATATTATGAATACTATGGAAACAATTGACTTATTACTGTAAGAGTCACATATGATGAGGTTAAACTAGGCTGCGTAGGCAACAAGCAGCAGCATCCTGTCTAACGGTAAACTGAGAGACGCCTACAGCATATAGAGGATATACCAGAGCCCCTCTATAGGAACAACAGATTAGAGGAGGACTGTACAGACTGTGCTGGCACTGGAGACATCTCACTTTGTAGAAACACTGTAGCACTTTACACTAAAGTCAGCACAGAAACCAAACAGGACAAACTCACTACAGGAGTAAAGAATAAGTTGTTAGAGAAAGTAGAAACAGCTGAAGACAGTTTGTCCCTCAGTCAAACCTCCTCTCTCTGCTTTCCTATCAGTCTCCACCTTCTTTTCTTTTTACACACAAACTCACAACTATCAGCTACAAACTAGAGAGGAGCAGCAGGAGAACAAGCAGCAGCACAGTCAGCTGGAAACTGCATCAAGTTTGGTGGAAACTTTCCCAAAGTTTCCAGCCGAAGTTTCCACCATGCTTCCACTTAACCCACTGTCTAACACTCACACTCACAGAGACAGGGAGGTGTACCGGGGTCCAGACACACACACACTGATCCGGTAACCAGCCGGTAAAACAGAAACAAAAGCCGCTGCAAACAGAAGGAAACTGAGAGTGACTCACATGCAGAAGAAGCAGCGGACGGATGGTTTTTCTTCTTCTCTTTGTGAAGCTGCAGAGTTGGATCATGATGATGCAGAGCTGAGAGGCCCCGCCCACCAGGAGGAGGAAGAGGAGGAGGAAGAGGAGGAGGAGGAGGAGGAGGAGGGATGAAAGAGGGGGCACCAGGGGGGAGAGGAAGTGTTTCTCTATTGGTGTGTGGCTTTTTGGGAAATGTGTTGCGGGTTTTGCAACATTGTGTGAAAGCCTCAAAAAAAAAAAAAAGAAGAAGAAGAAACAGGGAAGAAGAAAAATCTGATCATAAATATGAAAATTCTTTCGGTTTGTCAAACCTTTTAAAGGGACTGTTTGTAAGAATCAGAAATTGCTTGTTAACAGCGACACCTGTGGCCGTTAAGTCAACGAAAGTCAGCGTCGGGCTTGTGCTCGCTCTACATAGACATGAACGAGCATCGCTCAAAACAGTGAGGCGACACACGTCAGCTAAAACCACAATATCACTCTATATTTCACCTGCTTGGCAGTAATGTTAGCTGACCAGACGAAGGTCTCTCCATGAATCACTGCTGATCCTAGTGTTGGCTTTTCCTGCTTCAGGAGGCTGAAGCAGGAAGAGAAACGTTATCGTCTCCGACCGCAGCCGGAGGGAGACACCGACACCCGGTCGGAGACGATAACGTTTCTCGCTGCGGAGCCCCGTCACTTCTCAAGACACGGGAAACCTCTGTTGGTCTGGAGGAGCTGCAGCATTTATTTCTGCACAAACGTCCACTGTACATTCACTAGATATTCTCAGAGCTAAACTAACTCTTCTGCAGTGTGGAGTGAGCGCGCATGCACGTGAGGTGGAGCGAGAACGAGCGCGGTGTGTGAGTGAAGGCAGGCAGGCAGAGGAGCAGCATACAGCAGAGACTCCGGTCCTGGAGACCAGAGCTACGGTCTCCAGCGCATACTACGACCGCGGCCAACACTGTTTTGCAAGATGGGCTTCACTAGATATAACTTTGCGGTTTTGGTGCTTCCGTGTGGTTTGCGTTGGAGTCTGATGGTACGTGTCCACAGGGAGTCTGAACAGCGTAGCCACACGCGAGCGTGCATATGTGAGCGCGCATGGGAAACCGACCCGGTAGATTTATACGTGTAAAAAGTTACAAACAGTCGATTTAAAGTGGCAGTGGGCAGAATATTTTTGGCATCATTGGGTAAAAATTCCATAATAATCTTTCAGCATATTGTAATTCAAGTGTTCTGAGAGAAAACTAGACTTGTACACCTCCTCATGGCTCTGTTTTCAGGCTTTAAAAAATCTAACCCGTGACGGGAGACTTTGGCCAATCACAGGTCATTTCAGAGAGAGAGAGCGTTCCTATTGGCTGTTCATTCAACGGTGGCAGCTGTCAATCACTAAGCCCGTTCGAGATGAGCCAGGCCTGTGCAGAATTGATCACCGGCGATCGCCCGCGCAATGCATGCCGGTTAGATTTGTGTCCGACTTGATGCCGACTTGCTCTGACATCATGCACACGTGGGCAGCGATAACCTCACGAGATCGAGGCGGCCGCAGTTTTTAGAGCCAGGCGCCGCAGTTGCTCTCCACCGACTGCAAGTCCCAGGGCATTATGGGAAACGCCTGGCTCGCGCCTGATCAAAGAGCTGATTGGCTCTTTTTTTTTTACAGCAAACACCACGTGTTGTAGAAAGTCACAACTTTCTGTGTAATTGTAATATTTAACACTAGATTGTATTCATCTCGTGTTGTGCAATGAAGGTTTCATCTGTTAACAAACATATCTTGTATGGTTGATAATAATAATTATTGTAATAATGAAGGTTATGTATATATAACACTTATTAAAACGAGTGCTCATTACAATGTGCTTTACGAGGTGAACATAAAAATAATAAAGGATATAATCCAATGCCAGACACATGCACATTTCCACATATATTTACAAACAAATATAGATAAATCCCAACGTGGTCTGAAAACTACAAGCGGCCTACAGATCAGAACTAACAGAAAGTAACTTTTTTTGTGACTCTGTGAAATTCCACGAAGTCTGCCTGAAACGGCTGGAAACTGTCCAACTTGACTGCAGCTTTTTGTCACCACCCCTTGTTGCTGCCGCCTGATCTCGTCTACTTTCCAGGCGAGGCGCAGTTCATCTGGAACGAGCTAACTCGCAAACTGATCAAACAGTCAAACTAGGCAGCGCTGATCAATCAATATGAAATAATATTCTGTTACTATAATGCTTATTTCTCACCTAAAATGTTTTCAGAAGCATCTTGTAATGTACTATTTAGCTGTAAAATGAGAACGTTTGCTCTGGCTGGTGGGCGGTGCTTGGTTTTTCCTCAACAGATCTCAACATGGCTGCCAGGTCCCAAACTTTCTCATTTTACAGCTAAACAGTACACTACAAGATGTTTCTGAAAACATTAAGGTGAGAAATAGGAATTACAGTAACAGAATATTGATTAATATTGAATCCTAGTTTGACCGTTTGATCGGAGTTTGAGAGTGATTGACAGCTGCTCAGAGACGGCAAGGCTCCAGTTCAGCTCTGAGTGGTTGTTTTCCTCCGGTCTGTGTAATCTTGCAGATGCCATTAGGGGCACCGGAGGACACAGAGGAACATGATTTATTTCACATTACCTGTTCACCATCAACATTAGAAAAGCCTTTGAGGATGAGAACTACGTGTTTGGTAAGTAACGCAGTCTTGAGAAAGGCTGGGGTTGCAGCAGTGTAAACTTTCCCAAAAACGTAATATCACAGTCCATAGCTGCTGAGCTCTGACACAATATCACACATTTCCTGTCTGTCTTTATTGTCAACTGTCAAATTAAAGGCTAAAACTTTAAAAGGAAAGTAAAAATTTAATATGTATCCATGCAGATCAACTTTCTTTATATTTAAAATCCTAAATACAGAAGATTATGTGAGTGAATCACATCAGTGATCGGTGGACGTCATCCTCTCCACCTGTATCTGTCGCACATGTTGGTGTTTCCTGTGAGGTGCAGGGTGGAGTTATTTACCCGACAAATGTGAACACGTTAAAAACCGCAGAGACCAGCAGAGACACGTGTCTTCCTTATCTGACAGTACATGACACAGGAAGTGAGACAGACTCATACGCTCCTCCAACAGCGAGAGGGAGGAAATACAACACAGGCTACCATCAATTTTAGCAGGAAATAAAGAGAAGTGGACTGTAATGTAGTTTTATCTCTAACACACTGTTGCTGCAGTGCATTCTGGGATGGGCTGCAGACGGAAAGGACATCTCAGAGTTGATCTGATAGTGACATCAGCAGAATGTCAGACCGCACAGAGACAGGAACAGAAGAGATAACAGAGACGCACGAGAGACGAGAACCAGAATAGTATAATGTTCTATAATAACATAACGGTGACAGGAGCCATTCTGCATAATGAGTACTTTTACTTTTCATTCTTTAAGCACATTTTGCTGATAGTAGGCTACTTCTGTGCTAAGTAACTTTTTGAATTCAGGACTTTTACTTGTAATGGAATATTATACTATAGTATTTCTGCTTTTACTTCAGTTCAGATCTGACAATAAAAACATAATAAACAACAACGAACCAATCAATTTAAAATAGCACTGAAAACACACATAAGCAAACAGGGCTCTATTGCAACCCTAAACCACATTAATACATCTCACATGCATAAATAACTAAATAAAATGTTTTACAGATAAAATGATGTTAACAGTACTGAGAAATGAAACCTATAAGCTACAAAATATAGAGAAAGAAATATATACAGATGTCAATAAAAATATTAAAGGTAGGGTCGGTAAAGATATTAGAGACATTCTTTGTTCATATATAATCAATAAATCAAATGCTCTGACCAAAAAAAAGAAAAAAACTGGTATCTGTGGCTGTCACAAGACTGTAATAAACCCGTCCAATCATTTCATTCAGCCCGAATGTGATGATTGGACGAGCTACCTGCCTGTCTACCTTCGTGCTCTCTCTCATTGCGCGTCACCGGAATCTTCCACAAGCTGCTAGATTGACAGCTGTGAGTACTAACAATAGCCCACTCGCTGTTTACGTTAATTTGATGTTCGTAATGATAATTAGAGTGGCTTTGGAGGCCTGAAGGGACGGACTGTCAGTTTTGCCGACTTGGCAACTTTCTCTCTAGATATAGGGACTTTTGGAGTGAGTGCTGTTCGCTACTGCCATTGGAAAAGAGTTGTCACCACTGGGCTTGTCTCTTCGGTTGGATCATTTTTAATAATAATTTGTGTCTGATAAGGCTTTTACATGAAAAAGTTCACTTATGTCATTAAAAATTGTTAAAATTACATCTGTTATTGAAAAATACAGAATAACCTATATGAAAATGTAAATATTGGTAATTTCTGAAAATGAATTTATGCACATTGGCTTAGAGTGAGCTTTCCACAGGTAACTGATCACAACAAATATGGGTTTTCTGTGACCCTCCACACTGTGTATAAACATGACCTTCCCATCATAATCAATAGTCAACCTGTTGAAACTGCAGACAACTTCAAGTACCTAGAAATATTCTAACATAATAAACTCCGGCTTACAATTTCCCCTTGAGAAAATTGTTATCTATTCTATTTTTAAAAAAAGGGTTATCTCCTCTTTCACCGGAAGCAGATATCTGAAGCTTCTACCTTGAGTCTCACATGTCGACAATCTGAACGTTTTTTTCAGCTTTCTGAGAAAGTTCAGATCAGGGTGAACTCTCTCTTATCCTTCAGTCATTAACAGTTCAGATTCCTGTGTACATTCAGTATCTCTCCACATCTTATCTTCTTTCATTCACATAATATTCTAACCACAGTCTGTGTTCCACGGCCGTATGTGTTAAGTACATATACAGTATATATGTGTGAGTATATGTCTCTCACCAATATAACATATGTCACATACAGTATATACCATATGTATTTCAAAATATAACAACAATAGCAAAAAAATAACATAAAAGCTGAGATAAATTAGATATGGATAAATTGTTCCTTATATTAATTGGACCTCCATCCTGTAAAAACCAGGTAAAAGTCTTAGTGAGATTAAAATCTCTTTTTCAAGAGTGACCTGGCCAAGAGGGCAGCACAGGGCACTAACATTGTTACAACAATAAACACAAACCACACAGACAAATAAATCTGTCACACATCACAAATTAATGTGCACAATATCCAGTAAATGTGCAATACAAAAAAAACAACTATAATACATAAAACAGGTATAATTTAAAAAAAAAGTCTGAATGGAGGTTAAAGAAAAAGTAAAATGCTTTATTTCTCACTTGAATCAATAATCTCAATATTATTTGTTAATGTACTGTATTATACTATACTATTATGTATTATATTATATATTACTGTGTTATATTTTTACTTGTCTGATAACTTCATACTGTTTCACATGTGTAGTCGTAAACAGATGTGATGTGACAGAAGCAGGTGAGTCTCAGAGTTTATTTTCAGCTTGAACGGTAACATACGATTAATGATCTATAGCAACAGAGTATTTGTGAGTACTGTAACAGAGTAATAACATCATCAGGTCGATCAAGTTAGTAGCAGAGATGGTTGATAATTACAGCATTGTTTTAAGGCATTTACATCACAGATAAAGGGGCGTTACACTCAATTACAATTACGTCACATTCAAGCAGCATCACTTTAGTTGAGACAATAAACAGCAGAGGCCACGTTAATGTAATGTTAAAAAACGCTCTGAAATCCGCGAATTAACAGTCGACTGCTTAAAAGTGTTTTTCTTTTGTTGACAATAGAAAAAATTAAACTTAAATAAAACCCCAAAAGATAAACAATAAGCAACATGGATATCGTGAAATGCAGAATGGAAGGAATATGTCGTATTTATGAACTGATATATGGCCATATATACATTAACAGTAGAACCTGAAGTGGCTTCATCCTGTTTGTCACAGATAAACGTGTACTGAAGGCAGACAGCAGGCGGCAGCAGAGCCTGAGTCAAACACAGAGCGCCCTCTACAGGAGCTCAGCTCTACTGCAGGAGGACAGTTTAAAGGGACACGTCTGTTTATTTTTGTCCTGACATTTAATGTTGACATCAGCTGAAACTGGAGAGCTAAAGTCAGCCGTAAACATGACACCAGTTATGCTCTAAACTAACTAGCAAAAACTAAAATAAATTGAATATTTTTAGCAAATTTCTGAAATTTCGTCAAAATAAAAAAACAATTTTCATCAATAACCTTTCTGTTATTCTAGAGGACAAGAGCAGTAACTCTGATACATTCGGACATTTCACCGCTGCATTTGGGTTGAATTAACTTGTATATTCTGGTCCACGTAGACCATGAGGGGCTTTTAATCAGTCGCTATGACAAAGTTGTGGTTATGTATAAGCCCATTCAGAAGATGCATCAACCAATCTTGCTCATTTCATGCGCAGGGCTGCACAATGCGATGTTCAGGCTTCGGGAGGTGCGTGCGTTAAGTCATGAGCATAAATGTTGCACAGAAACAAAGTCAAACTCATGCTGTTATCTCGCCTTTGATCTCATAACGTCATTAAACGGAACATATTTAATGGCATCCTGGCGTGCGTGTGTGATTTCTTTTGGTTTATTGCGCACCAGCTGGCACCCAGGAGAGAAGCACTGCTGTGCACGGGTTATCTTAATGACGTGTTTAATATTTAATTGCTTGCTTGGTGTTAGACTTGATGTGGAAATAGCTTTAGTCTGTTTTTATGTTGTGTTGTTTCAGATGTTTGTTTTATCTTGAAGCCAGCAGCTTCAAGATGACCAACACAGGAAACACAAAAAATTTGATAAAGCCCTTTAAAGGAACAGTGTGTAGCATTTATGGGGATCTATTGGCAGAAATGGAATATATTATCAAGTATGTTTTCTTTGGTTTTGTTTTCACATTTTTGCGTCAGCCACCGCAGTTCTCCTACACACTCGGCACACGGCAGAAGTTTCAATTGGCTGCAATCTGCAACCTCACCGCTAGATGCCGCCAAATCCTACACACTGCACCTTTAAGTCGTGTGACCTTGACAGATGTCTAATTGTATTTCTTCTCCACATTCATTTCTGTGACTTAAGTCTGTAAATAAGGCTGTAATCGACTTTTACATTACACTGCGCTCTACCTGACCGCTGTTGTCAAGTGGAAAACATGCATCTCCAAATCCTTTCAAGATCTAACAAAAATCACCTTGTTTAAGCACCGAAGAGCTTTAAAGACTTTTGAGGAGGCTAAATCTTAGCTCATTGCAAGGTGTAAAAATAATCACCAACATTGGAGATGCAAGGTTTTCACTGGACACCAGTTTCTGGTTGCTGCAGGAATATTCCAGCTGTCGAAGCAGTAAAGTCCCCTACCCAGAATGCCTTTCAGCGCTGCAGACTGTTAGCTGGCTCAGAGTCAAAGCGACAGAGAAGCAGTCGCAGAGGCTTTAATGGACTTAATGCAGGACAGGAAACACTTAGCAAAGCTTCACATTTATCATAATGTTATGATGACGTGATGATGTATTTTCTTCTTTATAAAACAGAGGTATGAAACATTTAGGAATAATGTTTCAACACTTTGGTGAGGTTTGTTTTTTATCATCATACAGCTGAATGTGACAAACATCAGATAGATTATACACAGAACACACTGAGATATGTATGTTTCTATACTGGAAAATCATGATAATATTTTCATTCTGCCTGTACACCAGGCAGATCACCACACCAGAAACATCCTCTCTCTCAGTCAAACCCCACCTCTTGCTTGAGGCATCATTAAACCCGTCCTCCTGTACTGCACCAACTGCTATTTAACCATCTAAAATAACTGGTTTCCCCACTCCCAACCTGCCAGCCCTCATTGACAGTGACACCACTTGCAGAGCGCTGACCATAGCACACAACCATAGACTGTATATAAAGATGGACGACATGGCAGCTCCCCAAAAGTGAAGCCAAAACATCCTGATCGCCCCCTGGTGGCTGGCTGCAGTATAGGTCATAAATCCCACCACCTCCATGTTAGTGGATAGGACATGGGCCAAACTAAAAAGTCAAAGTACACGTCAAATACAATTTTCCCAAAGATGGTTTCTGTCATTTTAGGTAGTTTTTATCACGCTGATGTATGTTCAAGTGTTCAAGTTTGGTTTTAACAGGTTATTTGATGCTCTAAAAAGGGGGTGAGACGTCATGATTGACAGCTGTGATTGACATCTTCTCTGAGTGAAGTAGTCGCAGCCAGAGGCTCGAGAATTGTACAAGAGAGGAGATGTAACTGCAACTTTCCATAACCGTCACCAGTCTGTGTAATGGAACATGAGTCAATTTGATCATAAATGTGGTTATAGACATATTATGGTTAGTTGTTGTGTCTTTCTAGCCAAACAGCTAGCGTGGTGCTAACGTAGCAGCTAGGTAGTTCACGCTAACAAGCTGCGGCCATACTCGGCTCGGGCAGGTGTGTGGGCGGGACCTTGATTCCGCGGCTCCACCCCCCGATTACTACTGTGCAGACTCTGGCTCCAAATGACGTCAAAATCTCCAGATGTCAGCTCCCGTATCCGGGATATCTTGGCTTCACTTTTGTACAGTGGGAGGAAGTGGAGATGCGTCGTCCATCTACATATACAGTCTATGTGCACAAAGCTTCTAAACAAAAATATTCAGTGAAGACATGCGAATTAAATTCGCTTCGACACTTTCTGGTGTGACCAGACCTTTTTTTTTTTTTTTTTTTTTAAAGTTATTTTTTTGGGGGCATTTTTCCATTTTTATTGACAGGACAGTGGATAGAGTCTTGGAAAGGGGGGAGAGAGAGAGGGAGTGGATGTGGAAAGGGCCACAGGCCGGATTCGAACCCGGGCCGCCGCGGTCAGGACTGAGCCTTGTTACATGGGCGCCCGCTCTACCAACTGAGCTAGCCAGGCGCCCGTGACCAGACCTTTAGAAAAACAAAAGTGATCTGCTTTTGTTACCAGAGTCATAAAAATCTTGATCTGTTTGTGGTGGAACCTCTGATCTCTACAGTTTAGTCATTAACGTGATTTCCAGCTTCATGTCACATTAAACCACAGATAGAAGAACCAGGTTAAACCACGTGAACCAGATTCTATTGCTGCTCTATAAACTGTGTCTCTGTTCCCCATACAGAGCAGCATTCACTTCCTCCATCATCTGATTACAATACACACATAAAGAATTATCACATATCATATATTAACCTCTGCCAGATGAAAATCTCATATCTCCATATTTATTTTTATTTACTATTTCTCATTGACTATTTACTTATCATCAATTTTATATGTTTCTGCCTTCTGGGCTGAACACTCCTGCTTGTCCTTAAAACATTAATGTTTTGGACATTTTCCATGCAATATTGAGGACATTAAATGGCACATACTGGCATAATGTGTGTTCAGTAAAAGTGTTTTGTAACAGAAAACATATCTTTGGTAAGTGGTCATGTTGTCAGAGACATGATGTTCAACACAGGTGTCCACACAGAGACAATAATGGGATACATACAGCAGGCTGGTTTAACCATAAAATATACATTTTTTCAATCTTAAATTTGGATACCTACAATTTAGTTCTAAATGTGAAAGATTAAAAGTTTATCTAGATTAAATGTAATTCTTGATATGAAGGATAAATGACAAGAATGTCTATTATTTTCTCTCATCAGGACACCTGGTGGAGCATCACGGTGTCCTAACAGGAGGTAGAGTCAGAACTGAGCGGACAGTTTTGGAAAAACAGCAGATAAATCGAGTCCCTCCAGGATTGTTTAGTTAATGTGGAGACAAATACTTGATGCCAGTACTGAGAAAGTTACGCCATACCTTCCCTTTCTTTTTGAGTGAAACATTACATACTGAAGTTTCAGTTTTGTATTAATTTCAGACAATATTCAAAATTAATTCTTTATCACAAACAAATGTGTGTCCGTTTAAGTACATTTAACATGCTGCAAAAGTGGGACCCGACCACTTGTGGGAACCCGGTGGGAACCACTCTCCATCTAATTGGACGATTTTTGTGGAAAACTCTTAATGTGTGCAGTGGATGGTTAAAAGCTGTCCTGGAGGGAGGAGATAGTATTAAAAAAGAAACAGAATAACTGTTTGGGACAGTGTGTGTGTGTGTGTGTGTGTGTGTGTGTGTGTATGCGTGTGCGCGCGCGTGTGTGTGTGTGTGTGTCTACTGGATGACACAGCAGCAGGTTGCAGGGTAATTGTCAGCGCTGACTTGGTTCTCATTGCCGTAGACGAAGTAGACGTGAGAGTCGCCTTTCCACTTGTAGTTGACTTTAGTGATGGGGATCAACTCGACCGTCTGCCTCTGAGAGAGAGAGAGAGAGAGAAAGAAATGTTACCTTGCATGTTATCTTATAATTCCAACTGACGCCATTTGGGAGAGAATTGTTCATGTTAACTATTTTTTTGGACAGTCTTAGACCATAGGAATAACATGTAGGGATTTTGAAAGTGGGCGTAGTTCCCTTTTAACCCCATATGCTCCAGTGGAGCTGCTCACATCAGACTGTGGTTGTACTGGGCAGCTTCCAGGTCTTAATGTGTGTAAATGTGCAAATGTGATCAGGGCGTTCCTGCAAAAGAGAGGCTTCCTCTCAGTGAAACTTCCGTGAATAAATAATGGTTATCTCTTCCAACCTTCCTGTGCACTCACAGCATCTGAGATAGATCATGAATGACTTGATACCTGCATGAGCACTAAAAATTATATTATTTAGGCTACAAAAATCGCTTTCATTTACAACAACGACTAAAAAAAAAGAGTGGTCCTCAATGGTAGCGACAGTGACACCTATCTTGTCTTTTCATCTTTGAGTTTCTCTTGAATCTGTCAGTCATGCAGCTGTCTGCTGGCCTACCTGCTGCAGGATCCTGGAGGTCTGGGCGTACTTGCTTTGGTGGTCTCTGACCAGACGCTCAGAGGCCTCAGAGATGGCCGGGTTTGGGAACCCGAGCAGTGGGTAGAGCTGAGAGGAGACAGACAGCTAACATTAGCGACATCCTTTAATTACTCCATGACCCTAAAGAAGCATAATGAACAGAGGAGAGTCAGGGTTTCCTGCAGCATATTATAATGGAGGTGCCCTGTCTCGCATGAAATAAATAGAGCCTCCAAATAACATCAGGAGAAATTATTACAATTATGAAATATAAAATTAAGTTTTAAAGATTGAGGGAAAACAGGCAGCGGAGCATATCACACAGCAAAACTCAAATATTTAATAAAAGGGAGTCATACAGTAATTAAACTCACTGGCCACTTTATTAGGTACACCTGTGCAATCTATTGCAATTCAATGCAACAGCTCTGCCATAAATGTATACCTTTTTGTTGACATTGTCAGAAATCTGTTTATTATTGAGGTTGTAGTTTGCAGTGGAGTTGTACTGGACTACATTGTATTAAGAGGTGTTTCTAATTTTTTGTCCTCCCTATTTATGAGGGCTGCCCCTATTTTAGTAGATTAGTCGACTAATTGGTTGTTTGGTCTTAGTCGACTGAGATTTCTTTAGTCGATTAGTCGTTTTTAGTGCTTTTTTTCATCTAGAATGACTTATTTCCAAGAAACTTATGAGCACATCTCTGGCAAACACAAGATTAAAAGTGTGTGATTCTTTGTGGAGAACTCAGTCTTACTGATCTCTCGATTAAATTAATCGATTAGTTGACAAAGAATTTCTTTGGTCGAGGACAGCCCTAACCACTATCCATGACCTCAGTGCTAAACATATAATTGAATTAACACCTCTATGGCAGTGAAAAAAAACTGAACATTATAGGCATCATAAAAGTTAACTTTATGACAGGATTGTAGCCTACTAGATTGTACAGGTGTACCTAATAAAGTGGCCACTGAGTGCATATTGATAACAAGATGAGCAGTGTTTACCACCACCGCTTTCTAATGCAGTAAACCCTGAGAGCTTTTATTTAATTAATGCAGTTTTATAATGTGTGCGTGTGTGTGTGTGTGTGGTTCAGTGTGTACCAGGTACTGGTTGTTCTTGAACAGCTCCTTCCCAGTCACTGAACGGAGATCATCAACCTTTAGGCCAGAGTTCTGCTGCACCACGTCGTCCTCCACATTGTTAGTCCTAAACACGAATACACATATAAACATACACACATAGAATAATATACACACATACATCATTTCATTAGGGTTTTTTAGTTGGAAATAGTGTACAGTGTGTATTTGTATGAATTTGAATTCACGTGGTGCAGGTTTAGCTTTACACCACCAGAGGTCACCAAAGTGTGATCCAAGACAACGCCACTGCTCACCAAATCCATGTAAGGGAACAGTGTGTAACATTTCGGGGGATCTATCAGCAGACATGGAATATAATATTCATGACTATGTTTTCATTAGTGTATAATCACCTGAAACTAAGAATCATTGTGTTTTCGTTAGCTGAGAATGAGCCGTTTATATCTACATAGGGAGCGGGTCCTCTTCACAGAGTCCACCATGTTGCTCCGCCATGTTACAGAAGCCCAGAACAGACAAACCAAACACTGGCTCTAGAGAGTCTTTCACGTTTTTACATAACCTGAAGGCCACCCTAGTTCTCCGACACGCTGGTGGAACTGTGGAAACGTGAACCGCAGAGTACAAAACCGCGGTACCGCCAGCAGCCGTCTGACTTCTGTTGCTCCTAAAGTAGTGTTATTATGGTAAGGATGGCCTCTGAGCGAGGCGAACGACATTACAACGGTTTTGCACTCTGCGGCTCACATTACCCTCATCTTGGAAAAGGAAGAGTGAGTGGAGAGGTACTTGGTTGCAATCTGCAACCACTCCACTAGATATCGACAAATCCTTTAATATTAAACTACATTAAAGCCACTATGGGTCAATCCATACCAACTCACCAAGATGTCCAAGTTCATGTCATGGACTTTCTTGAAAAAGATCTTGCTAAATGTAGCTTTGGAGCTGAAAAACCCACTTTGTAAGAAACTAGTGCAGTGCCTGTTCAGAACATGCCTGTTCAGAACGGGCTGCTTGGCATGTGGCGTTGCCGTTTGCAGTTTTCTCGAGAATGTTTTTCAGGACAACTGAAAAATCTTCAAGGAACCAGGGGACATCTCAAGGACCTCTGGAACCTCATCAATTGGACCTATTTAAAGGGACTATTTGTAACTTTCAGAAATGCTTCTTAACAGCGACACCTGTGGCCGTGAAATCAACGAAAGTCAGCGTCGGGCTCGCGCTTGCTCGCTCTAAATATACCTGAACGAGCATCACTCAAAACAGTGAGGCGACACACGTCAGCTAAAACCACAATATCACTCTATATTTCAGCTGCTTGGCAGTAATGTTAGCTGACCAGACGAAGGTCTCTCCATGAACATGATTTAGATCTGGTCCTAGTGTTGGCTTTTCCTGCCTAAGTGCAGGCTGATGCAGCGGGGCTCTGCAGCATGTCTCCTCTGCTCTCTCCGCCCGCAGCCGGAGAGAGCAGAGGAGACACCGGCACCCGGTCGGTAACGAGAAGACAACATAAATCTCTGTAGAGCTCTGTCACTTCACAAGACACGGGAAACCTCTGTTGGTCTGGAGGAGCTGCAGCAGTTATTTCTGCACAAACGTCCCCTGTGCATTCACTAGATATTCTCAGAGCTAAACTCTTCTGCAGTGTGTAGTGAACGCGCGTTCACGTCTAGAGGTGGAGCGAGACAGCGAGGACGCGCGCGAATTCTGAATGAAGGAGAGCATGCAGTGGAGACGAGGCTCCAGCCACACGCGAGCGCGCATATGCGAACGCGCATGTGTGACGACCCGCTACATTTATGCGCGTGCAAAGTTACAAATAGTCCCTTTAAGGGCGCATGGAAACTCCTAAAAGACCCCTGGAACCTCCTTTAAGGACCACTGGAAGATCTTTCAGGACCTGTGGAACATCAAGGACTCAGGGAACCTCCCCAAGGAGCCCTGGAACCACCAAGGCTCAATGTGATGGGATTTTCTATTAATTCCTCTCTCATTGGTCGGGTCAGAGTGTTTCTCAGAGTGTCCCTCTGTTGACGTTATTGGGTTGGAATCCTGTCTAGGGGAACCGCCGTTATCTGTACAGCTGTGTATGTAGTAGGGACCATAGAGCCAGTCGCTTGGGCAACCTGGGTCAGAGATGCCAGAGGAACCGAGTAAGTCAAAACATGATAAGGGTAAAACACTGAGCACCAGGGAGGAAGGGCAGAGTTGTGAGGCCTCTTCCTTCCTATTGAGTTAACTTGTGTATCAGAAATTCCACCACACCCAATATAACCTCCTCACGTACCACTATAACATCTCCAAGGTCTCAGCGAATCTCCTCTCTCCTCTTTGGAACCCCTCAAAGACCCCTGGAAACTTTTTAATGCCCTCTATAACTTCATCAAGGACCATATGAACCTCCTTATTGCCTCCTGGAAACCCTGCAAGGTCACAGTGGCACATCATTATACATGCCTCATACATGACCACATTCTGGATAAGTGTTTAGACGTGATGTGCCTTACGGAAAACCTGGCATCAACCAGATGTTTTTTTCTGTTCTGAATGAGACCTGTCCCCCTGGCTATTGTTACCTCCAGAAAGCCCGCAGCACGGGTCATGGTGGCGGTCTGTCTGTCCTCCTCCCCAGGACTAAGCTCAGCAACAAGGGTGATCGGGCTTTCTGTTCCGCCACCCCTCTCCTTTGTCCTTCATTAAGGACCTCTGGAACAAACAAGCCCTTGGATCTCTTTAAGACTCCATCAACTGAAAGACCACTGAAATCTCTCCCAGGACCACTGCAACATCTTCAGTGTCTCAGGGAATCTCCTCAAGCACCCCTAGAAACTCTTCTACAACTTCCTCAAGGACCATTTGAACCTTCCCAGTGACTCCAGGAAACCCTATGGAACATCATCAATGACCCCTTGGACCTCTTTAAGGCCCCTTAGAAGCTCCTCAAGGACCGCTTAAATCTCTTCCAGGACTCCAGGAACCTGTTCATGAACCCTGTAACAGTTGCAGTATCAGTAGCCTACTTACCACTCCACTTTGAGCTTGATGTAGGCCAGAAGTTGTCGTTTTCCTTTACAGGTTTCACACTGCTTCGTTGCATTTCCATTACATTCGGTACACCTACACACACACACACACACACACACATACATAGTCAGACATGACACACGTTTCTCATTCTTCTGTAATCTGATCCAAGTGTACTGACTGTACAGTGTAATTTAAAGGGCGACACTCCTGTTTTTCTTGTTCTAGTTCATTAATTTCATATGTGGCTGAACATTTTTCAAATAATGGATCACTTGTTAGATTGATTTCCTTCCTTTCTCCCAGAGAGCCAATGATTTAACCATTCCTTTAATAGAAACTTTAGGGAGCTTTATGTTTCTGTCCAAATTAAGTTATTGTTGTATGGCAATTTTCTGTCTTTCAACCTATTAAAAGGAAGCACTGCGTATTTGAAAACTACCCCCTCCATGTGCAGCATGAAATCACATCTCGGGTGCAATTATTATTGATTGACATTTCAGACACAATCCAGGACTCCCCGACCCCCCTTCAGGACCTTTCTTTGCCTGTACCATTACAGCGATCGCAACTCTCATCCGTCCTCGTCCCAGAGCCGTTGCACACCCAGCACGGTTTCTATACAGAAACACACACACACACACACACACACACACACACACACACACACACACACACACACACACACACACACACACACACACACACACACACACACACACACACACACACACACACACACGCACACACGCACACACGCACACACACGCACACACACACACAGGATTAGTAACATGGAGAGTTTCATTGTAAATCCACATTAAATTAATTCTGACTGATTTTATCTGTAAACTACAATTATTATGAAGCTTATTATTACTGATTGATTATTAATTGACTGATTGACAGTCTTCTTACATGTCCATCTCCATGGCACTCCTCACACGGCTTCATCCCTGAGCCATGGCAGCTGTCGCACTCCTAAACACACACACACAAGTTAAAAATAACTTTAGTGTATGTTGGAGTCAGACTAACACGCTGAAGCTGACGGAATGCTCCACATCAGAATGCTGCTCTCTGATTGGCTGTCAGCTATCAGTTACAATACATACATACATGTTGAGGTCAACAGTTTGACTCATGTTCTAAATCTGAAGGTAACCATAGCAACAGTACTGACGTTAGCAGTAAACTTTTAGTGCTTTCAAACAAAACTCATGAGCTCGTGTTTACAATATGGGAAGTCGTGTACCCGATATGCTTGGCGTTCAAGTGGTTAAGTCGTGAGAACACCGCTGCTAAGCAACGTCAATATTAACGTTACTAGAAGCCACAGAGACTAACAATTTAGCAAGCTAGCAAACGGGTAACATAATACAGTAAATGCAAAGGCACGATGACAGAGGAAAATGATGAGACCATTGGGAATATCAACATTTTCCTCAGACATATTATACAATTACGAAGAATCACAATATACGACTAAAACTACATAGATATGTAGATATTCACTTATTATGGACCGAAAAATTAACTTCCATGGCCTCCGCCATTTCTGACAACGTCAACAAACACGTCACAATTCGTGAACTCTGAGCTTTCAGAAACTTTCCACTTACGAGGTCGTGCATACCACAAGAGGGGGGCGTTCATATGGACTCTTCTTGTGAACACGGTAAACACGACCCCGTTGGAAAGCACCAAAAGTCGGGAGTCTTTAGAACCTCTACATAAAACCTCTCAAACCCTCTCAAAAGACCCCAGGAGCCTCTTCAAGGACCTCTGAAACCACCAACGGTCCCTGGGACCTCTTTAAGGCCACTGCAACATCTTCCTGGACCCCTGGAACACCCCAGGAACCTATTCAAGGACCCCTGTAAGCTCTTCAAGAAGGCCTGTAAAACCTTCTCAGTGAACCCTTGAATCTTTGGGATTTTCCCACCTCCTCAAGGACTCCTCAAATATTCATACGTTAAACTCCTGCTCTCTGATTGGATGTCAGCTGTATTTTAAAATCAAACATAGTTCAGGTCAACCGTTTGTAAATCAGAGGGTAAATCAAACTGCAGGTAACCATAGCAACAAGACAGTCTTCGACAGACAGCGTCTGTTAACCAATCACCTTGAGGGAGGAAGTGTAGGGCACGCGGATCTCCTCCGTGTGATTGGTGAAGAGGTTTGGAGTCGTGGCCTGGATCTCCCAGGGCCGGGGTGCGGTCTGGGTGTAGAAGTCAGCCGGTTCACCTGTCAGTCACACAAGAGAGACGTCACACCCACCTGTCAATCAAAAAACACCTGACACCTGCTGCTCTAGTGATGTCATCAGGGTTATCTCAGCTTGGGCCGATTTATAACAGAAAACCTGCGCTGAGTAGGTGTGAAGTTTGAAAGACGTGGGTGTTTAACAGGCTGAGACGGTCTAATAAAAGACACTATCCAGCTGCATTATGGGAAATGTAGGCCCCAGTGTTTTGGGAGGTTTTGATCCATACTAGGGACTAAAAATGGGGATATCTCAGACTCTGCTGCACAGATTTTGACCATTCTTGTAAATTATTATTTTTTGAAAAGGAAATACTGAATCACTGGAGGAGAACTGGTTTAATGTGACTGAGAGCTGTTTTCCAACCAGAAAAGTCACCAGAAATTGTTCATCAATCCCACCTTTCTGCCTGTTCTCTAGATAGAAAAATCGAACTGCCTGCCTTTCTCTCTCACTTATTGGAATTAAACAACATTAAAGAAGCAATTAGTGGACCTTTAAAGCTCAGAATTAGGTTCAGGTTGCACAAACGTCTGTGTGTTTGTTTACCTTCATAAGGTTTGGTGGCCCACTCAGTTGACCTGGACTCAGTGAACGTTTCCAGTCGATACTACAGAGTAGAAAACACACCTCAACAAGAAGCATAACATGTGTGCAGCAGTGTTAACGACATTTGAGCTGACAGAGACAACAGTGTTACAAATAGAAATAATAACAGCAATATTGACACATTAAAAGTAAAAACAATAATCACATAACAGTAATAGAAAACATAATTAGTAATATTTACAGCGATGGTTTAGATTTAGGAAACTGAATCAGAAGAAGAAGACAGATGCGGTCTGGTCAATATTCATTACAGATGACATGAGTTTCATCTTACTGTTTTTGATTCAGTGTGCCTTAGCTACATTAGTATCAGTATCTCCAAATAAATGTCCATAAATCCGATTAGAACTCGCAGAAAAAGGACGCTATTCAGAACTTCAGAACTTGCCTGAGAATCATCACATCTTTAAGTTTTCTTAATATTAAAGTAATCCAGTGATAGTTGTCAGTACATCCATGGGTGCATTACAAAAAGGAACAGCTAATAGCTAATTGGCATAACCTTTAAAACTCAAGTTGTAGCCACCAGCTAACTAACTGACTCCATGGAAATATGAGAAGATCCAAAACATGGAGCATGACTATCCCCCAAACTCAGGCACAATACAGTGTAGTGTACGTCACCTGTGTTTTGGCAGTGCTCAGAGCACAACACACAATCACTGATGACTCATGTGAAACACAAGAAAGGCATCAAGAGGCTTCATCAGTTCTTGATATTCACAGCATTATGGCTTGTTGGCATTTTAATGTCACATGAGAGTCTCTGAGGTCACATGGCAGTCATGTGGGAGTCATCAGAGCCAAATAACTAAATCGTTTATAAACTGGTGTGAAGTGATGTCATACTGTCCGACACTGATAAAAGGCCTCTTCAAACTGTCTCTGTGTGGACACATGCAGTCCTTTAGATGTAGAGCATGGAGAGACCCCTGGTATGAACATATGATCTGTGATCTGGATAATGAAAAACTTAAGAGATCAGATCAGATCCCAGCAGGTGCAAATATTTCCAGCCCTACAAGACACGACTGGAGCATCCTTAAGTAACAAACACACCAGTAACAGCACCAGTCAACATCATAAAGAGCGTGAATATCACGTCACCCTGTAGGTGTTGAACGGCTCCATGCTGGTGATGACTCCATCGTTGACTGGACCTTTACCCCAGCAGCACTGATACGACGTAAAGCTCTTGAATGCCTCGCGGGCAACATCCTCCGACAGAGTGGGGATGCTACAACACACACACACACAAACACACATGATGAGTTTAACCAGAATATCCTCACTGAACGCAGTCTTTTTCTCATTATGAGCATCATGTGGTTGGCTGGTGAGACAGGTGATGTCAGGCCTTACCTCCATTCGTCAGGTGAAGGCCCGGGTTGGGGCGGGGCTGAAGGCTCGATGGGCATAGGAGGGGGCAGGAAACCTCCTGCAACAACAATGACAAACTTAAACAAGTTGCAACAACATAAATATAATGTGAAGAGTTGTGGTGTTGGACTCCTCTTACCTCCTCCTGCCACGGTGCCTTCGTAGCCAGGCACGTTGCCAAACATGTTGGCCGCGGGGGCGTTGAGAGGTGGATACACGGCTGGAATAAACAACAGGAAACACTTCACAATGTATGGGTGGAGCATGGATGGAGCATGGGTGTGCAAGGCCTTTCAAGGAATAGTTCAACATTTTGGGAAATAACTTATTTGCTTTATTGCTGAGAGTCAGATGAGAGGATTTATTTCTCTCTCGTATCTGTACGGTAAATGTGGATGTGGTAAATAAGGAATGGAAGAAATAGGAAAAGACAAGGAGGAGGTAGAAAAAAAAGATGTAGGAACGAAAATAGGAGATAAAGAGGAAAAGGAGTAGATAGAAAAGGAAAATTGGGGGTAAAGAATAAGTGGAGTAAGTAGCAAAGGAAATGAGGTAAAGAATGTGAGAGCGCAGTACAAAAGGGGAGGAGGGTATTTTGAAGGAGCGGTGGAGCAGGTAAAGAAGGGTAGGAGAAGGTGGAGTAGGGGACGAGGAAGTGGACGGAGAAGAGGAGGTAGAGAAGATAAGGAAGGAAGGAGGTAGCGAGAGGAGGTAGGGAAAGAGTGGAGGAAGTAGGGAAGGAGTGGAGGAAGTATGAGGCGTGGAGAAGGTAGGGAATAAGTGGAGGAGGTAGAAAAGGAGTGTAGAAGGAAGGGAAGGAGTGGAGGATGTATAAGGAGTGTAGAAGATAGGGAAGGAGTGGAGGAGGTAGGGAAGGAGTGAAGGAAGTAAGGAATGGAGAAGGTAGGGAAGGATTGAAGGAAGTAAGGAATGGAGGAGGTAGGGAAGGAGTGGAGGATGTAGAGAAGGCAAGGAGTAGATCACCATATTTCAATTTATTACAGTGTCCAAATTCACATTTTGCTCCATAGTTTGTTTCATTTTATGACGTTACATTCTAGCTATGTTTTATTTTGACTAAATGTGTTCTTCATATTGTTTTGTCTCCATTTGAATACAGTCTCATACTGCACTATATGCACAGTCACTCACTACTGGGATTGTTTCTTTAACTGTCCAGAGGAAGATAGGCCCTAATCAATCCAGTGGACTTTGATAAATTCAATGGATCCATCAATAAACCTGTAAGCCTGATAAAATGCATCAAAAAATACCCTAAAAAAAAAACTCATACTACAGTCTGAATGAAGGATTTATCTGGACTGAATGAAAAATAAATTTAAGTTAAATTAATTCAAAATAGACTGACTTTTGTTTATTATATTCAGATAGGCCTATGTTATTTGTAGTTGTGTAAGTCTTTAAAAGCAGCTTCCTTTTTGCAAAAACTGCATTTGTACACAACAAATGGGCGAGTCCACAGTTTTTTTCTTGCAGACACCACACCTCCACAAACCCAATGCACTCAGACTCATTACATCTAACTATCTATCTTTAAATTTAAAATTTAAACTAAAATTTAATTTTAAAATGAACTAAAATCCGTCTTAAACCGTGTTGAAGTTGTGTGCAAACCTTATTGTTGTTATGTATAAATACCCTATGTTTGCAGGGCGTGCATGTCTGCGGTCCAGCCTGTTACTGGAAGAGCCCTGCAGCAGCAGCTGCATGGTGTTGCGGTCAGTTTGGTGACATGTGTAATGTTGTGTCCTGCTGTGTGTTTCAGTTCCTACCTGCGCTGTTCATCCTGCTGCTCTTTGATCAGTATCGTATCAATAAATCCAGACAATTCCTCCTGTAGCTTGACACCACCGTTATGTTACAAGCAGCTGTCCAAAAGTGTCCAAACACCCACAATAAAACACAACTTCCGGTGAAACCTTAAAAAATAAAAGTCTAACTGACTTGACTTTTCAGCTTTTTTTTCAGAATTGAAATGATTAAACCTGCAGTAGGCAGAATGTTTTTGGCATCATTGGACAAAAAAAATCCATAATAATCTTTCAGCATGTTGTAATTCAATTGTTCTGAGAGACAACTAGACTTCTGCACCTCCTCATGGCTCTGTTTTCAGGCTTTAGGCCAATTTTTTAGATTTTGGCCAATCACAGGTCACTTCAGAGAGAGAGCGTTCCTATTGGCTGTTCATTCAACGGCGGCAGATGTCAATCACTCGCGAACTCTGATAAAACAGTCAAACTAGGGAACGCTGATCAAATATGAATCAACATTCTGTTACTGTAATGCCTATTTCACACCTCAAATGTTTTCAGAAACATCTTGTAGTACACTGTTTAGCTGTAAAAAAAAAAAAAATGAGAAAGTTTTCTCCAGCTGGTGGGCGGTGCTTTGTTTTTCCACAAACTTTCTCATTTTACAGCTAGAAGCAGAAATAGAGAATATGAATGGAAAATGGCCAAAATATAACTCTACACCATACAACTGCACTGTAATCATTTTGAGTGCAATGACCTGCTAAGTTGAAATCACCTCACTTTGATATGATTTGTATTCCCTGGTTTAAAAGATTTAGTGCCACAAAAAAAAGAGAGGCTATATTTGCACACTGACATTTGAAAGCTGCACCTACAGATTACAGGTTATACAAAATAACACCCCTTATCAAATTTCCTGTTTTTACTCAAAATTACAATATCTCAGGTTTTAATATCTTGGATACCCAATGCCCCACACAAAAGTTGGACTGGACCACCCTCTGTAAATAAAGGTTAAAGAGTCAATATTTGAAAATTACTGCAGGCTTTTGGAACAGCAATGCAAAACAGCACTTTACTATGGATATAAATGCACTTTTCTCTGCTGTTAAACACAGCTGCAAATTGGGTGTATGACTACAAATTGTATGAATTTTGTCTGAAACGTTTACTTATTTTATTCTTCTATTGTTATTTTTAGGTATGTTAATTTTATTACTTATTTATTCTATCCTTTTTAATGCACTGATGGGAGCTGGGAGAAACAATATTTCGTTTCCTTCTGTGTATGCAAATACCCAATGAAATGACAATAAAGTGAATCTTGAATCTTGAATATTTGAAAATTACTGCAGGCTTTTGTTTTGAAGGATACGAGCATAACTTCCGGTGTTCATGTGATTTTTGCTCGGGGGTCTTGACTCCACTGATCTGCAGGAATGTCGACCACGCCCCATCTGGAATGGATTACAGAGCAGAGTGGATAACACAAGTGCAACATGGGGGTGGACAAAATAACATGAACACCTTAACACTGAACATCAGAGGATTTACTGAATTCATTCATGTTATTTATTGAACAGCTTTATAAACAGAAATGTTAAAAGTTGACTTTGTGTCAGCTCAGCAGCGTCTCTGAGGTCCTGCAGTCCTCTTGTTCCAGGTTTTGAAACCGATCTGTCTCTTGACAGTGAGCTAACATGAGCATTGTGTGTCAGACATGTTGGGGCAGTTTGTCTCTCCTGGAGGTAAATACTTCATAGGTCAATAGGATGTGAGGATCCTGACAGATGATGTCATGTCAGCCACTGTCCATCCCCTTTACGCAAACCCAGAGGGCAGCTGTCGTGGAGGTCCCTTTGGCTGTTTTAACAGAATCAATATTATTTCATACAAGGTGCTCAAAACATTAGGTTGAGGGTCTGCTGGTGAAAGGAGCAAGGCAACACTTCTCTCTCTCCATATGAACAGGGCTGGATTAACCTTTTAAGAGGCCTTGGGGCAAATGAAAGCCATGAGCCCCCCGCTAATCCCCCTGTTCCTTCTGCTCTCCACCTGGATATCTACCAGGAGATATATGTGCTTTAGGTTAATATGATTTATTACCAGCACTTGCAGGAATTTGCATATTCTCCCTGTGTTAGCGTGGGCTTTCTCAGGATTCTCTGGTTTCTTCCACAGTCCAAAGACAAACAGGTTCATTGTTGACCCTAAATTGCCCGTAGGTGTGAATGTGAGAATGAATGGTTGTCTGTCTCTATATGTGTCAGCCCTGTGATAGTCTAAGTGACCTGTCCAGGGTGTAATCCGCCTTCGCCCAATGTCAGCTGGGATCGGCTCCAGCACCTCCCCCCCCCTTCACCTCGAATAGGATAAGCGGTTACAGATAATAGATGAATGAATGGTTTATTACATCAATTTAAGAAGATGCAGCATGTAAGCACAATACCGAAATGGTGAAGGAAGTAAAGATCAGGTAATAAAGCAGGACCCACTTTAAGAGTGTACTCATGTCAAGGCCATGCTCCTGCCTGTGGTACAGGGGGATTTAGACAGCATGCTTCAAAGCGTAGGTGTAGGCATGTTATGTCAGGCCTGGGCATGAAGTTCTCCACCAGAGCCCAGAGGGAGCCCACCTGCCTGCAGCATACACTCTCTGAGGTATTTCCCACACAAGCACCAAATGAAAATGTTTATGAGGAAACAGTCTTTGATCTCATTCTTCCTTCTCGTAATCCTTGCCTGTTCCTACTCTCTGGTATGCATAGTAGGGTCGTGATTATAAGACTGTGGTCCGTTATATACAGTACAACTTCTTCAGTGCCAAAACTTTGAATATAATATGCACACTTATGAAAATGTTCAAAACCATTTACGTCTGTTAACACAGAACACGTGGAGCTGTACAGCAAAACGACCAGACATCAGCCGCTGAAGAAATCCACCAACTCTATGTGGAAATATAGAACTAAAAATTCAACTTTTTTTGTGTTTTTGCAGATTTTTTCCCCAGTTTCTTCCAAATTTGTGACGTCATTACATCACTCCATTTTTGCAATCATCTGCATTTAGCCTGACTTTAAATTATTAAAAAGCAAGTCTCAAGCAGTGCAACCAAGACAGGTAACATGATAATATGTAATTATAATGTATAGCAATTTCATAAAAATACACACAGTCAAAGGTGTGATTCAGGGAACCACAGCTAAAATAATAATAAATATAATAAGGAGCACATAAATAAAACATCTTGATTGCCTGTTTAAATGGTGTAGTAATGAAAAATAACTATTGGAACAGGTCATTTATCTAATTTATATATTTGAGGACAATAATTAGGCTTGGCAAATGTCAAAATTCATGTACACAATGACATCCCTATACACTGTAAAAAATAATACAGGAAGTTAGTGGAAACAATCAATATTTTATTTGTATTCCTTTATTTTCGTACCAGCTTCATAATTTAATCAATTGTTCATCCGATTTTTTTATTGGAAAATGTACTTAACTCATCAAATTAAGTTTTTAAAGAGACACAATTAGCATATTAGCTGAGTACCCAGAATGCATTGCTTTAGGGTTAAAACTCTCCAGAGACCCCTCTTATTTGTAGTGTGTCATCTTTAAAGGTCCCATATTATGCTAATTTTCAGGTTCATAGTTGTATTTTGTGTTTCTACTAGAACATGTTTACATGCTGTAATGTTCAAAAAACACTTTATTTTCCTCATGCTGTCAACCTGAATATGCCTGTATTTACCCTCTGGTTCTAAATATTGTATATTCGTGACATCACGAATGGGCAGAAATCCTGACAGCTGGTTTCAAATGCAGAGTTTCTGAATACGGGCTGTGTGTATTTCCCTGTGGATTAAGTGTTTCGATACTTTCACAGTATTTATATAGGACTTAAGCCTGATTTATTATAAAAAAAACATGAAAATCTACATTTTTTATAATATGGGACCTTTAATATTTGTCCTGCATTATAAAACAAAAATTAAAATTAAAATGTATAATTTAATTATAAATAAAATGATAAAATGTAATGTTCACTTGTTTATGTATATTTATCTGTAATTGTATTTCATATTCATGTGTCATTGCTATTTAGATTTCTGAAATGTCTTTTTATGTTTATCTTTGTATGTATATTTTGAATAATTAAAAATTATTCCAGCAGGGGGAGCCAGAGTCTCAGTCTTTCTGCTGGCAGAGTCCTCAGTTTACATTCCTGCTCCTCTTGGCAGCCTCGGAGTGAGTAAGTGTGTGAATAGAGAGGCAGAGTTACAGTGCTGAGGTTTTTACACTGAACCAGAGGCAGACAGAGAGGAAACTGTGCAGTTTAAATAAACAGGGGGTGTTTGATTTTCTGTGTTCTCTGCTCTGTCGCTGTAAATCAAACATGCCTTAAAGGGGCTGAAATGTTTGAAATGTCCTTTAGAATAATGTTCAGCTCAGTGACGGTGTGTTCAGACACAGATAGGCCACAGAGTCTGAAGCTTTCAGGTTTCCTCACAGCTCAACAATCAGCTGTTTACAATGTTTTCTAATGTCACGATGGCGAGGAGAAAATCAGTTCATGTTTTTTAGTGTTTTGGGAAAACTTACTTTGCAACATCTTTACCTGCAGCTGAAACTCTTGTTAGCTCTGAACGTAGATCTCTGTAAGCACGAGCTAAGACCCTGAACTACGGTCGCTTCTCACACCTGTAACCAAGAGAAAAATAAGATACATCGTTGTTCTGATTCGTGTTCACACTTTTCTACAATCCAACAAAGACGAGTAAACAAGTTATATTGACTGACAGGTTGACTCATTGATTGATCAGTTTTGGACATATCACTGCATCATCAGTACATGGATTCACAACAGGAAATCAAATGATTCAACCTTATTTGTTTATTTATCTTCTCTGGTGTCACAAAGTGATGTTCTCCATAACTTTTACACCGCAGAGAGGAAACACTGTGGAGGATTTTCTGATGTTTCTATTCTTAACAGATTCAGGAGGGAGCTGAACTCACAGCTCTGAGCCTCTGGTCCTCCTCCACTAAGAGGATGTTTACACATCACTCTGTGTGTGTGTGTGTGTGTGTGTGTGTGTGTGTGCGTGTGTGTGTCATCCGGGTTGAGCAGAGTCATGCATTTTTTCCATTACCCTCCTCATCAAATCAATGTTAAACACTCCCCCTCCATCTACCGTCCCTGTACAACCACAGTGTGTGTGTGTGTGTGTGTGTGTGTGTATATGTGTCACCAAAACGCCCGATCAATAAGCAGATAGGATATTTGATCAGTAAAAACTGGGACAACCAGTCTGCCTGATGTGGTTTCCAGATAAACCAGTTTCTTGTCATTTCACAGCAACTCAGATTCGTTTCACTTCTTATAAAACTAAATAATAACTTCTAACGTTTCCTCTAGCGCCTCCAGCAGGTTCACATCTGGGCTGAGTGAAATATTGTCATGAAACAGAGATTCATGTCCCCATCAGGATGATTGAATTGAAAAAATATATGAGTCTAATACTTTGGTTTATGACTTAATACCTGGAAAACATCCCCATCAGCCTCAGCTGTACTTTGTGTTTACTGCTAATTTGCAAATATTAGCACACAAACACACTAACATGGTGAAAGTGATACCTGCTAAACATCAGCATGTCAGCATAAGAGGGTAAACTCAGGGCAGAAAAGTCCCGTTAGGAGACACTGTCCCATCCATCAACCAAACACTCGGCCTGTTTTTTGTCAACCCCACAGAAGTGTTCAACATGCAACCCTGACGTCATGACGATCGCTCTGTTAAAACCACGCGTCACCACGGCAACAGTAAACATTGGATGTGGCGACCTGAGCGAGTGTGTTTCTGTGAGGACGGAGGTTTGATCCCTGCAGCTCCTGCAGAAAGGAGATTACAACTAAAAACAAAACACACATGAGATGATTTGATGTAACATAAAATGAAGATACTGAATATTTTAAAAATAAGTCAAATGATCTGAAATTAATAAAGTTGATAATTTACCACCATTCTTAGTAACTGTTGCTACGTCTGTAAAGTTTTCTGTTCTCACACTGCAAATAATCAGTTTGCGATGAAAATAAAGCCTATATAATCAAAAATCTTAGTAATTTGATAAATGGTCTTTTGATTTCAGACAGAAGTTTAGAAAAGTTGCTTCATTTCTAGCCACAAGCGTTGATTTTACTGATATGACAACAGTCGCTAGCTAACTTTTAGCTTTTAACTAGGTGTACTGAGCAGTCAGTTGTAGATAAAAACAAAACAAAAAAAATTAAAATAAAAAAATGTATGAAGATGAACTGAAATTAAATCCATATTTATGTGGTGGTCATCTGTTGGTCGTCCGTAAAACATGATTTTGAGAGGACTGTTCCTTTAAAGGTACAGTGTGTAGGATTTGGCGATATCTAGAATAGTGGTGGTCCTCCTTTTACAAGCAATCAATGTGAGGGTAACATGAGCACCCGAGTGCAAAACCGTGGTAACGCCGTTCACCTCGCTCAGAGGCCACATACAACAATATCACTACTTCAGGAGCAACTTTGGTTTGTCTGTTCTACGCTACTGTAGAAACATGGCGGAACAACATGGCGGTGTTACACACTGTTCCTTTAAGACTTTATTCTGCACAGTGTTGAACTGAAAACAGTAGAAACCTCAGGAGAACAGCACAGTAGACACAGTGGAAACTACAGGACATCCTGAACAGTCTCACACGCACGCACACACACGCAGTCATCCAACCTTTAACCCAACAGTGATGATCCTTCACAGTCTAGTTTCTTTATATTTAGATCATCTGGAGGACAAGTCACGCAAATGTTGAGACCAAATGGTCAAAGAGGAAAATGAGTTGGTCACAGCGACGTACGTAACTGTCCACTGACTCCTTTCACTGCTGATTACTATATTATGTTGCTGACTCGCTGAACGTGAGGATCATCACAAACGCCATCGTCCACGATATCACAACCAGAGAGAGCTCAAAGAAGGTCCAACCTGATGCTCCTGGTGGACACCTGTCTTCAGAGGACGGCCAGGTCGTGGCAGCTCTTGGAGCGCACTTTGGCCGCCATGCGCTGGTTGTTGCGTGCCACCAGTCGGTCCAGGAAGCGGCGAGCCTTCTGGGGGAGGCTCTCTTTGTGCTTGTAAATGGAGCGTCGGCGCTTGACGACCTCGCTGCCGTCCCGACGGAGGCGGATCTGTCGGATCACGCCCTCGAATAGCTCGGTCACGTTGTGCTGCAGAGACGCCGACGTCTCAATGAACTTACAGTCAAACACCACCGCACACGCTCGGCCCTCTGGGAAATAAAGACACACACAGAAAGAGAATTATAATAGCATCAGTCAATCGTTACCTGTTATCAATTTGTTGTATATCGATATGTGTATGTATGTACCCTCTGTGACCTTTGACCCCCACCTTCCACAGCGACTTCTCTAGACCGGACCAGGTCGCTCTTGTTGCCCACAAGGATGATGGGAAGGTTTTCGGCCTGGCGGGTGCGTCGCAGCGTGATACGGAGCTCAGCGGCGGCGTCGAAGCTGGAGCGGTCGGTGACGGAGTAGACGATGACGTAGGCACTCCCGACTTTCAGACAGTTTTCCTGAGAGGAGTCGTCGTCCCCCTCCTGACAGGTAGAGAGACATGGACACAGAGAAGGAGAGAAAGAAACATTTACCAATATTTTCCTTTAAATACAGATTTTAAGAGCTAATCTGGAAAAAACAATATGATAAACGTCTACTTTTAAGGTTGCTAGCTCTGGTGGAGTCGAGGTGGCAGCCTTAAGATCCATTAATCTGGCAACTTCCTCAAGGTCCTCCTGGGAAAGTTTGCAAGAGCTCCAAGGCATGCTGGGAGATGTAGTTCCTTCAATGTGTTTTGGGTCCAATCATGGCCATGGTCTCAGATTAAGACAACTGAATTTAGACTAAACTCAAAGTCAGAGCGTTATGAATTGTGATGCCAACGATGATAATTAGTCAATCGCTATGAACCTTTAAACTGAACAAGCCTGCAAAATGATTTGTGATTTACATCTCTCCAGCTCAGAGGTCGTGGTTTGATGAAACCAAAACGTTCCACAGAAGTGAGTGTCACTGAACCAGACAGTCTCCAGACTGTGGCCGCACCATGATGTCAGTGAATATCACAAACTGTAAAGGTGATGGGGGAATCCCTGTCAGAGTCCACAGAGTCACACTGAGCTGGGCACCAAACCTCAGTACATGCTGAGCAGTGACTGATTTTCGTCTGGAACGAGTACCGAAAACAATAAGACAGCATAACTTCTACCATGTTGCTATTCTTATTTTCATCTAACACACAGCAGCTTTACTGTTTTCTGATCTGCATTCAAAAGAGCTTCAATGGAAGATATTGCTGTTTAGATACTGTAAACTTCTGCTGTTCCACAATAAAAGCCTCTCTGCAGTGAACCACTTGAAGGCCCTTATTGTGAAGGAGCAACAGGAAGTTTGCTTAATCACAGAGGCTAAGAAAGCAAACTCCTGAACAGTGATCCTGACACTCATTTTAATACATTC
The DNA here is from genome assembly GCF_015220745.1 of Sebastes umbrosus. Taxonomy (NCBI): domain Eukaryota; kingdom Metazoa; phylum Chordata; class Actinopteri; order Perciformes; family Sebastidae; genus Sebastes; species Sebastes umbrosus. The sequence goes on along the minus strand of NC_051269.1, from coordinate 20,657,555 downwards.
TGACTTATTGTAAGAACACTTTCATACATTAAAAGATGCAGGTTTTCAAGAAAGAAGTTAGTAAAACGTGCTTTTTGATAAAGTTTATCCAGTTGAAAATAACAAAAGTTCTCTTGGTAAATGGCATTTTATGATCTCAACAAAACAAACAAATGTTCTTGAGATTACAAAATAATACTTTTGTTATCAAGAAGAACTTTGGCTTTTTATTTCATGATCTCAACAATAAGTGCGAGAACACTGAAATCAGCTACATCAGGTCCCTTTGCAGGACGCCATGTACCCATAATAGTCTGCTTCAAAGGTGACATCTAATGCTCCACAGGTGGACCAAAGAACGTATACTGCCAAGAAGTGAAAGTCAATTGGTCGTTCCATTGCAACATCAGCGCCCAGCAGCACTGCGTTGAACAATAAAATAATATAAATATAATAACCGTTTTCAGTCCAAAATGGAGGCAGCGGATGTTGTCAAAAAAACACTGCGCTTCTATACTCTTTGGCTGTACTTCATCAACACACACAATGTACCAGTTTGTCGTTCTCCCAGGTATCCATGACGATGAGTGTGGTTTCCTCTCCATCTACTGTCAGTGTCCGCTCGTAAGTGTCTTCTGTAACAAACAATAAACAACAAGACTGAGAATGTGCAGTATGAGGCTGTAATTCCCCAGAGTTATTACAGTAACACATTTCATGGCAATCTATCCAATAGTTGTTGAGATATTCTAGTCTGGACCAAAGTGCTGGACTGACCGACCAAACATCTTCGTCCCTAGAGCCACACTGCAAGCACAGCTAAAAACAATAAACAATATAGAGGACCAACAACAAATCACAGCTGCTGATACGTCTGTGATCATGAAGAGACAGACATCAACCCAAGAACACAGCAACAAGAATAATAAAAACATGTGAAACTAAAGCAGAAACTGAACCAGACATTGAGCTCAGTCAACCTGAATACTAACAGCAGACATGCTCTGTCTACTCACACCATGTCAGACTGTCACTGGATCAATGCAGGTTGTCAATCATGGCCTCAGGCCAATCAACACGTGACACAGGAGCTGATCAATGATGTTAGGTCAGTCAAGGTTGTGATGTCAGAACAAAGTTAGAGACAGAAACTGAGCACTGAGCTGCTGAGGACTGAGTTGGAGTATGAAACAACCAATCCCCAAAGAAGAGCGCCAGGCTTTGAAGCAATTTTTCAGAGTGATCAAACTGTAGAATTACAACTTTCGTATCCTTCACGTGAAGCCATTGGGCCCAAAAAGACTTTTTCCTATAGACTAACTTTGGGAAAGAGATTTTTTGAGGTAAATGAACTTCCCAGTATGAACACTTTAATAGCTATTATTTACATCATTAGGTGTTAAAAGTTGTAAAATGCACTAATAGCTGAATCCAGAGTTATTTCCCTTCCTCTGTTCATGTGAATGAGACCAGACTGAGGCTGGGCGGCGGAGTTAAAGGAAACACTACTACGCCTGCTCTATGGGCCCAATGGATGCGGAAGATCCGGGTACTTTATCACTTGGAAGTCAAACTTTTTGTTTTATGTGCCACTGAGCAACTTTCATAGGAATGAACGGGGCCCCGCCTCTGACGCTGTAACCTGTTCTCTTTATACATCCATGGAAACAACACAACAATAAAACATGGTAGAAAACATTGACAGGGTTCCCCATGTGATTCTGAGAAGATTGACACCACTCTACTGTGTGTTGTAATCCGAGCTCGTTCTTTCTTTGCTGACATAATCGGGCTGGCTGTGCGTGCCTTTTAGTGCATGTTCATCCTTTTAGTGCATGTTCGTGCATGTGAGAATGCCCCACTGGCTAGCTTGCGGCCGCTGGTCTGCACTGTTCTCATATGACAGTTACAGCTTTTTGTTAATCTTTTAGAAGTTCCATAGTCTCACTTTAAACTTATATCGTAGCATATTTTTGAAAGGAAGACAAAATTGACTTTAAAGCTTTTCTCTTCCAAAGAATAAAATACGGTGTGTTTAAGACAGAACATTCAACAGATAAATTAGATAAACTAATCAGACAAACAAACCTAACATCCCACCTCCAGGTTGCTCATCTTTCTCTGTGATCCCGGCAAAGATTCCTGCCAGGCTGGTCTTTCCGACAGCGTGGTCGCCTAGCAACACCACTCTGTAAACACAGTCCGAGTCACTCTGGGAGTCATCGTCCGAGTCTGAACTCCACTGGGCGCGGTAGTGGAGGGACTTGTCTCCAGGATGGTAGGATGCCGACTGTCCCAGAGGAGGGTGGCTACGCTGGGGGCGCGGCTGCTCGGGGTCAGGCTGGGTGTTGCTGGGGAGCCGAGGGTCCTGAAGGTCCCGAGTCCAGGACGGGTGCTGGTAGAAGTGGGCGGGAGGAATCGGTGTGCTGCCTCGCCGGCGCAGAGGTTCCTTCTCTCTCTGGGTGTTGAGGGTCATATTGCTACTGTAACGGCATCAGGACAGGACAGATCTGAGGGAGGAGATGGGAGGATTCAGGTTTCAGTATAAAGTCTGGTTCACTATGATCTTTAAGATTCTTGACAGATCTTTTGATTGACTTTCAAAACGACCAATCACAGAGCGTTACTTTGGCATAGAGAGCAGAATTCCTGTCCCCTCTCTAATCTAATCATATCTTTTTCTGAAAATATGAAACATGATGCTGTTCTTTGAGTTTTCTGTCCATTTTCTAAGACAAAGCAGAGATCACTTCCGCTGCCATCCAGTAGTTTAACTTCATACCTTGCTGCGGTGATGTAGAAGTGTACTCTAGGGCGTGTCAGTACACTGTGACATCACCAATGGGTGGGGTTACAGGTGCAACAGACTGGAAACTTTCAATTAGAGAGGGCGGTGAAACACTGTGATAGCTCACAGGTTTGCAAGTACGACATTAGGACATTAGATTTCTCATGCACAACGGTCGCAATCTTTGCTACGTAGTGGAAGGGGAGGGGCCACCAACCTATTTCAAACTCATGAAAATGGCGAGCATGGTTGGGCCATGTGTTTTTTTTCACTAAGTACCACTATACTGGAGTCGGATAGAAGCCACTATTCGGTTAATTCAGGCAGCGACGTACCGCCTTGGTGGAGGTCTGTTCTCTCCGAGTGCACTTCTAGTTTCTAATGTGCTCTCCAGATTTTCTGCCTAGTTTCAGGGTCATAATTTGACCCTCAATATGCTGACTTTCACAATGTCCGTCCAATTGGATTCAGGCATTGGCAGAAGAACTTATGGTGGCAATAATTTTACTATAAAGAAGACTGGAGGGAAAGTTTATTTTGTTCATCGCTGAATTATTAGAGTTCTCTAACTCTACTATCTGCTCCTACAGGGACTTGAGTATCAAGCCTGGCAGAAAATACCAGTGAGGACGGGAATACCAGGATAAAAAGTGTGTACAGTGTTATGATTGTTTATTTACAGTAAGATATAATTAACCCTTCTGAGCAGGTACAAGTCATTCCTTATTATGTGTTGTCATGGAAAATGTTAGAAAGATAAGAGAGACCATTTTTTCCAATATTTACATTGGGAGTACATTTCCTGTGACAGACTACATCCCTTTACATTTGTGATGACACTGAGCAGGCTTAGCATTATGTTGTAAAGTGTACAGTGTGATTTAATGCTATTTCACACATTATTGCATACATTACTTTCTCTTTTTTTAATAAAACTGTCTGTTGAAGGTTTTTTACAATGAACTTAATATACTGGAACCAAAATCAAATGAATTAACTGTACAAATAATGTAACTCAGAAAAGTCAAAAACTGATCAGGCTGAATATGATTTAAAATAGGTTGAATCCTGGTTAATTGAAGCCGAATGGACCCATGAGGACCTCTAGTATGCATAAGAGAGCACAGACACACAAACAAACCTCCTACAATAAATAATTCAAGAGTTTAAAGGTGCCAAGAACGACAGTCAGTGATAGTGAGGGCGAGTTAGAGCTCCAGCCTTTGGAGGTAGTTAGTGGACTGGTAACTGTAACTTATTTTGGATGAACAGCAACAGCTTAAAAAATTAGTAATTATATTTTAATAATTTTAATAATATTTTAATAATTTCTGCTGTCAGGAGGTCAAAGGTCAGAGGTCTTTCATCTACAATAAAATGTCATACAGTACATGACTGCTAGTTAGCTTGTTGAAAATAGTTAATGAAGTACATCCGGTGCTTTTAGTGAAGTGTGATCAAATAGAAACTCCTTATTTAAAAAGGCACAAGTTATGTAGGTTTTCACATTTCCAAATTACACTTTACATGTGAAATATGCCTATATGTAACGTGTGATATGAAATGTGAAATTGATGTTTTTGCATGTAAAATATCTGAAAATGACATGCTGATATAATGTAAATTAGTTTTTTTGACATTTCAAAGGTGAGATATAATAATTAACGTGTGGAAACATAAATTTCACGCATGCTTTTTTGTAAGAGACAGCTGAAAAACTCAAAGAAATAAAAACATCAGCAGAAAATAACATGCGATAGATAGATAAATAGATAGATAGATAGATAGATAAACTTACCGTACACCCCATGAACAGTCCTGTGTTCGTCCAGCCTCAGTAAACAACAGAACTGAACTGAACCCTGTCTCTGTGTCTCTGTCGGTGTAACAGTACCCTGGTGCCACAGTAACCCGCCTGGAAAAAAAAAGTTCCACAACAGCGTTAAAAATTCAGCAGTGGAATCACAGAGTTATCTACCTCCCCCCGTGTGTGTGTGTGTGTCTGTGTGTGTGTGTGTGTGTGCGTGTGTGTGCGTGTGTGTGTGTGTGTGTGTGTCAGAGCGACAGCAGAGGAGAAACAGATAACTGAGGAGGGAGTGTGTGTGTGTGTATGTGTGTTTGTGTGTGTGTGTGTGTGTGTGTGTGTGTGTGTGCGTGTGTGTGTGTGTGTGTGCGTGCGTGCGTGTGCGTGTGCGTGTGCGTGTGCGTGCGTGTGCGTGTGCGTGTGTGTGTGTGTGCGTTGTTTTATCAGTGTGGGGGGTTGAGTTTTTTGTTTTGGTCACTTCCTGTTAGACCCATAAGACACAGTTGGATTCATGAAACAGTTCAGTCAGGAGAGACTAGTTTACATATAAAACAGTAGCTACATGATAACGTGTTTCTTTCTCTATCTGGGGTCAAAGTCAGATTAAGGATGAGCTTTTTTATAGTCACCAAAATAAAAAACAGAAAACTGAATTTAAAGCTTTGAATATTAGGTTCATTCACTAACTGGAAAGCTACGTGACTAGAGATGTTTCTTTTAAATAGGAAATGTTTAAAGAGATACTGAATATCAGAGAGTAGAGTTGGCTACTAAAGAAGTTTACAAACTAGCAGATAAAGGACTAGTGATATAAATGACCAATTAACTAACTAGTGGTTTACTACGTAGCTAACTGATGAAGGACTAACTATGGATGTATAAAGAGAACTGGATATAGTATTGTAGGGGGCTCCTGTTCATTCCTATGAAAGTTGCTCAGTGGTGCATGAAGCCACCCACTGAGCAAAGACACGTCCAAAAGACGTCAATTTAACGTCTCTATAGACGTCAAAAAGACGTCCACTGAGGAGCCAGAATGAAAGTTTTTGCGACGTCTTTTTCTAAACGTCTTTTTAACATTCAACTATTGATGTCAACCTGAGTTGCACGTCCACGGACATCCAACAGGGGTCCTAGTCAGACGTCTAGATATTGAACCCATTTTGCACGTCCGCAGACGTCCAAAAAGGCCCTTAACCAGACGTTCAAATATTGAACCCAACTTACACGTCCACCAGACATACAAAAGTGGGTCCGGACTGATGGACGTTATACAGACATGATCTGAATGTCTTCCTGACGTCATATGTTTGCTAGGCAAAATGGCTCAACTGCCGAGTGACAAAGTACCTGAATCATCCGCCGATCTTCTGCATCCATTGGGCCCATAGAGCAGGCGTAGTAGTGTTTCCTTTAACTCCGCCTCCCAGCCCTCGGTCCAGCCTCGGTCTGGGTCTCATTCACATGACCGGAGGAAGGGAAATAACTCTGGATTCAGCTATTATTGCATTTTACAACTTTTAGGACCTCATGATTTAAATAAGGGCTATTCAAGTGTTCATACTGGGAAGTTGATTTACCTAAAAAAGAATCATCTGCTGAGTTACAGACGTCTCTTTCTCAATGTAAGTCTATGGGAAAAAGTATTTTTGGGCCCAATGGCGTCAGGTGATGGACACAAAAGTTGTAATACCGCCGTTTGGCCACTTTGAAAATTTACTTCACAGCCCGGCGCTCTTCCTGGGGGCTTGGGACTAACCGATAGCTAACTGACCTTCAGTTAGAAAAAAAAAGAAAAAGAAAACCAGTGAAAACACAGAAAAGCGTAGGCCTATGTGCCGGGGCTGTGCCCCAGACAGTCCTGGTCCAATTTAACCCCTGAGCGGATTAATCATCGGTTTACCAACTAGCTAGCTGACAAAGGACCGGTTTGACTAGCTAGTTGATGATCGGAGTAATTGATAAAAATACTAGTTTATTAACTAGCTGATGAATCACCAGCTTACCAACTTGATAAAGGACTAACTGACAAAGATACCAGTTTAGCTGATGAAGGACCAGTTAAATCAAGTACAAGTAAGTTTATAAGCACATTTAAAAACAACAAAAGTTGACCAAAATGCTGAGTATTTTTAAGGCAAGATTAAAAATCAGCTAAGAACAAGAAGCAAACAGGATCTAGCTAGTGAAGGACTAACTGACAAAGATACCATTTTTTTTAGCTAGCTAGTACATGATTGGAGTAATTGATGAAATTACTAGTTTATTAACTATTGCTGATGAATCACCAGTTTACCAACTAGCTAGCTGACGAAGGACCAACCGACAAAGATGCGTAATTATGAATCCCACTGCTTTTCTTGGCAAGACCTGGCCTGCATAGCTGGTTGAGGTCAGTGCGATTGGTTGAGGTTAAGCATTGACCTCAACTGGTTCGAGTCAGGATAGCCCATTGGTCAGGGCACCGGATCTGAACAAATCGGCTAACCGGTACCTCGCCCATGTATGGGCGCCTGGCCAATCCTAGTGCTTGAATGCAATGCAGGCCGGGTCTAGCGAAGAAAAGCATTATGATTCATTATTTAACACAGCAAAGAAACCAGTTTAGCTGACGAAGGACCAGTCAAGTCCCTTTATCTGACCAACAAACATTTAAATCCAGTATTTCCACACAGTATTGACTATTGATCAGAGTGTTGAGGTCAGAGCTCAAGTGGGCTCAGTTGCAGTTCCCGTAATGTCCACTAGATTATAAAACTCTGACTGTATTGAACTGAATGGAAAAAAAAACAATTTCTCAATACAAATACAAAGTCAATATAGTTTTTACAAAAGTTTATTTCACGACTTTTCAATTCTGATTCTAAATCACGGTGTTGTACAGTCTGTTATTTCTTTATAGGAAACCGTTGGTATGTATAACAGACCGTCGTTATGGGTGCAGTTCTGATGTCGGACGCTGGCGGACCGTTTTTGGGTCAAATTTTTGATTTGTTTTTTTTATTTCACAACAATGACCGGCTCGCTGTACATTATCCCTTACTTTGTGTCATATTTTCACTCTTTTCAATGATATCAATGCATTAACGAATGATTCTCAAAATCTCTATGCAGATTTACATTTTACATTACATTTTAGCTTGAAATATTAAAGGTGCATTCCACTAATTTTACACATGAAGGTTGGTTTAGTGGTCATGGTTAGTCCTACTCAGCCAGTTGTATAAACAGTCTTCTTTTTCTAGAGCTTTGTCAACTCTGAGAAAATAACACTGATGATTTCAGAAACTGGAGGTGTGGAGTTTGAAAGATGTCGGTGTTAGGAGGGTCCAATGAAAGGGTTTTTGGAGTTTGATCCATATTAGGTTAAAAGTTAGGATATCTCTGCTTCTGCTGCTGCACAGATTTTGATCATTCTTCTTCATAATCTCCCCCCCCCCCCCCCCCCCCCCCTTTCCTGGCATGAGTTGACATGGAAAATTAGATTATAGAAAAACTCACATCACTTCCTCTGTGTCTCTCTTACTGAAACTCAACACATCACAGATGTTTAGATTTTATCCTCCCCCTCAGTTTAAAAGTTTAAAATGTAAGAAGGGGAGTTTCCTCCCAGATCATCATCACCTCATCCAATCCAGTGATCATAAAACACACTTCCTCTCAGAAGCCAATCACTAATCATCAACCCCTTTATCAAGTCCAACCAGCTGCTTCCAGCTCCACCAGCAGCTCCATCACTCCCTCTGCAGGTGGACTGATATCACTGACTGACAGAGAGGAGCAGCTGAGTTTCTCTGCTCATTTTTAGTTGCTTTTTAAAAATAATCAATTTCTCTGTATACATGGTTTTGTTTTTGTCCGGTTATACTACCATTATAAAAACTGACTGTTTACCCTTAGTTACTGTTGCTACACTGTTAAGAATTTCCCAGTAAAATAACAGTAAAGAACTGGCAGCAGGGTTGCCTTTACGTTACTGTAAAATTAACATTATTACACTGTCGCTGAAATGTACAGCTTTGTACTGTAAAATACTGTTTGAACTTTTTTTTTTATTTCTTTACACAGTATTTTACAGTTAATTTACTGTTTAAAGATACATTATATAGCTGTTTTTCACCTTTCTTTTACATTATCTTACTGATTTGTTTTAATGCACTATTTAGGTTGTATTTTTAAATACATTTTAATAAACAGTATTTTTTGCCTAGATGAATAGACTTAGCAGGTTACAGACATAAGAATAGTCACACTAAATACAATTAAAGGCATTTGTTAGGAAAAAGGCTATAATAGACTTGTTGACACTTTTCCCAAAATGTCTGTCTATAGCTGGCTACAAGCACAGAATGAAACCATAACAACATGTGAGTGAAGAACAATAAAGCTAATTCACTGATTTTACAATCATGTACAATGTACAAGCCTTAAATGTGCAGATCAGGTCCCAGAATTAAAAAATACTGCTTGAAACTGTTACTGATGATACTTTAGACAGTTGATCAGCAGTAAAGGGATGTTTTTTAAGAATGCATTATAGTTCAGTTAAAAAACGGCCATTTAAACATATGTGTTTTATTTGACAGTTTCAGACAGTGTGTATTTTAATGTTATGCATCCTATAGGATGAAGGGCTGTTATTTTAATAGTTGATATATCTCTAAAATTGTGGCGCTTCAGATTTCTTCTCTTCCTCTTCTTCCCCACTGCTGAAGGCGTCCTGAGAGGAGATACCGTTGGCTTGATCGTCAGTTTGATCGTCAGTTTGATCGTCAGTTTGATCCTCATCGGTGGGAGGAGGAGGAGTAGGAGGGGCTGGAGTGGCTTCTAGTTTCACCAAAATAAATAAAAAAGTACACAATGATGAAAATGTAATGATGAAAATCATGTGAAGCAAATGTGTACTTAAGTATATTTTAAAGAATCCCCTAATATTATAGGCTTGTGTTTATTATTACTGTATGTATTTTTTTTTGCGCCAATAGGAATGTAAGTTTTGATCCATAAAGACTTTTGAAAGTCCTTTTTTCTCACCTTTAGGAGGAGCTCTATGAGTCATCCAGCGCCACAGTCTGCCACGAACAGGGTTCGCGGCTGCAGGAGAGAAACAAATCCGTCAAGCTTCAATCAAAGTTACATAAAACCTGGATAATTCTGATTATCACAGTTTTATCAGAGCTCCAAATAGAAAAGGTTAAGTCTCTAGTTAGTTATGTCTGTAGTTAGTGCCAGTGCAGTGCCAGCAGGTAGGGCTGCTGCTGACTGAAGAGAGTGACTTTAAACTGAGAATGACTCAGGAAAAAGGAACATCTCAAAGCTCAAATAACTTAAAACTGGAGTCAAATTTATTTCTACAGCCCAGATTTACAGATTTGACTGAGAGGTCTTTACAATCTGTCCAAAATATGACATCCTGCATGTTTAGATCTTCATGTTCAGATCAGATAAGGAAAATCTCCAGAGAAAACTTTTCACAGGATAAAATGGAGAAACCTCAGGAAGAGCGACAGAGGAAGGATCCCTTTAAGCACAGACATGTAATAGACATTATAGGACCAAGAGGGCTATAGAAACTCTACTATAGACTCTATAAAAATATAATTCTGTAGTTAAATCTAATTTCACTCAGATTTAAATTTTTGTATTTCCATTCAGCTGACACTTCAACTCCTTTCAGTACTTTCAATGCAAATGACACCTCAAGTCCTTTCATTTATTTCAATTCAACTGACAATTCAACTACCTCAGTGCTTGTATTTTAACTGACCCTTCAACCCTGTTCAGTCCTTGCACTTTAATTGAGCCTCCAACTTGTTGTAGCATTGTCCATTTAGCTGACACATAAACTCCTTTCAGTGCTTTCAATTCAACCAAAAATTCACCTCCTTGTAGTGTTTGCTCTTAAAATTACTATCAGCCACTGTCAGCACTCTCACTTCAACTGACACAGATTTAACCTGACGCTTAGATTGCTGTCAGTGTTCTTGTTTCAGTCGACACTTTAACTACTTTCAGTGCCTTCAACTCAATTGACACCTCAACTTTTTTCAGTGCTTTCTGTCTCCGACACTTCTCCTGTCAGTGCTTGTGTACTTCAAATGACCCTTCAACTCCTTTCAGTCTTTGCACTTTAACAGACTCTTAAGCTAATTTCAGTACTTTCAATTCAACTGACGTAAATTTCATCGGCCACTCAGATTTCTTTAAGCGTCTCTGTTACGAGTGCCACTTCAACTTTGTTCAGTGCTCTAAACATAATTTGACAATACATTTTTAGTTATTTTTGGTGCTTCAACTTTAGCTGTTACTCCCACAGAAGTACATTTCAACATCTAAAAGAAATAGAAAAGATAACTGAACTATTTCAAATGTTTTCTTGACGTGTGATTATATTTACAGTCCGCACAAAAGGTTGGGTTCAATATTCCTACCTTTCATGGGAAGAGTGGCTGATATTGAAAACCGTGGAGATGGTCTACGTTCTTCTCCAAGTTCCTCATCAGGTGTAGAGTTTTCGTCATCAAGTTCCTCCTGGAGAAAGACTCGGTCCAGCAGGCGGTCCAGCATGTCTTGGGCGTTGTCTGCCTCGGTTTTGATCATGACACGAGCAGGTTGTCCTGCTGAGATCTGCAGCTCTGTGACGTTTCTGAGGAATCAGAACCCAGAGAGACACTTCAAAACTCGTTTTAGGGCATTTTCAAACATCTAGTTACTTTGTTCTGGTCCGAATCAGTGGGGAAGTTGTTGTCTCGTTGCATTTTCCCTTGATTCATGAGAACATTCACTCTGGTCATTGGTTAGATGTGTCTGGGGTGGGAGCAAGAAAGTAAACATAGGAAAAAGGTCCTGTGTTCTGGGTTAAGGTTTAATGTACTGTTGCCTTAGTTTCTTTACTGTAACACGGCACCGTTCAGCGACCAGTCAGATCCCCTGCTGACAGATAACATTTTGAGGTTTTCGGTTTTTTTATGTGTTGTTTGTAGAAGCTGGTAGATGTAGTCATCTGCCCAAATATGAAGAGGCTAACGTACATTAGTTGCTAGTCGAGTTCAGACCTTGATTCTTTCTCCGGTTAGCTGCGAGCAAGTGTTGTTTTCGCTCATCCACATCCCAATATGCAAAGTGCACCTGGCTATAGCAGTTATTTAGCTCAAACATGCACAGTATGCCTTGTATTTGTGTTGGCTCGAGGTCAGATTATCACAAATGAAGTGCTCCAGAGTCTGTTTATGACCGTACCGAGACGTCTTCCTCTAAAGGGTTTTGGTGTGGTTGTTGTGGTCCATAACTGAGCACAATCGTTGTGACCGAGGGGAAACCGGATTCACGCTAAACAACACAGATTTGAAACCTTAATAAAATCCACAGTCAGCTAAATGTGAATAAAAATTACTTTGACTCAGCAGCTTTTTAAAGCAGATTTGAGCTGCTGAAGTCTCTATGAGGCGGCTGTCAGTTCTTACTTCATTCTGTTCCGTCTGAGGATCCAGCAGAGAACCATCAGAACCATCAGAACCAGCAGCAGAGCCACTATGGACACGATGAAGATTTCACTGTTCATCGTCAAAATTATATCTGAACAACAGGGGGCAGCGATCGGCTCTGCTTCTCAACACAACACACCTGTTTAGGAAGAAAAAAGATAGATTAACATTGAAGTTTAAAGTTTATTCTTGATCTTGATATCAGCAGTTGAGAAAATAATCGTACCACAAAGTCCATTTAGTAGCTGTATCACACAAGCTTCCTCAGAAGAAGAGTTTTAAACCTCAACTTTTAAGCCACCGTGGATAAGGACTCCTTAAAGTGCTTATGAAAAATGAAAATTTGAACTTTTACAGTTCCAGTACAACTGTGTCTGATGATGAAGATCGTGTGATTTGATAGAAAGCCCCAGAACAACTACTACATGGATTTTGCGGTGAGAGTGTTTTTTGACAGCAGCAGCTGATCACAGCTGGATCAGCTGTCAGTCGGCTTTAACAGCTGTTTATGTCTGAACTGTACTAATACTAATAAAGAAAGTTATTATCAGTGGCAGAGCAGCAGTGTTTTCTCCCGTAGCCTGTTACCTGTTTAACAAACACCTGCACATGAGTAACAGCTGCAGTCTGTATTTCTACTGTGGACTGAGTCCTGCTTAGAGGACCAGGAACCATCTCTATGGGCACAATGCCTTTATATTATTTATTCATTATAAGCTTCTGTATTTATTGATATTCGGACACTAGAAATGATGTATTAGGCTGTATGTTTCAGGGAAAATGTAAATGATGTAACTCATATCAAACCCAACGCTCAGGATTTATCAGCCTCACATGTGACTGAATGGAAATAAAGATAAATTATGTAAAAGGTGTAAAAGACAGACCCTCCTTCTCTCTCTGACTTTAACTGTATCCTTAATAAAAGTTAATGGGGGAAATAACAGATGATCCAAAGAAAACTCTTTCTAATAAATGAAGAAAGTTGATTGAGGTGTGTTTGTCAGGTCTTATAAACCCCTTTAATTTTGGCCCAGACCGGCCCCATCACCGGTTATCTGTGCTGTGTGTACCAGGTTTTTGTTGAAGGCTCTGTTTGAGGAAATCCCTTCAAATATGGTTGTTTTGCATACTCGCCAACATTGAGACCTCAAAAATAGGGGGGATTTCAAACCAAAGCGGAGGGTCTGGGGGTCCTCCCCCAGAAAAATTAGAGATTCAGAGACTTTGTTTCCTGACTTCTGGTGACTTTAAAACAATGAAAATAACAAAAATAATAAGTATACTGCAACAGCATTTTTATGTTAAACTTCTAATTTCACCTTTAAATCTCAGGAAAGAAAACTGAATAGTTCGCTCCTCTGGCATAAACTTTGCATGTGAATATCTAGCATAATCTAATATTCATCAGTTATAATTCATTTGTTTTGCCCCTGCTGTCCCTTTTTTAGGATTATACATACAGAGCTCTCTATCTCATCTCTCTCCCTCTCCTCCTCACTGTGGCCGCCTGGCACAGAGGGATTGGGCCAGCCCAGTGTCAATTAAGGAAAATGGGCCGATTAACCTGTTTTATGGGTCAAAAAAAAGAAAAAAAAGACCTACGTTGGCCCACCGGGAAAATGCCCGGTATGCCAGAAGGCCAGTCCAGCCTGCCTTTCAGTAACAGACTCCTTCAGCAGCTGTGTGTGAGCAGAGATCCTGCAGGTTCCTCTGCTGCTGCAACACTTTACCATCAACATGGTCTGTTTGTTGTTGATTATAACTAGATGGTGAATCAGAAGACAACTAAACTATAAAACTGTTAATCTGTGATCTGTCTTCACTCTGGTATGAAACTCCAGTGATGTTGATGTATCAGATCAGTCTGATCGGCGCAGCGTCCAATCAATAAATGATATCCAATAAGGGGGGCGTGTCGGTCGGTAAAAGACTACAGTAGAGGAAACACTGGTGTATCCTCGCTCATGGCTCCTCCAGCAAGCCTCCTCGATCCTCGATCCTCGAGATGCATTTTAGAAATTGGGAAGTCCTTCAAGAGGAGCGCTGAGATCGATATCCGGAGGATCGAGGATCGAGGAGACAATAAATCGTGAAAAGAGATGCAGCTTCTGGTGTACCATAAAGTCAGAGTAGAGTACAAGTAACAGTCTTTGTAAAACCTTCTTCTTCCATCATGTATTGATTAGTATGTGTAACTCACCTGCCTCTCTTGTTGGGATCCTGTAGTTTAAAGTAAATGAAGTTTGTCATTCTGAGAGAGTTGAAAGAAAACATTCTGTTTTGTTTTAATTTCTTAAACCAATCAGAGTTTAATAAACAGCATAAACATATTCTGTCTTTCTCACAGACAGGAAACCTTAAACTACACAATAAGTCACTTTATTCTACTATCAGTTGATTCTGGTTAATTGTAACCTTAATTATTTGCCTTTTCCAGAGAAAATTAAGGTTTTGTCCTTTGTCCATAGACTGCACATATGTACATATTACATTTATACTACATTTATGTATTGACAGACGGTACACACTATGTTAACCCATTCACTCTGTATCTTTTATATCTCTATTATTGTTTTTATAATTTTTGCATACCTGTACCTCTCCAGTGTTTCACTCTGTTTGCTGTTGTTGCTGCTTTGACACCTGAATTTCCCTGCAGGGGATTAATAAAGGTTCATCTTATCTTTTGTGCATGCCTGCCAAATGAATGATATTCCCATCAGCCTCAGCTGTACTTTGTGTTTAGTGCTACTTAGCAAATGTTAGCATACTAACATACAAAATGAAGATGGTGAATGTGGAAAACATACCTAAAAAACATCAGTATGTTGGCAGGCTAACGTTTGCATTTCACTCAAAGGACTGCTGCGCTCAAGTTGCATCTCATGGCTTTTTCCCAGTTTTTAAATGGGCTATAATTTTGTATTGGTTTATTGGTTTCCTTTGTCTATTTCTGTCTTAGTTATTCAATTTATTAAATTATTGAATTGAACAGCGATTCACTTTACTTGACAAACTGGTGACGTTATGGTTATATAATTTAACGTTAACAATAGACTAGGGTGACTTCATTCTTTATAGCTCCATGGGGCTTACGTTAACGGTACCAACTAAATTTCATCATATGGAGCACGTCATGACATTCTAATATTAGCATGCCTGAATAATGAAAATTAAACGTAGTAAGCTACATTATTTGCACAAAACATAACTCATGAACGTGTACTCGGAGCAGGGGCTGACGGCTGAGAGACGGGCACGGAGCTCGCCGAAGCGTGCACTGCGACGTCCTGCAAAACCACGCCCATCCGTATGAAATACCACATTTTTAGGGAGTCCCGTGTTTGTGGAGAGAAGTTGTGAGTTCTTCCCATTCACTTCAATACAGTGAGAGTTTTATCACAGCAGCATCTAGTGGACATTAGAGGAACTGCAGCTGAACACACGTGAGCTCTGGTTGATCAACACAAACAGGAAAACAGGAAGCACGGCGTTTGTCAGCATGTTTTTTTAATCAGATTAATCCAGAAGGCAGTGAATGTTTTTACAAAATAAAATGTACAAGAGAAGAATCTTTAGAAAAATCTTTGTGTCATATGTTTTTATATTAAAGCACCAGTGGTCATCGTTATATTAATCTGTAGGATTAAAATAAAATATCATACATGAATACTTACACTCAAATGTACCCTGATAGAGACTTATTAGGCACCATGTTGATATAAATAAAGTTTCATTACAGCAAAAGTACAAAATAATATGACGGATGATAAAATACGAGAAAGCTCTAAAAAATGTTGTAAATACAACAATCAAATATGTACACAGTATGTGTGTGTGTGTGTGTGTGTGTGTGTGTGTGTGTTCAGACAGCATTATTGGTGTTGTTGTTATTGATCTCCATCCTGCTGATCAGTTCGATCACCAGCTGCTGCACAGTTTGAGAGCGCAGCCGGCCGACCTCCAGGACGCCCTCGTGGTTCACACTGTCCGAGTCCTCGTAACTCTTCACCACCTGACACAGATAGATCGATCAGTCAATCAATCAATCAATCAATCAATCAATCAGTCAATTGCACTGTCAGAGTCCTCATAACTTTTCACCACCTGACACACATCAATCAATCAATCAATTGATCAAATAAACAATCAGTCAGTTAATTAATTAAATCAGTATATTAGTTAATTGATCAAACAATTAATGAATTGATTAATTAGTTAGTTGACTCCAGAAGATTGAGTTGTCAATCTTATTAATCAGGTTGATTAGTCACGTTGTACCCTGCAGCCTCGTTATCATCAATCCAATACTTTGACGTATTGATCGGTGTGTTTACCTTGTTGGTGATCAGAGAGAGGCCGAACACTCTCAGACCGCAGTGAGTCGCCACGACGACCTCAGCAGCCGTACTCATACCTGTAAACAACAACACCTGACGTTACTGAGACAGGCCACAACAATACTACTGGTACTGATGATAATACTGTGAATAATACTCACTGTTAGTAAATCAGTTCAGTGAATAATTCTGTAATCCATATAAAATATGAGGATGAAGTTATACTGTTTATATGCTCCTATTTCATGCTTTAAAAATATATTCAGAAACGTAAAAACAAAGAGATATTCAATGTGACCTCACCCTGAACGTAAAAACCCATCTGATGAAAGAGGATTAGGTTCATATGCAAAAAAAAACCCTACCAATGTTGCATTCTGGGATTAATCTGAGAAATCTCAGATTAATTACAACACACTACAAAGATGGATTACCAACTGGGCAACTTCCCCAGGACATAAAAGCTTCAGGTTCACTGAGCTGCATAATCTTTGTTTGAAAATTTGCACCACTGAAGTAAAACATCAACACGTCCTACATTATTAACTAACGTCCCTGTCAGTGCAAGTACTGTACTCAAAAGGTTTTTACATAAATGATCTTTAATCAGTTTGTGTCAAACTGAGACATTAAAAACCCTGTGCCTGGTGGTTTTCCAACAAGGATCCTGGTTTATGTGCTGGTTGCTACATACACTCTGCACAGAGGACAGAAGATGTCCCAATAATGCCAACATTATTATAATTCTGGGACTTATAAATTCAGAAAAGACGTCCTGCTCCTCAGAGGATGAACCTATTAGATTTAAATGACAGTAAGGCTCAAATAACAGCTAAATTATCATTGTGTTGTTTGTTTATATAGTGGTTATAATGAACGCTGCAGCATCAGTCCGTTTTTTGTTTTTGTGTGTGTCTTACCGACAGCGTCCACCCCCAGTCGATGCAGCATTCTGGCCTCAGCGATGGATTCGAAGTTCGGCCCCCCCACCATGGCGTACACGCCCTCCTGCATGAGGGCGGCCACGCCCAGCTGCTTGCCGATCTCCATCGCTTGGCAACGAAGGCCTTTGTCATAGCAACCTGACATGGCCGGGAAACGAGGCCCGAACCTGTAAACAACAAATAATAAACAACAAGATCAACAACTGAAACAAAACCCTTAACAACAAAGCAACAAAACCTCAATACTCTGTTACTATGAACAACAAGAGTGTGACAAACGATACATTTAAAAACAAACAACAATGAAAAAGAAATAATCAAAACAACGAGCGTCATCATAAACACATGAAACAACAATAAATAACCAGGTATATATGTGTGTGTTACCTGTCGTCGTTGGGTCCGCACAGCGGGTTCAGACCAACCAATCCGGGGAAGTTGACGTGGTCTTTGATGATCATGATGTCACCAGGCTGGAGGCCGTCGGCCAA
Organism: Sebastes umbrosus; assembly: GCF_015220745.1. Classification (NCBI taxonomy): domain Eukaryota; kingdom Metazoa; phylum Chordata; class Actinopteri; order Perciformes; family Sebastidae; genus Sebastes; species Sebastes umbrosus. The sequence goes on along the minus strand of NC_051269.1, from coordinate 20,639,722 downwards.
TGAGCCGGCGGCGTTCGTCACGATCAGAGTCTCCACCCCCATCAGCTTGAAGACTCGGACTGGAAACGTGGTCTTATGAACAGAGAGACAGATAACCTGAGTAATCATCTGTTTCTAAAACATAGGAAGCTTCCTGTTAAGGTTCGTTGTTATGGAGACGGCGGTTCTTCATGTGATGCAGGATGTCAAACAATTAGATTTTTTTTAATCTTCAGACATTTTTGTTCTCAGTTGAAACTCAGGCGGTGTCTCCTGACAATTACATAATCTACCAATCACATTTCATTCCCGTTAATGGTTCAGTGCTGAGCTCGTTTTGCCCTGAGTGCAGCCTTCCAGGTAGAACTACCTTCTATTGATGTGTCTGAGGTATCTGAGGTATCTGAGGTAGAGCTTCTAGAGGACAGTCAGGTATTCTCAGCGTGACACACGAGAGAGAGAGATAGAGAGTATGCGTGTGTGTGTGTGTGTGTGTGTGTGTGTGTGTGAGATATAGGGAAACAATGGCAGCATTGAACACTCTGCTAAAAGGCTGCATGTGACCAAACTCATGCATGACTTAACACGCACACAAGCGGGCACACACACACACACACACACACACACACACACACACAGGTCATGTTACAGGTTCAGTCTCATGCTGCTGATTACAAACAATATTATGTGTGTTATACCACCAAGGTTTGCGTGACTGACGTGCTTTAATCGGCTCACATACGGTGCCTGCATGTGTGTGTGCGTGCGTGCGTGCGTGTGTGAAGTGCTTCCCATGTGTAGAATGTATTTGTGTTTATTGCTCTGTTTACATGTATTGTGTGTAAACACAGTTAAACATGTGAACTGGGTGAAAATATTCAAATGGTGCCTTCAGGTGCATTCTTGTGGTCTGCAAAAATGTGATACAGCTCTAACATCTCTGTCTAACAGTTACAAAAGACACTTACCAGTAACTCCAAAGCTCCTTCATTAACCTACGGTATTTTGTTGGTTTAATTCGTACAAAAAAAACCCATAAAAATGACAATTCGCCATTTTACAGGGGGTTATGTACCGGACCATTTCTTGGCTGGTACCAGTAACTTCCTGGAGTCTCTGCTGGTTCCCTAGTAACGAATACTCTGGCACATAACCTCCATAAAATTGTGAATTTGTCGTTTTTACACTTTTTTTGTACAGATTAAACAAATGAGATACAGTGTGGTAATTAGTGAGGTGTGGAGGTGATGGTAGGTGGATTTTGTAACAGTTTGACAGAGCTAGAGCCGTTTCCCTCAGTTTCTTGTCTGTGGCTGGCTGCTGGTGGTAGCTTCCTATTTACCACACACACACGAGCGATATCAATATGTGTATTCCCCAAAATGTTGAACTATTCCTTTAAGGTTAGTAATGCAAACGTCTGTGTGTGTGTGTGTATGTGTGTACCTTGCAAAGTGAGTGTCCTTCGTACATGTGGAAGCGACCCTGCATGCACACACACGTCTTCCCCTTCAGCTCCCCGAAAACCAGCCGACCTGCATGACCCTCAACTGCAACACACAAAGTCAGGATTACAGTGAGAGACAAGTAGAGTGATGCTAATTAACCCACAAATGGAATATAAATTTACATGTAGACCTGTAACCAGACAGCTTTGGAGCTGTTGGAAGGTAAATGTTTTTTTCCTTATGAAATTAAATGTATTCCCTAGAGAGAGCCTTTCATGTTTTTGGCAGGATGGACGGGCAGTTGGCTGCAGTCTGCAACCACACCACTAGATGCCACCAAATCCTGCACACTGCACCTTTAACCTCGTATCGTCATCCCTGACAAATTTTATAATCAGAAATGATCAATTCCCTCCAGATCAGCTATTGTTTGATGTTCAGTTTGAGGAGATTGATGAATATTTTCCCAATTCATCATCCATCTGGAAATTATGGTCGGCTATCTTTGAGCAGTTCTGTGTGTGTTCTGTGGCCAGTTTTAGAGATTAAAGTCACAGTTTGTGAATTCAACACAGACGTGTGATTGAAGATTTAACATAGATTTACTTACTATTTATTACTTAGTCATTAGTTTTGTCAGAAAACAGTAGGCTTTATATGTAAATATTTACTGACAGTCTCAGAATTTATATATGAAAACACTGACTGTCAATCAGTAAATGAAGCTTTGAAACTGAATTTACAGACAGACGTTAATGTGATTTGAGTTTATCAGTTAATACAAGCTTAAAATATATGGGAATAAATATGTGGTGAGCAGTTTTATACTGTCGGTTTGTCAGTCAGTAATAAAGTTACACACCATATATTATGTAATATAATATATTCAGATTACCTGTGCTCTGTGGGAAGCCCGGTATGTCAGAATAAGCGAAGGAGTCCTGACACTTGAGGGTGTCGGCGAGCATGCCCAGTCCGGACCCACAGATGATCGCCACCTGGGGGCGGTGCTTCGTCTGAGACATCAGCCAATCAGCTGTCTTCTGGTATTCGTCATGACTGCAGACAAGAGAAAATTACATTTAATTATTTTAGGAAGAATTTATTATTAAGTGTGAATTAAAAAAAGAGCTCCCCTCTGAAGTCCTTAGATGTCGTATTCACCAAAATACTACAGTGTTACTTTTAGCAACGGAGGTAGGAGGAATAATTAAACATACCACTGAAATACGATTAACCAACAAACACATTAATGTTAAAGAAAACTATGTTTTCCAAGTTCTAATCCAATGTCCCTGTGTTTATTTATTATGTATTCATTTATTTTTGGGGTATTTTCCTGTCAAAATCCCTCTCTTTTCTCTTCCTGTAAAATGTAAATACAGTTTTGATGACTCATCTTGAACTTGGGGGCAGTTAAATACCGTAGAATAGAAAATACCCAAATATTTCATCATGCTTATATCATATAGGCAAAAACTGATGAGGTCATTAAAATAATTTGAAATGGAAATAAACAGATGAAAAATCCTTCTGGAAGCAGCAGATGATCACAGTTCACCTCTACATGGCAAACAGGTCAGGAGGTGTAGCTCTGCGGTATCTAACAGACCTTTACAATGACCTTAACATTCAGTTTGATTTAGATAATCTGGTTAAACTGTGAGGTTTTCTTTACAGCCTGTCTGATCATCTCGCTGCTGGTGCTGTCGTCCTGCTGGACTCACTGATGCTGCCGTGTTTACATGTCACACAATGTCGTCAAAACTGACAAATAATTGTCAAAACATGAACTATTAGGATAACATTTAGGATAATGTGCAGCTTAACAGCCACAAATACACTTATATTATTGTTTCTCAAATATCTTGGTGAATTATCTTTGTTTTAAAGAAATTGTTTGACATTTTGGGAATTACGCTTATTCGCTTTCGGATGAGAAGATTGACACAACATTTATATTTGTTTATGGCGCCGTGTTTTGTTAACAACTGCAACGACTTTGAATTCCCTACCGAGATTTTCCCAAAGCCCCTTTTTGTTTCCTTACTGTACCCCAAAGTTTTAACTGTGAAATACGTAATTATATATGTATTATATATGTAATAATAGATAAATATCATTGTTGTTAACATAACTTTTCCCAAACTTCAGTTTTGTTTCCCTGTAGGTACCCAGTATTTACACAAAATACTCTTTTCCTCTAAAATGCCCAGTTGTTACTCTAAAGTCTTGTTTCCTTCCTTGTGTTTACATTTGAGCACCAGTAGGAAGCAATGAGTATTACCTGATTTATACAACAAAAGGACGCTGTAAATTGCAGGCTATGTAGTAAAGTCTGGTTAACAATAACAATAACAATAACAATAACAATAACAATAACAATAACAATGGGGTCCCAAGACGAATCTGAGGGGTCATAAACTGATTAACAAGACAAAAAACAAAGAAAAATAATCACTTTTTGGTTGAACTGGTCACATTACAAATATGTAATGACGAAGCATCGCAAGCCAACACATTTAGTAAACACTGGTCTAGTGTATTGAGAGGAAGAAAGAACAACACAACAATAAAACACAGATTTGTAATAAGATGTTATGAAGGTGATATCTTACCTGATTTGTTCTTTGCTGTGCATGATGGATGGATGACAGATGACCGATGATGATGATTACGATGAATATGAGATGTGTGTGTGTGTGTTTCTGTAACAGCCTCTGTCACTAGTTGTGTGTGTGATGGAGGGACTGACAGTCTGAGTGCGGATGCCAGCTGATGCCGATCGGCCTACATATTCACCGGTCACATGCTCCTGATTGGTCGATAACTCGTCCATTCATCAGCAGCAACCAATGGAGCTACAGTGTTGTAGAAATATGCGTGTGTGTGTGTGTGTGTGTGTGTGTGTGTGTGTGTTGGCATTCCTGAACAGGATTCTGGGATTTTTTTTCTTTTGGTGGAGTCTGGTTTTGCGTCATGCCCCCACTGACAGTAACGTGACTTTACTTAAGTTTTAACTGGGATTCTGAGGCTCAACACACGCACAGAGTCAGCTGTGACTCGGTCGTGACCTTAAAACACACTCAACACTCATACAGTCAGACATTAACTGTGTAAATATTGTACTTCTTACTCCACTACATTTATAACGATGGTTACTTTATAGATTGGGATTAATAATATGAAATATAATCAACAAATAAATGATGATGTTTTATTATGGATACAGATAAGACTTTATTGATCCTCAGGGGTAAACTCACGAGCAGCATAAAGTAATTAAAATGAGTGATGAACACAATCAATGCATCAATAATTATAATCCAGTGATGATATATATTATTCTGAAATGGCTCATCCTGCATAACGAGTACTTTTACTTTTGATGCTTTAAGTATCATTTTAATGCAAATACTTTTCTACTTTTTCTACTTTTCTTTAAAGGTTCTCTATACGATATCCAGACCATTAATATAGCAGCAAACAACTATTTGCTATGTAAAGATAAAAGATATAGAGGAGTAATGTCTACCTGAGCAGAGAGTGAAGTCTCTCTCCCTCTGTGTGTGTTGTAATCAGAGCTTTTCTGTGCTGTGTTGACATAGCCGGGCCGGCCGCCCGTGCCTTTAAGTGCATGTTAGTGCATGTGAGAGTGTCTCATTAGCTAGCTCACGGCCGCCACTCTGCTCTGCTCTCACACGGCGGATACAGCTGATAACACCATCATGGAAGCGTAGTGCGCACCCCAACACTGTTATCTCTGTCAACACTGTTGCCGTTGTTTTCACTGTTAGCGCTGTTTGCACCATTAGCTACGAGCTGCCGGCTCAGCCGTCGCCATGTTGAGAGCCGTGTGGAGGCAATAGAAATGCTCTGAATTTCTAATTGACAACTAAATTAAAGCAGCAGTAGGTGAGATTGGAGCAAATATGATTAAAAAAAGTTATTTTTTATAAAATGGTCGCTATATCCTGACAGTTGTACATGAAACAGGTAACCTGAAAAAATCATGTTCCTCTGTGTCCTCCGGTGCTCCTAACAGCATATGCAAGATTTCACAGACCGGAGGAAAACAAGCAGTAAGAGCTGAACTGGGATCTGCTGTCCATCTGCTGTCTATGAGAGCCAGCTGTCAATCACTCGCAAACTCCAAACAAACGGTCAAACTAGGCAGCGCTGATCAAATATGAATCAATATTATGTTACGTTAATGCCTATCTCTCGCCTCAAATGTTTACAGAAACATCTTGTAGTGTACTGTTTAGCTGTAAAATGAGAACGTTTGTGACCCGGCAGCCATGTTGAGATATCTTCAGGGAATACCAAGCACCGGTCACATGACCGGAGCACAGCCAATAGGAACGCTCTCTCTCTGAAATGACCTGTGATTGGTCAAAGTCTCCCGTCACGGAGATTTTCTAAAGTCTGAAAACAGAGCCATGAGGAGGTGTAAAAGTCTAGTTATCTCTCAGAACACTTAAATTACAATATGCTGAAAAGTTATTACGGGATTTTTGCCCAATGATGCCAAAAATATTCTGCCTACTGCCACTTTAAGACCAAGTTTAAAAGCACACCATTATGAATCCTTTACAGTGAGGTTTTCTTGTTTATAACATGGCATTCGGGCTGCAAATTAAACTCCAGATGTGTATTTGTGTATCAATGTATTTCTGTAGTCCTCCTCAAGGCGGACCATCAGCAGAGTGGATCAACCTCAGTGTTTGTCTCCTCTACTAGAGTTCACCAGCAGGTAACAATTGGATTGTTTAGGTGATACATCAACATCTTTTAAAGTGGATAATGCGACCGCGGCTGAATTTGTCAAGAAGTTCGCCGAGCGCTGCGTTCCACTGGTTGCTGTAGTCTCTAAATCTACTGCAGCCTAAAAAATAGTTTTTCTGTCAACGACGCGTTTGTTGTTTACTGTACGTAACCCCCGGGTAAGGCAAAAAGTTGCCAAACCGGTGACTTCAGGGAAGCAGGAGGATTTTCCAGTTCTCCGACTCTGGCAGTAGCCATGGTGTCTCAAAGTGCAGCTGCAGGCTACCGGTAAGCTACGCTCTATGACTTTGTCGTGTTTTTCTTTGGACGTGCGCAAGTAGGCGTGGGTAGAGAAAAAAAAATACTGGAACAATCGCTGAAACTGCTTTTTACTTCGAAGATTGAAATCGATCAATTTTCGATTTGGAATCAAAATTGTAACACCCCACCTATCAACAGCTGCCTGTCAGTTAGCAAGTTAGCGCTTCAAAGTTTACTTGTAGTTAAAAGAGGTTTAATATGAATCAGTGTGTAGCGCGTTTACATCAGATAAGTTAAATGTGTCCACCTGAACCCTGTTAACACCATCAGGTTCAGACTCAGACTCTGGATTCAGCCAATCAGAGCTGAGATGTGGCGTTTTAACGAGCAGCAGCTCGTCGGTCGGTTCTGTTGTACAGTAATTGAAACTCCACGTGGAGTCTCATGACCAGTTACACACTTCACATGTTTCCCTGCTGCTGCTCTGATCAGCTGCTAATAAGGCTCATGTGGGTCTGATGGACGAGGACCAGAGCTAGACTAGAACCGGAGGGACCGCTTAAACTGACAGGAAGTGAGCCACCTTTGCAGTGTGTGTCAGACCACAGTGTGTTTGTGTTGTGAGTCCATCAAACTGAAAACCCGAAACCTCGAGACTGAGCCTCAGTACACCTCCACCTGCAGAACACATTTCTCGTCACAACTGTAAAATCCAAATTTTTGGATAAAATACAAAAAAAGTCTGCAAATAAAACAGATAAATCTGTCTGACTCAGTTTTGTTCAGTCTCGTCTTTTAGTGTGACATGGGCCACTGTGTGTGTGTGTGTATGCGTGTGTGTGTGTGTGTGTGTGTGTGTGTGTGTGGTTTAACAGGAGCCATGTGGAAGCTGGTTAGCAGGTTAATGAACACAGCACAGCTGGTGGTTAGAGACAGACATTGAGGACAAAATCTGGCATTTTACAAGATACATATGCAGTTTGTGTATATTCAATTCAATTCAATTTATTTTTATATAGCGTCAAATCATAACAGAAGTTATCCCGAGACGCTTTATATATAGAGCAGGTCTTAGACCGTACATCATAAACAAATCGTTATTACATAAAGTCGTGCACAAACCTGCACTGGGAAATGTTGTCCAGCTGATAGTGGCGTCAGATCAGAAAACGTTTCTGTTTCATGGACAGACAGTGTATTATTTCTTTTAATTTGGAGGGCTTGTTGCTTCGTCTGAGTTAGTTTAGTTTGATATTTTAAAGGTGGATGAAAACAACAGCGTGTTTTGGACAAAACTTATTATTGGTTCTTCATGGACTCATTCGACCTAGTTTACAAATATTTAATTCACCATTTTGAATTAAACATGGCACCCTCATGAATCATGGAAAAGGTCTTTTGGCGGGTAGAGGAAGAGGATAATTCTCCACCACGTCACCAAGTTTATTTTAAATCAAAGATTTATTGGATCTGGCATTTTTTCCAACAGAAAACTGATCAGCTTCAGATAAAGTTAAAATAGTTACTGCTGCTGTTCAAGACTTAAACAGATTAATTTGTGTCATTTGACTTGAAGTTTTTCTGTCACATGTTGAGTGAATGAGCTGAACGCTCAACATTACTGCGTTCCTGCACCTCAGTCAAAATGTGAAAAATGTGACCGCGTCCATTTAATTGTCATTCAGATATTTGTCATTCCTGGACGTATGTGATATACGAGCAGTCTGTCGTGTCCCGCACATATTTTACTCCTGCTGCCCCAGCTCGATGAGGCCAGCAAATATCTAGAAGGTGGGCTTCACACAACGCAGTAAAACTATTAGTAGTAAAGATTGTTTCCTAATGTGCATCCAGTGTAAGCGATGGGGGATGGCATCCTCATTATTCTCATAATTATGGGATTTTTATCAGCTTTTATGAGCCTGATCTAGGCTGGTATTTCTTTTAAAAGTCTTATCACATTTACAGCTAACTTCAATTTAAATTTCACCTTCAAGTGTATTATTATGCTGAAGGAAATTTGTTTTGCAGCGAGCTATTAAAGGTGCAGTGTTCAACATCTGGCGGCAGGTAGTGGTGAGGTTGCAGATTGCAGCCTCTCCCGTGTGTTAAGTGGGTAGGAGAACTACGGTGGGTGAAGTGAAAATGCGAATGGACCCTCTCTAGAGCCAGATGTTGAAAGAGTAGCGTAGGTCATTTGGACAATAGCAGAGATAGTATGTAGAGTGGGAAGTGAGTGGTGAAGCAAGAGAGAGAGAGAGAGTGGCAGTGATTGTGAGTGAGCCAACAAGTGAGTGAGTGGAGCAGAAGAGTTAGTTAGTTTAGATCCGAGAATATCAAGTGAATGTGCAGTGGAAGTTGCAGTTTGTGCAGAAACGTGGGCGGCTGCGGCTCAGTGGATTGAGCGAGTCGTCCTTTAACCACAAGTTTCCTGGTTTGATCCCCGTCTCCTACAGTCTGCATGTCCTTGAGCGAGACACTGAACCCCAAGTTGCTCCCTAGGCGCTTTACAGCAGCCCACTGCTCCTAAGGATGGGTTAAATGCAGAGGTCAAATTCCATGTGTGTAGCTGTATGTATATGATGATTTTAATAAAATTTAAAGTTGTTTTTTTTTCTAAGTTTTAAGTTTTTAAGTTTCCTGTCTTGTTTCCCAGCGGTTGAGTGAAGTGTCGGGGTTTAACTCCGGAGCGGGTAACGTTATCCGAAAAAGTTATAACACAATGGTTTGTCTGTTCTGGGCTTCTGTAGAAACATGGCTGCTGGCTCCGTGGAGAGGACCCGCTCCGTACGTAGATATAAACGACTCATCTAAGGTAACGAAAACACAACTCTTATTTTCAGGTGATTATACACTAAAGAACACATACTTCATATCATATATTAATATTATAGTCCATTTCTGCCAATAGATCCCCTAAATGTTACACACTACTCCTTTAGGTAAAAGTATTATCTGCAGAATATCCGTAAAGTAGGAAGAGTAAAGGTACTCATGGTGCAGTAAAATGTTCCCTGTCAGTGTTTTACTGTTATATATATGATGTTTCTGGATTAATATTGCTGCTGCATTAATGTGTATGTTGCATTTTACTGATGTAGATGTTTAGGGCTGTGCTCATTTTAACTGTTGGCTAGTTTAATCTACAGCAATGAATTGTATTCTATAAGATCATCATATGTTCGTAGCGTCGCTGCCATGTGAGAACCACGCATCTCTAAAAAGTCAACTTTTCATGGTGTCACAACAAAGAGCCCTGTTTTCAGCTTTGTGACGATGCATTTTCCAGCTGATTTTGAATAGTTTATTTAGCTTAAGAAGTACGACAGTTTTCCCAACACATTAACCGAAGGATGAAGTGTTCCTTTATCACCACATCTGGAGCTATAAGGTTTACATGGTTACATGGCATCTGGCAAGTTACAATCTGAAAAGTAACTAAAGCTGTCAGACAAATGTGGTGGCGTAAAAAATACAACACCAGCCTCTGAGATAAGTGGCGTAGAAGTATAAAAGTTATAAAATGGAAATCAAGTAAAGTACTTTAAATTTGTACTTAAGTAGAGTACTTGAGTTCATTAGTTACAATCCACCACTGCATTAAACACTCAAATCACTCACAGCAAACACCAGTTCAGTCTGTTGATCTCTGTTAGTTTTATATCACACAGAAATCTTTTATTGCTCTTGATGACACGATCATAAGGTTTTCTGTCTCTGTGTAAGAAGGTCGAACTGACCTGTGTCTCTAAAAACAAAGTGAGTGTGTAACATTTTGAACCAGTCAGAGAATATTTCAGATTCTCCGAGTCGACTCAGACTGACTGCTGCTCCACAAACTGATGAAGGAAGGTTTTATTGTTTCTGACTCCGAGTGAAACTCAGGTTTTGTGTCCACAATGAAAACAGTCTGTGTTTGTTTCTGTCAGTGTGACGTCTGAATGACACAGCAGGAACCGAGAGAGAAGAACAGAAATAACTCTTCAATCAGCAAAATGAGGGTATCAAGATAACTTAAACTTTTAACTTAACTATAATTTTGAATAATAATATCCTACAATAATTCATCTTAGTTTTACTAGTTAGAGTTGTGTTAAATTTAGACCACATTTGAAGTGAACAGAGTAAAGACACCGTGCGTCGTGTAAATAATGTTCTGTTTTGATTGGAATAGTCCCAGAAATAAATAAAATAATTTATATTTGTGACACAAAAAAGAAGGAAAACAAAGATTCATCAAGTGACAATCTCTGATAATGTGTATGTGTTTTACAGTGTGAGTGTGACACACCATAGACTCTATATAAGTGATTGCCATTGGTTTGTGGACTACAGTTTGGCATTTTGGCCGTTGCCATCTTGTTTTGTTGGAACCAGAAGTGACAAGAGAGGATGGAGCTAAGTACAACCGAACTCTGAATAAGACATTTTCAGGCAACTAAATTTTAATTCAAATTTTCATGAACTGAAAGCACACTGTGAAAGGGTCAAAGTTGTAAGACAAAAACACGGACAACTTGCAGACCGGACAACGCCGTGGTGGCGACCTGTCAATCACGAGGTAGCCATGCCCTAAAGCATCCCTTGCTTTATGGTCTATTTGACTCTAAATGGGACCATAATTTACTAAATGAACATCATGCTGACTTGTGGGTACCCATAGAACCCATTACCATTCACATATCTTGAGGTCAGAGGTCAAGGGACCCCTTTGAAAATGGCTGAATGGCTTAATTTGTGAAGTAACAAGTCACTACAGCTGTCAAATGAATACAGAGGAGTAAAAAGTAAAATACTTCCCTCTGAAATGTAGTGGAGTAGAAGTATAAAGCATAAGATGGAAATACTCAAGTAAAGCAAAAGTACCTAAAAATTATACCTAAGTACAGTATGACAGTATTTATGAATTTATAGAAGTAACTGTATATATATTTCACTTTACAGTGAAAGATACTCTTTAAATGAAAAGCTGAATATGAATATTATTACACATAATGAAGGCTGTGGAGTTGAAATGAATGTTTCTAAAAACTAGAAACATTCATTGTACAAAAAGAAAAAAAATGAAAGCCTGCAGTTAGAGAGGTTTATTCACATAACCTTCATCCTTCCTAAAAATAAATCACCTCTCAATCCTCCACAAGCCTGCAGCTTCTTACTAAACTCACAAAAACAGTATATTCGCAGACTTGTGACCATCAGCACACAGTCACAAGTTTGGACGCTAGCCGCCCTCGGACTGGATTTCATTTCGTTATTGCATTATTATTATTTTAGTTTCAACAAGGCCGACTTTCTGATGCACGCACAACGACACGGTCTGGAAACACACTTCAGTACGTACACTGACTACTACGACGAGGAAAACGTGACATCTCAATACATACACGTAATCAGGATTTTAAAAGTCTGGACATTTTTGTAAAGTGGGGACATTTTTGTATTGTGTGGACATTTTTGTAGAGTGGGGACATTTTTGTAGAATGGGTACATTTTTGTATAGTGGGGACATTTCTGTAAAGTGAGGCATTTTTGTATAGTGGGGACATTTTTGTATAGTGGGGACATTTTTGTAGAATGGGTACATTTTTGTATAGTGGGGACATTTCTGTAAAGTGAGGCATTTTTGTATAGTGGGGACATTTTTGTATAGTGGGGACATTTTTGTATAGTGGGGACATTTCTATAAAGTGGGGACATTTTTGTAGAGTGGGGACATTTTTGTAAAGTGGGGACATTTTTGTATAGTGGGGACATTTCTATAAAGTGGGGACATTTTTGTAGAGTGGGGACATTTTTGTATAGTGGGGACATTTTTGTATAGTGGGGACATTTTTGTAGAGTGGGGACATTTTTGTATAGTGGGGACATTTTTGTATAGTGGGGACATTTCTATAAAGTGGGGACATTTTTGTAGAGTGGGGACATTTTTGTAAAGTGAGGACATTTTTGTATAGTGGGGACATTTCTATAAAGTGGGGACATTTTTGTAGAGTGGGGACATTTTTGTATAGTGGGGACATTTTTGTATAGTGGGGACATTTCTATAAAGTGGGGACATTTTTGTAGAGTGGGGACATTTTTGTAAAGTGAGGACATTTTTGTAGAGTGGGGCCATTTTTGTAGAGTGGGGCCATTTTTGTAGAGTGGGGACATTTTTTAATATCCTCCAGATTTACCTTACTGAAATTGGCTACATTGTAACATGTATTAAAAAATATCCAACTGCTTTTCCACATTTTCATTAAATATATATATATAAAAAACAAACCAGAAGCAAACTGGTCTCTGTGAAGACAGATGGATATGAGCAGACCTGATGAGCTGGTGGAGTTTGTCTCCCTCTGGTGGTTAGAAGTCTCTCTTCTTCACGTCTCATTCTGTCCTGTTGAATCAACACAGAAACAAACACGGACTGAACTTTAATCACAAGATCAGAGTTTATATGAATGTGATGTAAAGAAGTCACCTGAGCTGTGACATCACAGCGGAGTCACAGTAGAGTCTCAACAGTTTGTGTGATCTGACTGAAGTCCTTCACTTCTGGAGCATTAGAGTGTCATTCATCACCAAAGAGTGATGTGGTGTGTGTGTGTGTGTGTGTGTGTGTGATGTGTGTGTGTTATTGGCGATTGTGTGAGTGTTGCATCATGCGGACATTCTGTGTAGATCACAAACACACGCACGCACACACGCACACACACGCACACACAGCAGGTGTGAGATAACTGGACTGGTTTCATTACAGAAAAACACTGTAAAAACACCCTCTGACACCTAACCTTCAACAAATGTAGATTAAAGTTATTTATGCTGCTGAAACACTTCAGTGTGTTTGTGTTAATAATCAGCTCCGACATGCAAAATAGTTTAAAACTGTTTATATTTACTGCAACAGCTAATCAAAATGCTGCTATGTCACAACCTCCAGTTGTTATGTGATGCAGAGAAACATCAGGCTAAGAGGATGTAGACTCTAATTTATTTTATAAAGTCACATTACTATGATTCACTACTGACCAACACTGTTCATCGCAACACTAGAAACTACTGACATTTACTCTGATCAGCTGAGGGAAACAACCGGTCATAAAGAGTTTGTAAAACGGAAACAGAAATGAAGTAATGGAGGATTTTCAGTCTTCACCTGTTGCGCAATTTGATTATGAAGATAACATGAAGATCTACAGCATTTAGATTTAGTTTGAAAGCCCTCTGCTCAGTGTTTTCTGAATCCTGCGGAGCCACTGGAGTCTTGGGACATTATAGTTTTTACATTTATTAGTTTTTGTTGGCCTAAAAGTCGTTAAATTTCAATATGTTTAGTCTTAAAAAAGCTTATCATCAGCTAATGAGGAGGAGTTTCTTAGGCCAATCAGGTCCTGAACCCCTGAACCAGAGTATACAGAAGACTTTACACTAGGACTGTCAATCGATTAATATATTTAATCGCGATTAAACGCATGATTTTCCATAGTTAATAGCAAATTAATCGCACATTTTTAATGTTCAAAATGTACCTTAAAGAGAGATCTGTCAAGTATTTAATACTCTTATCAACATGGTAGCGGACAAATATGCTGCTTTATGCAAATGTCAGTATATATTTATTATTGGAAATCAATTAACAACACAAAACAATGACAAATATTGTCCAGAAACCCTCACAGGTACTGCATTTAGCATAGAAAATATGCTCAAATCATAACATGACAAACTCAAGCCCAACAGGCAACAACAGCTGTCAGTGAGTCAGTGTGCTGACTTGACTATGACTTGCCCCAAACTGCATGTGATTATCATAAAGTTGGCATGTCTGTAAAGGGGAGACTCGTGGGTACCCATAGAACCCATTTTCATTCACATATCTTGAGGTCAGAGGTCAAGAGACCCCTTTGAAAATGACCATGCCAGTTTTTCCTCACCAAAATGTAGCATAAGTTTGGAGCGTTATTTAACCTTTAGACAAGCTAGTATGACATGGTTGGTACCAATGGATTCCTTAGGTTTTCCTAGTTTTATATGATACCAGTATCTTCATTCTACGCGACAATGTAAAACTCTCAAGTTGCATTAAAGTAATTAGTGGCGTTATACAAATTTGCTTTAACGCGTTATTATCGCATTAAGCAACAGCACTACTTTACACAATCATTCATTCATTCATTCATTCATTCATTCTGGAGCTAGGCATCTAAAAATGTCACTATATGTTGAACTGTGTATGATTGTATATTTGACAATCAATGCATTTGATTTATTATATATACATTTTAATTGTGTAATGTCAGACTTCTAAAACCAACACAAATCCATAAAAACACAGAGGACACAACCTCTCTGTCCTCAGCGGTCGCTACAGCCCTGTGTTTATATATTTAGTTCATCACTTCTATCCTGAACTACCTGAACGTACATCATTCAGTGTTTACTGTTAACTGAATTAAATTAAAAAGAGAAGTGACAATTAATAGATGAAAAAAACAAATGTCTTTGATTTCGTTTGAGTTCACTTCCTTGCGTAAATGTTAGAAACTTCAATGTGTGCGGACGTGAAGACGGCTGCTGCTGTTAATGCAACTGTTATGGATGTGACATCATGGCAGTATGAGGTCAACACACACACACACACACACACAGGAACAAGTCAACACTCTGTAACTCTTCTGCAATCAGAGGCTGACTTCATCTTTTAACCAGCCTCAGTGTGTGTGGGTGTGTGTGTGTGTGTTTGTGTGTATGTGTGCGTGTGTGTGTGGGTGTGTATGTGTGTGGGTGTGTGTGTGTGTTGGTCAGCATTGCGTGTTGATTGCACCTCGTTACGGCAGAAAGCAGCCGGATGGTGATGGAGGGAGTGTGTGTGTTTGTTTGTTTTGTTTGTTTCAGTCGGAGATGGGCGAGTGTGTGTGTGTGTGTGTGTGTGTGTGTGTGCGTGTAGGGTATTGCCTCAAGTTGCATTTGATGGTTGCACAGGAGAGCAATGAAACCACGGCCACACACACACATACACATATATTCACATTCACATACACATACCCACACATTGGAGAGTTAAATTATGAATTAATATTTGATGTTTCTTCTATATTTACATTATTTAGGTTTTTATAAACTGTCATAGTTTTTATTCTCTCGTCTTGATGCTGAAAACTTTAAATCTTTTTCTCGTCTAGAACATTCAGACAGGGCAAACACTTTATTTATCATTTACTTTATGTATTAAACACGCTTTTATTGAAGTTTTTAATCAACTGAACATTTAGATGTCAGACTATCTGCTCGGCTACACGACGAGTCAGTCCAACCGGCCAATCGCAGCTTTCTAATCTGGGAGTTTGACTTTTTAAATAACCATCCTTTCATCCATCATCTACAGCTGCTTATCCTGTTCAGGGCTGCTGAGCTATACTAACCCAGCTCGTACTGGGCTAGAGGAAGGGTACACCAGGCAGACAACCATTCACACTCACATTCACACTTACATACAAGTAAAGAGAAATTCATGCTAAAGGCTGGTCCACACGAAAAGATATTTCAGATCTTAACAGATTTTGGAAATGTGAGAAACCCCACACATAACGACATGTTATGTTAAATTGAACAGTTTTGATCCTGTAGTGTGTGTTGAGCAACGATTTGGCTAAAACAGCACATCACACACTGACAGACCCCATTCATGAACAACAAGGTTATCAAACGGATATCTTGCAAAATATCTTGCAATCAAACATGATTTTAGTGTAAACAAACATAGCGGACGACGAGCAAGAAGAATTAGCAATGGCTATTAGAAAGAATGCAAATTTAAGGCACTTCTACATTGGCTTCACTTTACAGAACTGGAGGTTGGCGGCCCGGTTATTACACACAAATTGAATTGAATATGATGTCATATTGTCAATGCATGGTATTTTAATCCTCACACAATCAACTCTCTTATTATACAACAGTCTTAGGCAAGGCAAGGCAAGGCAAGGCAGCTTTATTTGTATAGCACATTTCAACAACAGGGCAATTCAAAGTGCTTTACAGAAACATTCAAGAACATTGCGACAAAATGCAAAAGAACATTAAGAAATAATTAAAACAGTTATAAAAACATTAAAACATTAAAACATTAAAGATTAGAAAATAAAAACGAGCTAAAAATAAAAGCTAGGATAGAAGCTAAAATTGCATAAAACTCAAAAGAGTAAAAGTTATAGTGCAGTGTCAGATCATTATCTGGTTTAATAAAAGGCACCCGCAAACAGGAAAGTTTTAAGCTTTGTTTTAAAAGAAGTGAGAGTTGGAGCGGTCCTGCAGGTTTCTGGGAGCTTGTTCCAGATATTTGGTGCATAAAAACTGATCGCTGCTTCTGCATGTTTAGTTGTGACTCTGGGGACACTAAGCAGACCTGATCCAGATGACCTGAGAGGTCTGGATGGTTCATAACACAGCAGAAGATCAGAAATGTATTTTGGCCCTAAACCATTTAGTGCTTTGTAAACCAGCAGCAGTATTTAGAAATCAATTCTCTGAGAGACAGGCAGCCAGTGTAGAGACTTCAGAACTGGACTGATGTGATCCACTTTCTTGGTCTTAGTGAGGACTCTAGCAGCAGGTTCTGAATCAGCTGCAGCTGTCTGATTGATTTTTTAGGAAGACCGGTAAAGACGCCGTTACAGTAGTCAAGTCGGCTGAAGATAAATGCATGGACTAGTTTTTCCAAATCCTGCTGAGACATCAGTCCTCTAATTCTTCTTATATTCTTCAGGTGATAGAAGGCTGTCTTTGTAATTGTCTTAATATGGCTGTTAAAGCTCAGGTCTGAGTCCATGACTACACCAAGGTTTCTGGCTTGGTCCGAGCTTTTTAACATCACAGATTGTAGGTGAGCACTAACCTTTAATCTTTCTTTTTTGGCTCCAAAAACTATGACCTCAGTTTTGTCTTTGTTCAGCTGAAGAAAATTCTGGCACATCCAATTATTGACTTGTTCAATGCACTCACTCAGTGCTTGTATTGGACTGTAGTCTCCTGGTGATAGAGTTATGTAAATTTGTGTGTCGTCTGCATAGTTATGGTAATTTATTTTGTTGTTCTCAAAAATCTGACCCAGTGGGAGCATGTAGATGTTAAACAAAAGAGGCCCCAAGATGGAGCCTTGGGGAACTCCGCATGTGATTTTGTTCAGCTCAGATTTGCAATTACCTATAGACACAAAGAAGTCCCTGTCTTTTAGGTAGGATTTAAACCAGCTGAGTGCTATGCCAGAAATACCCACCCAGTTTTCCAGTCGGTCTAGTAATATATTATGGTCAACCGTGTCGAATGCAGCACTGAGATCCAGTAAAACTAAAACCGTAGTTCTACCACTGTCTGTGTTCAATCGGATGTCATTGAAGACCTTAGCAAGAGCAGCCTCAGTGCTGTGGTTTCGTCGAAAACCTGACTGGAAGACATCAAAAGAGTTGTTTAGTGCCAGAAAGCTATTTAATTTTTGAAAAACTGTTTTTTCAATTATTTTAGACAAGAATGGAAGATTTGATATCGGTCTGTAATTATTT
Source organism: Sebastes umbrosus (assembly GCF_015220745.1). NCBI lineage: Eukaryota > Metazoa > Chordata > Actinopteri > Perciformes > Sebastidae > Sebastes > Sebastes umbrosus. The sequence continues at coordinate 20,621,718 of NC_051269.1, read as the reverse complement.
ACTACTGATGAGTCCAGATTGTTCTTTTTGAGGAGTGGTTTGATGACAGCAGTTTTCAGGGCCTGTGGGAAGACTCCTGAAACAAGAGATGCATTAACAATCTGTAAAAGCTCTGAGACCATACAATCTGATACTTTTTTGAAAAGGCCTGTTGGCAGAATGTCAAGGCAGCATGAGGAGGATTTTAGATGTTGTATGATTTCCTCCAGGTATGTCTGATTTATTGGATAAAACTGTGTCATGGTATTTGCGCCAGGTTTAAGTGGACGCAGGGGAAACAAACATCCTGTACCTGCTATGGAGGAAGTGACTGCTTGTCTGATTTTGTGAATTTTTTCTGTAAAAAAGATGCAAATTCATTGCAGGCCCTGGTGGATAAAAGTTCAGAGGCTACTGACACAGGAGGGTTTGTTAGCCTGTCGACAGTAGCAAACGGGGCACGTGCATTGTTATTGTTTTTGGTGATGATGTCAGAGAAGAAGGACCGCCTTGCATTTTTCAGGTATGAATTATAAATGCAAAGCCTCTCTTTATAGATGTCATAATGAATTTGTAGATTTGTTTTCCGCCACTGGCGTTCAGCTTTTCGACACTCTCTTTTTTCATTTCTTACCAACATGGTATTTCACCATGGAGATTTTTTCTTACCAGAGACAATCTTCACCGTTTTGGGTGCAATGGTATCAATAACATTTGTCATTTTAGAATTGACATTATCTACAAGCTCATTGACAGAGGTCCAGGGGAGGGTGGGTGTGGAAGAGAAAGCCTGAACAAATTGATCACTGGTATTTTCAGTGATATACCTTTTTGTGATTACCTCTGTCTTATCATTTCTGTGCACAGGAAGAGTACTCTCAAAGAATACACATGAATGATCAGACAGAGCAACATCCATCACTACAACCTTGGAAATGTTCAGGCCCTTTGATATGATTAAGTCCAAAGTGCGTCCCCTATTGTGTGTGGGCTCCGTCACATGCTGACTCATTCCATAGTTATCAAGAACCTGACACAGTTCTTTGGCCCCTCTGTCCTGTTGGTTGTCAACATGGATGTTAAAATCACCAACAATGACTACACAGTCAAAGTCAACACAAATTACAGACAGCAGTTCAGTAAAATCATCAAAAAAGTTTGCACAGTATTTAGGTGGCCTGTAGATATTGAGAAACAAAGCTCGAGAAGAGGAGTTCAGCTGAAGAGCGACATATTCAAAAGAAGCAAAATGTCCATAAGATATCTGTTTGCATTGGAGGGAATCATTAAACAATATGGCAACTCCACCTCCTTTCTTATGCATTCTAGCTTCGCTCATAAAACTAAAGTTGGGAGGAGTTGACTCGATAAGAACAGCTGCACTGTTATTTTGGTCTAACCAAGTTTCAGTTAAAAACATAAAATCAAGCTTGTGCTCAATAATAAAATCATTGATTAAAAAACGTTTTCCTGCCAAAGACCTGACGTTTAACAGGGCTAGCTTTAATGTGCTAGAAGCATTATTATTATTTTTTGGGACATGGTTTGGCTGGCAAGGAATCAATGCTAAATTTGATAAATTAGCACAATCAGTAAAGATCTTCCTGTTTCTTTGCAGGTTCACCATTCTTTTTCTACTACTTATTAGAACTGAGATAGAAGAAGCTCTCATCACACAGGGCCCCAGCTTATCCTGGAAACAGTCACGTGTATCATTAGCCTTGAAGCCTGGACCCAGCACATATCAATCTGTGCTTGGAACATTTTGTAAAGGAACATCCTTATCAGGCTGCGGAGACAGAGGCTGATTCCATTGTGGAGGGGATGGAGGGGATGGAGGTGGTGGGTGTCGTGCTTGTGGAGATAGTGCCAAAGTTGTTCGAGGTCGACCTCGTGGGGGGATCATGGGAGAGAAAATGGGTGTAGGGCGGGGAGTAAGTTTAGTTCCAGCATTGACCAGCTCCTTCATGTGGTCAGTGAACTCCAAGAGGGGGGAGGAGGGAGAAAGGGTGATAAGCGAGGATGAGGATGCCTCCTCTTGTCTCTGCTGTATCCCAGGGCTGGCTTGTGGTGGGGGGTGAAATGATTCTCCTTGAGGTCCCCTGGCACATTGTGTTGTGTCTTCCTCCAGTGGTGATTCCTCTTGTCTTGCGTCCTTGGCAGAGGGAACAGATGAATGACGCAGGAAGTAGAATAGGTTGGAGTTGAACAATTTTACTCCTGACTTGTTTAGGCAGAGTCCATCTGCCTTGAAGAGATGTCTGCGGTCCCAAAAAAAGTTAAAATTGTCAATAAAATGCACTGAGTGGGATTTGCATGCTGTTGAAAGCCATGTGTTCAGTCCCAGCAACCTGCTGAATCTCTCGACTCCTCTTCTGATCGGCGGCAGGGGTCCACTGATAAACACCTGAGCATTCAGAGAGCTGACCGTGTTTAGCAGACCAGCAAAGTCCCGTTTCAGCACTTCAGACTGTTGCTTCACAACATCATTCGACCCAATGTGCAATACCACATTTTTCACATTTGGGTGTGCAGTCACAATATCCAGGATTGTTTCTGCCAGATCAGAGACCATATCTTTGGGGAAACAGAGTACTTTGATGTCTTTACTCCACATGCTTTTCACATCTTTAACAGCAGCATCACCCACAATCAGAGTTTGAGTTTTGAGTTTTTGACTACTAGTCGATTTATTGCCCTCTTGATTCTTGGTGGTCTTGTTGGTGCTAATTAGCTTTCTATTAGTCTGTTCCAGTTCACTGTTTTGAGTCAGTGGTAGAGTGGTTTCATTCCCACATAGTCCATTCACCTCCGCATTCACTTCGAGCCGGATAATCTTTGTTTCCAGCACTGCTATCTTCTGTAGAAGTTTGTAGTAGTCATCCGTGGAGAAGGGAGGCATCTTGCTGCTGATTATCTTTAGCCAAGCACCTCGCTCCCGTTCACTATAGTACAGGCTTGTGCTGCTGATAGGCCACGCTCACAAAGTAAAACAGTTTTTAAAATAGTGGTAGCCTTCAGTTTCTTTCATAAATTAAACTCCCAGTGATTTGTAAGTATCCAGGACCCGTTTTCCAAAAATTTAGTAGCGAAAGATAAGCATAGCAATGATAAAAAGAAAGCAAAGCGAAGAGCAACTCAGCGAAGCGTCTGCACAGGAGGAAGAGTCTTACTGACTTTAACTCTCGTAAGTCGTCGTTATCCATCAGTCAGTCTGGTTCAATAAATCCTCTCCAGAGATTTACTAAACCAGCCTGATGAGAACAAACAGTCGCTCTCTGTTATTATGATGATTATGATGATGATGATGATGATGATGATGATGATATGCTGATCCCTTTTGGTAAATAAGGGAGAGATATGAGGGTCACATAGGGGGAAGAATATGGTGCTTAATTAGCTGCTGATGCAACACAGCTGAGGAGACGCAGAAGAAGACGATGAGTTGTGCTGAGAGGATCCTGAGAGGTTCATTCGTTTCATTCATAAATCTTCAGCTACATTAAGAAAATAGCAGGGTAGCCCGGAACCATGAGGAGGCTGACAAGCAGTGACAGATAACGTCACCGCCGGCTTTATAGGAGGACGACGCGCAGGTGAGCTCGGCCCTGCAGCTACAGGTGAGTCACTCCTGTTTATTCAAGACAGCATATCGAGAGGAGTCGCACAGATGAAGCACACACAAAAAAGTAGAGTCAAATCCCAGAAAAGTCCAAAAGGCCGGGAAGCATAAAACTGTAAAAAGTGTCACAACTAAAACTCTGTAAGCACAAAACCAGGAATATCAGTCATTACGATCTGGAGCTTGATACTTGCGGGCGCTCCACCGCTCGTTAGACCCAACAATGAAAAGAACGGCGAAGAAGAAGTGCAGTTTTACCGATTGTGTTGGAACAGCTGTCCTTACATGTTATACTGATATTTCAATCACCAGATAATCAATGATTTCCTTTATCGTATCAAAACAAAGAGCTTTACAATACAGGATAAAATGAAAACACCTTAAACAGGAACATAAAATGACGCCTCCAATGTGAAATCAACTACAAAAAAAAAAATCTAAAACAATTCTACAATCATTAAAGGGACTGTTTGTAACTTTTTAAGCGTATAAATGTAGCGGGTCGGCACACATGCGCGTTCGCATATGCGCGCTCGCGTGTGGCCGGAGCCTCGTCTCCACTGCCTGCTCTCCTTCACTCAGACAGCGCGCGCGTCCTCCACCTCTAGACGTGAACGCGCGCTCACTACACACTGCAGAAGAGTTAGTTTAGCTCTGAGAATATCTAGTGAATGCACAGGGGACGTTGAAATATAGAGTGATATTGTGGTTTTAGCTGACGTGTGTCGCCTCACTGTTTTGAGCGACGCTCGTTCAGGTATATTTAGAGCGAGCAAGCGCGAGCCCGACGCTGACTTTCGTTGATTTCACGGCCACAGGTGTCGCTGTTAATAAGCATTTCTGAAAGTTACAAATAGTCCCTTTAAAGAGTAACTTAACACCCCCTGTCCTCCAGTAGTTTAACTTCTCACCTGGCTGCAGTGATGTACAGGTGTACTCCAGGACACTGTGACATCACTGTTGGGTGTGGTTACAGGTGCAACACTTCTGTCACTTCCCTCTAGAAAAACAGGCTGGTCTGAAGATCTGTGTGATGAACAGTATAAAAAAACTATATAACAAAGACGAACAAACACAATGAGTGATATATCTAGCTTTAGTTCCTTAAATTGAATTACCAAGATGTAGTTCTCAAACACAAAGTTGCCTTTTAAAAACATATCATTTAAGATAAAATCATGAGGAATTCAACAGAATTCAATAAAACAGATGAAATGCTCCAAAAGATCACCACCAGCTGATCTTAAAGTCACGCGGCTATCTTATATTATTTATAATACTAATATGTTTAAGAATATTATTTTGAGATTTAGGACAAAAGCGAGGAGGTCAAAGGTCAGACCACCCCATCACACACACACACAAACACACACACACAGAGTCATGTCACAGTGGATGGAGTCGTCATGCCAACAGCAGACATTACTGCTGGTTTCATCACAGAGACAATCCCAGGCCGGCCTCACTGTATGTGTGTGTGTGTGTGTGTGTTTATAGAGATGTACACCCACCCCTCTCTCTCTCTCTCTCTCTCACACACACACACACTCAGAGGTCACCAGGGATGATGCAAAACTGAGATAAGAAGAAACTTAAATACAGTGTGTGTGCGTAGTGAGGGATTACAGGAGACTGAACTGAAGAGGCTGAGACCAGATCAGGTTTCATGAGATGAGAGCGACACAAAAAAGATCCTCTTAATTTGTTATTGGACTGACAGAAATTATTTTTTAAATTAATCAAAAATCAAACAACACTAATAGTCCACAGCCGTGCCAGCAGCTTTGTGAGGCTGTGCATATGCATAGCAATGATTTGAGGTAAATGCTAACATGCTGATGTGTAGCAGCTATAATGTTTACCATGTTCACCATCTGGTTCAGCATGCTAACATTCGCTAAGTAGCACTCAACACAAAGTACAGCTGAGGCTGATGGGATGTCGGGGCACCTCCGCTGAAAACATAGAATAAATCTTTTGTTTCTCAATCCAACTCACGTTCCAACTACAATTGATGTGCCTTTACAGGCAGGAAACACAATACACTGTAACAGTATCAACATATCATTTAAATATGAATATTATTATTATATATATTATTTGTTAGTTAATAAGGCTATCAAATTTAACACCATAATAACGTGTTAATGCAAATTAACAGCCCTATTATTTATATATTTTTTTAATTATAAAGCTGAATCTGCAAAGTAACTAGTAACTTGAGTTATTTGATAAATGTAGTGGAGTAAAAAGTACAATATTTGCCTCTGAAATGTAGTGGAGTAGAAGTACAAAATCGCATCAAATGGAAATACTCAAGTAAAATACAAGTACCTCAAAATTGTACTGAAGTACAGTACTTGAGTAAATGTACTTGTGCCTGAATACCAGCAGAAATAGCTGTGATTTCCTAAGGTAAGACAGTTGATGGCTAACAACTGATTGATTTCTTACTCTGATGAGACACCTGATAAATATATTTATATGAGCCCCTCAGACGGGCTCTGTTGCACTGCACCCAGGACCAGCTCCAACATGTCCAGGTCCCACAGAGAGTGTAACAGTGCTGACCTTTGAAGGACCAGAGTGAACTGAAGCTGCTGTCTTCTTCTGTCTCAGGTGGAGTTTTATCCTTCATTCTGCAGGAGCTGCTGTGGATGTCATTCTCCTTTTAGTGACAGACGTAGGAGAATGTTTTTATTTAACAACATTAGCTGTTTAATCAAATGTGTGTTGATCTTTCAGAGTGACACTCACCTGATGTAGACAACCACGTCCTCATCTCGTCCTTGATGCAGTCTCCCTACTGGACACGAGTTTCTGCAGCGCTGTAACTCTGTTTATGTGTTTATGACTCAAGTGTTGCCTCAGCTGACATAACGCAGGGTCACTGATTTAATCGTCAGATGAGATGGTTCCTTACTGATATGTTTCACTCTTCTAAGGTGTTTGTGAACTGATCCCTGCTCAGCGGATGTTCTTGGGGTTGAGGTTTGTCTTCTCTCTACAGTAAGAAATAAAGAAACCGGTCATTGTGATTTAGGAACCAAGTATCAGACCAACATGATATTAATGACACTAATGGAAACTAATGAACCACAGAGACTCTGCTGTGCTTGTAGGCTGATCTCTTGACATTCCTGTGAGGGAAACTGTGGCTGCAGTAGATAAGGTAGAAATAATATGCGCTCAGTAGAGTTCAGATCTCTGCTGTAATGTTTGACTGAATTATAGATTCCACGATTGTCTATATATATATCCTTTATTTAACCAGGTAAAAAACTCATTGAGATTAAAATGTCTTTTCCAAGAGGGACCTGGCCAAGAGGGCAGCATAGACATTGTTACAACAATAAAAACAAACAATACAAGCAGACAAATACAACAGTCACACACCACGAGTGAACGAGCATGACATCTAGTTTGTATGCAACACAAAAATGTGCTATAACACACAAACAGGTCAATTTCAAAACAATTCAGTGAGAAAATCGAGAGCAATCACATTGACCTGTAGTGCCACTCGATCCTTTAAAATGGACTTAAATTCCCCCGTACAGTAGTAATCAGTTCTGACTATTTCAGGTCCTTCTGTACATTATTCCAGGAAGAAGGAGAAGCGTATTTAAAAGCTTTTGTGCCTAGCTCCGTTCTAACCTTTGGGAGCAACATCTGTAGAACATTGTGAGAGCGCAGGCCATATTGATTGCGGTTTGTGCACATGTATGTACCCAGATACGAAGGAACCAGTCCAAGGAGCGATTTATATATATGAGCCAACCAATGTGAAAGTCTGCGGACATACAGAGATGGCCATCCAGCAGCCGTATACAGGGTACAGTGGCGAACCAGGTTTCCACAGCCAGTAATAAAACGTAAAGCACAATGGTATACAGTGTCCAGCTTCTTTAGGCACTGGTCAGGTGCACTCATATAGAGCAGATCACCGTAATCCAATAAAGGTACAAAAGTTGCTGAAATCAAATGTTTCCTCGCCTGGAGGGAGAAACAGGATTTGTTTCTAAAAAAGAACCCCTATTTAACCCTACATCTAGACTACAAGTGTATCAAACGCTTCATGTTGACTGTTTAATGCCAACCCTAACCCTAACACACCGCAGGACTCTGCTGCCCACCGGCTGCTCACAGCTAACTAGCTCTCCTACAGACACGAGGAGACTTGCTCAGTTGTAGTCAGCACTGGGTTCAGCTTGTCATTTGCTTAGCGCTTCATTCAAACTCGACAGAAACAAAATAAAACTCACCAAAACCGTCTTGGTTATGTAATAATAAACCTGTAGTTCACCGAGTTAGATGTGAAAATATGCTGGCTCTACACACCGTTTTGCCCCGCTGTCTCTCTAAGCAGCATAGTTTTCATTGGCAGACCATCAAATTATACAAATAAAATGAACTGCCCCTAAAGAAAAACATGCCCAATAGCTAACAGCTAATTAGCTGTCCTCCTGGCGACATGAGAAGGCGTGCTCAGTTGAGTTTGTCATTTGCGAAGTGATAGTGAACATATTGAGGACCAGACGCCGTTAGTCTTGAGCCCTGTTTTAAACGACTACCGCTGTAATGTTTGATTGAGGAGTCCAAAAGAAGAGTCCAAACTGAAGCCGCTGTTGATCATTTACGGCCCCTAGAGGCCAGTTAAGAGTAGTGAGGAGGCGGCAGCAGTGACGGTATAAAACAGTCAATAAAACATGTTTTCAAAAAGTGTGAATCAACGCAACCATGTCATAAATGAGCACAAAAAATATTTGGCTGACGAGTCGAGCAATATGAGATTAGTCATGGACAGATAGACAGACAGACACATGCACAGACATACACTCACACACACAGTGAGTGTGAATACATAATCTCCTGGCAGAGATCATAATGAACTACTACTTTTAGAGAGCATCAACAGAAATCTTTTTGACTTAAAGTGGTAAGAAAGATGCAAATTTGAACATTATGACTTGGCAAAGGTTTGGTCAAGAACCAACGGATGTTATGTTTGGTTATAAATGAAAATTGAACTGTTCTTAAAATAGTTTGTAAACATGTGCAAAATTGTAAATACGTAGAGATTTAGTGAGAAAAGATTTATGAATTTTAAAAGACTTGATCATTGAATGCATTTTGTGTCAAAGTAATGAAAAGTGATCCACAGTCTAGTCCACATAGACTGCTGTTGTGCTGACTGTGTGAAGAGTTTGAGAAAAAGTGAACTCAGTATTATGAAATGTATGTAAACGATCAAATAAAAAAACTGTAAATGAGGTGCTCATTGTTGTATGACCCAGTTTAACTGTTTATGTATTTTTTTATTTTTCTACTTTTTTAGATGTGGTTGTAGCAGAATGAAGCAAATCCCAGTGTAATTTACAGTAATTTAGTTATATTTGGTTTTGAATGTACATTTAAGACCTTTTAGTAAGTAAAAATGTGCAAAATGGACTGTAGATACACAGAGTTTTGGTGGTAGATGAGTTTGACTGAGATCCATAGTTTAGTCCACACAGACGGCTGTTGTGCTGATTGAGTGAAGGCTTTTTTTAAAAAGTGAACTCAGTATTATGATGTGTGTAAAAAAATGTAATACTGCTCTTAGCCCAGTTTATGTATTTCTATTATTCTGCTTTTTTTGTGTTATGTTTGGTTTTTGAATGTAATTCAAATCGTTCTTAAACAAGTGTGTAAACATGTGCAAAACGGTCCGTAAATACATATAGAAAAACTGAACTACTGCTCCGAGAGGTGAGTTGGGGACGAACAGGTGAGCAGAGCTCGGCTACACGGAAGTACAGCTATTTGTTTACAGGCAATCTAGTAGTATTAGCTCAGCTTTCTATTATAACCAACACAAATCTGTATGTTTTTATTTTAAATGCTGCTGTTAGCTGGTTTAAACTGCATTTAGAGCAGACCACCAAGTGCACTGGATCAATACGCTCGAGGATATTGCTTAAACTGTCTCTTAAAGCTCCCACTGTTCACCACATTCAAGATGCCCTGAAGCAAAACACAGAGAGAGGCCACCAGAACAGAGCTGAGAGACCAGACAGCAGCTCTACACACAGGAAGTGGATTTAAAACTGTAACACATACACACACACACACACACACACACACACACACACACACTGCAGCCTGACTCAGGTGGAGATCAAACTTTAAGCATCGCAGCAGCACAGGTGTCGCACAGGTGATAATCCTGAGAACGAGGACAGCGGGAAAGACAACATATGTGTGTGTTCTGAGTGTGTGTGTGTTGTTCTCAGAATGTGTGTGTTCTCGCGGCGGGCCGTAGTTGAGTCAGACACTTGGCCTCTGATTTCATCACGTCGGTTATGAAAGAGACAGTAAAGTTTAACACACACACACACACACACACACACACACACACACACACACACAGTATTCATCCTCTGTTTCTTCAATATTTCATCATGTGGCGTAAAAACACACTAACCATGTGGAGATAACCTGCTGTGTGTGTGTGTGTGTGTGCGTGTGTGTGTGTGTGTGTGTGTAACCAGGTCAGTCAGGCTCTCCACCTGTCGTTTGGAATCTGTCCAATCAGAGCAGAGCTGACTATACACACACACACACACACCGAGGTCAACACACACACAAACAGAGTAAATCTACATAATGAAGATGTGACCTCATTTCCTGTAGAGCAGCAGGCGTCTGTCTGCGCTTCCTACCGGGATTAATTGACGGCGGCTCTCATGTCTCACGTGCCCATACGTCCATGTGCGGAGTTATTCAGTATATACTGACTAACAGTACTACACTGTGAGAAACACACAGTACTTGTTCTGTGCACAAAGTACTGCTAACAGTTCAGTTGAAGATAATTTGAGGTTCCAAAGTCCCTCTCTGTGTGTGGTGGAGGGATACGTCCTGTAATCACGTGCAGGTTTGCAGTTAAAGTAACTAAGTACATCTACTCAAGTAATGTTTGAGGTACTAAACTATATCCTACTTTGTACTTCTACTCCACAACATTTCAGTGGCAAATATTGTACTTTTTACTTCACTACATTTATTTGATAACTTTTGTTAAATGGAGATTCAGATTAATAATAGAACATATGATTAACAAATACATTATGATGTTTTATTATAGATAAAGATAAGACTTCACAAACCACAAGTATGTAAGGGATAATATACAGCGAGCCGGTCATTGTTGTGAAATAAACCCCGACAGGGCGACCTGCTAGCTGTACATTGTCCCGCTTATTACACGGCTACTTACTTAAGAAATCAATAATTTGACACAAAAATGGTCCGCCAGAGACCGACACAGAACTGCGCCCATAGCAACAGTCTGTTTTGCATAGCAACGGTCTGCTATAAAAAAATATAATAATATAATATACATTATTCTGAAATGGGCCATTCTGCATTATGAGTTTTTTTACTTTCTTAAATATGTTTTGATGACAATACTTTACTAGTAGTAGTAGCCTACTTTACTTTTACAGACTCGTAACAGGAATGTCCCCACTCAGTGTTATTGTGATTAAATTAGACTCTGTTGAATCATTCTGACAATGTTGACATATTGATGTTTAGCAGGTTTAATGTTTTCCATGTTCGTCATCCTTAGAGTGTTAGCAGTGGGGTCGTCTACTTGATACGCAGGTATATGCTGTGTACCCACTGTGTTACGTATACCCACTTAAAAACGGCAAGGTTACGGAACAATGTTTTGTGACAGAACTTTCACTTCAGCAATTTGTTAATAGATAACAAGGTCACTCACCTGTGTGTGTAGATCAGAGAGGGGAGGGACAGAAACAGGTGCGCTGAGGTGAGTCAGGTGAGACAGGTGAGACAGGTGAGTCAGGTGAGACAGGTGAATTCAGGTGAGACAGGTGAGCAGAGGTGAGACAGGTTAGAGGAAACCCAGTTTAGAAAAAGGCGAAACATGTCACACGTGTCTGAATGTGGAACAAACTCAGGTGAACAGGTGTAGTGAACGGCTGCTGAGCCTCCGACCCACAGATTAAGGCCAAAGGTCAAAGGTCAGCGAGTGGCTGCAGCTCTACAGGTCACCTGCTCAGGTTTTACAAACAAACAAGACCTCGTACAGTATCTACTGTATTATACTACTATAACTATGAGAGGAAAACCTCATATCTACTATATTAAACTGCAGTTACTGTCAGAAAAAAACTCATATCTACTGTATTCTACTGTAGTTATTGTCAGAGTAAAAATTCATATCTACTATATTAAACTGTAGTTACTGTCAGAAAAAAACTCATATCTACTGTATTATACTGTAGTTATTGTCAGAGTAAAACCTCATATCTACTGTATTCTACTGTAGTTATTGTCAGAGTAAAACCTCATATCTACTGTATTATACTGTAGTTATTGTCAGAGCAAAACCTCATATCTACTGCATTATACTGTAGTTATTGTCAGAGGAAAACCTCATATCTACTGCATTATACTGTAGTTATTGTCAGAGTAAAACCTCATATCTACTGCATTATACTGTAGTTATTGTCAGAGGAAAACCTCATATCTATTGCATTATACTGTAGTTACTGTCAGAGGAAAACCTCATATCTACTGTATTATACTGTAGTTATTGTCAGAGTAAAACCTCATATCTACTGTATTATACTGTAGTTATTGTCAGAGGAAAACCTCATATCTATTGCATTATACTGTAGTTACTGTCAGAGGAAAACCTCATATCTACTATATTAAACTGTAGTTACTGTCAGAAAAAAACTCATATCTACTGTATTATACTGTAGTTACTGTCAGAGGAAAACCTCATATCTACTGTATTATAATACTACTAGTGTCAGAGGAAAACCTCATATCTACTGTATTATACTGTAGTTATTGTCAGAAAAAAACTCATATCTACTGTATTATACTGTAGTTACTGTCAGAGGAAAACCTCATATCTACTGTATTATAATACTACTAGTGTCAGAGGAAAACCTCATATCTACTGTATTATACTGTAGTTACTGTCAGAGTAAAACCTCATATCTACTGTATTATACTGTAGTTATTGTCAGAGTAAAACCTCATATCTACTGCATTATACTGTAGTTATTGTCAGAGGAAAACCTCATATCTACTGCATTATACTGTAGTTATTGTCAGAGTAAAACCTCATATCTACTGTATTATACTGTAGTTATTGTCAGAGTAAAACCTCATATCTATTGCATTATACTGTAGTTACTGTCAGAGCAAAACATCATATCTACTGTATTATACTGTAGTTATTGTCAGAGTAAAACCTCATATCTACTGTATTATACTGTAGTTATTGTCAGAGTAAAACCTCATATCTACTGTATTATACTGTAGTTATTGTCAGAGTAAAACCTCATATCTACTGCATTATACTGTAGTTATTGTCAGAGTAAAACCTCATATCTACTGTATTATACTGTAGTTATTGTCAGAGTAAAACCTCATATCTACTGCATTATACTGTAGTTATTGTCAGAGTAAAATCTCATATCTACTGTATTATAATACTACTAGTGTCAGAGTAAAACCTCATATCTACTGTATTATACTGTAGTTATTGTCAGAGTAAAACCTCATATCTACTGTATTATACTGTAGTTACTGTCAGAGTAAAACCTCATATCTATTGCATTATACTGTAGTTATTGTCAGAGTAAAACATCATATCTATTGCATTATACTGTAGTTACTGTCAGAAAAAAACTCATATCTACTGTATTATACTGTAGTTACTGTCAGAGGAAAACCTCATATCTACTGTATTATACTGTAGTTATTGTCAGAGTAAAACCTCATATCTACTGTATTATACTGTAGTTATTGTCAGAGTAAAACATCATATCTACTGTATTATACTGTAGTTACTGTCAGAGTAAAACCTCATATCTATTGCATTATACTGTAGTTATTGTCAGAGTAAAACATCATATCTATTGCATTATACTGTAGTTATTGTCAGAGTAAAACATCATATCTATTGCATTATACTGTAGTTACTGTCAGAGTAAAACCTCATATCTACTGTATTATACTGTAGTTATTGTCAGAGTAAAACCTCATATCTACTGTATTATACTGTAGTTATTGTCAGAGTAAAACCTCATATCTACTGTATTATACTGTAGTTATTGTCAGAAATTGTCAAACCAAAAGATTTGTATTCACATAACTTGTCTTCTGTGGTGCTAATATTACTTTTAATAGTTTAATTTAGGATTCTGGGTAATAAATAGAACATTCAAGGTAGCTTTATTTGTATATCACCTTTCAAACACAAAGGCTAGGGACTTTTTGAAGGCCCTTCACCAAAGTTTGTGATTTTGACTTTTCACTTCGCCCAGTGGGTCGGTGTAGAATGTAATAATCTCCATATACATATATATATGTATATATATATATAAAACAAGCAGCTGTTGTTTAAAATTAAATCTCTGACTGTTGCAGCTGCTGACATCATCAACATGCTGTCTATGATATTTTTAACATATATCCACCCTTTTTCAGAGAGTAGCTTAACATAACTGCTTAACATAACTTGCTACTGGAACAATGTTTGTTGGTAAAACATCCCGTACAAGAACTTTTCTTTTGTTGGTATTAATAACAAAGAGGTGTCATACTAATAGTTACCTCTCCAAATACTTAATTAGAAAATACAAAAAAAAATGTATGAAAGAGCTGTGACTCAAGTTATATGAATGTAAACAGTGTTAATATTTGTCATCGTCATAACAAGGAAGATGTCAAAATATATAATGTGTTGCAGGCAGAAGTCTGTATCTTTACACCCAGACTGACTCGTGTTCATTATGTGTGATGAAATCTATCATCAGCGGTGGAAATTAACTAAGTATATTTACTCAAGTATTGTACTAAAAGCTGAAGTAGGCAAGATTAGAGCAAACGGTATCTGCAAGATTTCACAGACCGGAGGAAAACAAAGCCTGAAAACAGAGCCATGAGGAGGTGCAGAAGTCTAGTTATCTCTCAGAACACTTGAATTACAACATGCTGAAAGGTTATTATGGAATTTATGCCCAATGATAAGAAAAATATTCTGCCTACTGCCACTTTAAGTAAAATGTTGACGTACTTGTACTTTGCTTGAGTATTTCCATTTTATTCTACTTTACTGACTTTTACTCCACTAATCAGAGGGAATGATTGTACTTTTACTCCCTTACATCTACTTGATAAGTTACTTTGCAGATTCAGATGAACAAACATCATTAACAAATAAATGATGATGCAATATTACAGATTAAGATAAAAACTGTATTGATCCCCAGGTGGAAACGCACCAGCTTCAACATAAAAGTGATGAAGATGATGACTAATAAAGGAATATCTTATCTTATCTTTCTGATATGGGTCATTCTGAATTATGACTAGGTCTACTTTTACTTTCAGTATTGATAATAATACTTCTGTAACATTTTGAATGCAGAACTTTTACTTGTAACAGAGTATTTCTTCTACACTGTGACATTAAAGTATGTGAGTGCTTCCTCTGGTTGTGTTTCATATAAAGAGACGTAATGAAACAGACTGTTTCTCGTGTCTGTTGTCTGACGACTGATCGGATCAGGATTGCAACATCTAAGCCCCGCCCACCGCTGGACGCCCCGCCCACCGCTGGAGGAGACAACGTAACCAGAGCTGTGAACCAAACAGAGCCAGATCCAGACCGTCAGACCTGCAGTCCTCTTCTGTTCCTCCTGTAGTCCTGCTGGAAGAACCGGGTCAGAGCAGACCAGAGTCCTGGAGGATCTCACTGGATATATAAGACACACAGCGACACATGGCCATTTCATTTAAACTCTTTAGACGGACGACAGGACTCGGTTTGACTCGGTATGACTCGGTTTGACTCGGTTTGACTCGGCTTTGTTCGCTTCAGCTATGGATACGTTATAAACAAAATAGTTTAATTTTTTTTTTGTAACAGTTTTTATTTGTTTACTTCTTTATTTTCATCGTCAGAGTTTTTCATCTGCTCAGACTGAAGAAGTGAAAAAGAAACTGAACTCAGCAAACAGCTGACTGCCTGACTGTCTGACGACACTTTGCGCAACCGAGACAATAATAACACACCGAGACAAAGACGTCATCAGAGGACAGACCCAGTCTCCCAGTAGGACTGCTGTCTCCTATACTACCAGAGCTGCTGGTCCCAGTAGGAGGACAAAACCTTGTGCTTTTTATGCCTTCAGCAACTTGTAGCTACTCCACAGACCGACCATCTGAGTCTACTGGTTTCTACTGAGTCTACTGGTTTCCTGTCTGTCTGAAGACTAAAGGTAAGAAGCTGAGAGAAGTGGTGGAAGATCATTTACACATTATACAAATATTCAATTATAAATAAAGGTCGTTCATTCAAGTATAAAATACACAGGTATTATCAGCAAAAAGTATAATTAAAGTACTCATTATGAGACTTACCTCTTTCAGTGTGTTATATTAAAGGTCCCATATTGTAAAAAGTTAGATTTTCATGTTTTTTTTATATTATAAAGCAGGTTTAAATGCTATAAAAATACTATGAAAGTATCAAAACGCTCAATATACGGAGAGATACACACAGCCCATATTCAGAAATTGTGCGTTCCTGTCCTTTTGTGATGTCACAAATATACATTTTTTAGATCATTACATGGTTTTAAATGTAAACATTCTAAATGTGTCCCAGTTTATATTTCCTGTTGCAGTGTATGTTAATAACATCGGCTGACAGGAAGTAAACGTGGACCCACATCGTTGCCTCGCAACGCAATGCCGCTGCAATTCCATTGAAAGGCACTAAAACGGAGCGTTTCAGGCAGAGGGTAAATGCAGGTATATTCAGGCAGACAATATGAGGAAAATAAAGTTTTTTTTTTTAACATTACAGCATGTAAACATGTTCTAGTAGAAACATAAAATACAAGTACGAACCTGAAAATGAGCATTATATGGGACCTTTAATATTCATGTATTACTTCTACTGATGCATTAAACATAAACAGCATCATTATGTTGTACCTGGTCGAGGTGGAGCCCATTTGATCAATTTAATATAGTTTTGTTGGTAGTTTCATTTTATAGAAATGATCATATCTCATAGGTTTTGTTTGTCATACCTTTATCTGCATCTAGCTATCAGTTAAAGGTTAAATTATACAATATTTCCCTCTGAAATGTGGTACAAATTAGCAAAAAATGCAAGTACTCTAGTAAAGTACAAATACCTGAAAATTGCACTCAAATACAATACTTGATTAAATATATTTTATGCTCATTTTACACCACTGAGAGCAGCAGACAGTCCAGAAGAGTCTACTGGACTCTACTGATGAAACTCTGACAGTCATCATCATCAGCGGATGAGTGTGCTCAGTTGTCATGGCGACGGGTCTGTTGACACCTGAGCTCAGTGTCTTTTAACTTTTTGGAGATTTTGATCTGTTGGCACAATGTGTGATACAGTTGAAGGTTCTAGAAAAAGCTAGCAAGTGAGCCCTTGAGTTGGGAATGTTTGGTCCAAGCACCGTTTCCAAGATCGAGAATAAACTTTGATGCTTTTATGTCGACTGACTCAACGACACCTGAGCGAACTCCATCCACTGATAAAGACGATTGAAAAGCTTGAGTAAACATGTACTTACTGCAGCCCGAGTGTGCACTGTGAACACAAATATAATACAAACAAAACGTGAATTAGACTCAGTAATAGGAGCAAATATAAAAAAGAAGGTCCTATCAGTAGTCAAGACAAACAGTAGCAGGAAAAATATAGTGAACTACGAAATATTATAGTGTAAAATAAGTAAATAAGGTGAAAAACTCTTGTACGAAATTGAATTTTAGTGCTGAAACAGTCGATAATCAATGCGTCAATCAACAGTAAAATTAATCAACAACAACTTTGATGGTCGATTAGTAAATTAAGTTATATCTTTAAAAATACAGATTCTAGTTTCTGAAAAGCGAGGATTTGTACTTTTAAAATTTCACACCATTGTAAATTACTATTTTGGGGTCTGAGAAAAAAGGACATTTTTGAGACATCACCTTGGACTCTGGGAGACACTAACACTGTATAGATCAATAGATTCATTGATTAAAAGGAGAAAATAGTCAGCAGATAAATCGATACTCTTAATAATTGTTAATTGCAGTCGAGTTTTAAGATGAGTTAGTAAAGATGTCAGAGAGTAGATTTCCTCCTGAAGCAGAGAAAACCCAACAAAAGTTGATTCTTGTTAATCTCAGCTGTAACATTGATCTGCAGGACGGAGAGATACGGAAGAGGATTAGAGCCACATATAATCCTGACTTTAAACTCTGAACTCAAATACATTTTTCACATGTGGCCCTAATCCTCTTTCCGTAGAGAGAAGACGTCAAACTGTGAATGTTCCGATGAAGACAAGAGTGGAACTTTTCAGTAAGGCTGAGACCAGTAGAGTTCAGTACATTAAAAAAAATAAGCGAAAGTGAAACCTGAACTACCAGGTTGTATTTCAGAAGTAAGAAAACCTCATTCAAAATCCCATTGACATTTGTAATAAGTAATTAACTAAAAATCTAACCTTGGATCATAACCTTACTCAATGTCGTGTGGTTCATTATATATATATATCTTTGTTTATTAAATATTAATTTTTTAGCTACCTTTAAAGAACACATTTCCCATCAGCCCTAGACCTTTGCGACCTTAACGTCACAGCTCTGTGAGTCCGAGGGCAAATGAAAATGTTGCGGTGAGCCGGACAGAGAGGAGTGAATACATGTTTATAAAGCAGACAGCAGAGATTAAAGGTGAACAGTGAGAGTTGGTTAATTATGTGGAAGGCTCAGGCACCGCTGCTGCTAAATGTTCATGGGAGCTGTAGTCTTTTTGTATGGGCGCAGAGTTATTGCTGTTTAACTTTGTTAAAATCACAAAGTTGTCTTCTAATAGCAAGTGCTGCAACGGATGCTGATTTCTCCAAATATGGAGAGTAAAGCTGACGAACACGCTTTGTTATTTTATGAAAGACAAATTAAGTAAATGCTCACAGATCCAGTAGAGTTCAGTAGAATCTACTGAGGTTTTGTTTATTATTAAGAGTCTGATCTCAGATTGTGAAACTGCAGCTGACGAGATGAGACATCAAACAGCACAGATTCACTCTCTGTGGGTGTGTGTGTGTCAGGAGATGACGTTGCCGTGGTGACGCTGTGATTCAGGGTGTTTCACCAGAGTGAAAGCAGCGTTGGCCAACAGCAGATTGCCACACAGCGTCACCAGGGCAACTGCAGGCTCTGAAAAACTTTATAGAAAAACAGACACACACTCTCACTGTGTGTGTGTGTGTGTGTGTGTGTGTGTGTGTGTGTGTGTGGTAGCTGTTGACTGTATTTAAAGCCTGTTTAAACTATAAACTGTTGTGCTCTGATGCAATGATCTGAAAGCTGAAGCGTCTGTCAGCTTACAGGAAGTTGCATCATGAAGCCTATAGACACGTTAGCAGTGTAACATGTGAGCAGCAGAGACAGAGAACACAGCGAGACGTGATTCAACTCTTCTTACTGTATGTTGACGTATAACTGAGGGGGGTTCAGTGGGAGGAGGCTCAGCTGTCACAGGACCAGCAGAGAGCGCTGCAGTGCAGACATGAAACTGGTTCTACCAGGACTTTATCCAGGGAGTCTCCAACATAAACTAAAACACAACAAGTTCTAATTAAAGTTCTCACACTTAAAGTAATAATCTTGAGGAATTTTGCTGAGCACAATAGTGATTGGCCCCTTGCATTTGCATTATTGCTAACTTGGTTTCTGTGGGGACATTCCCGGGGAAAACCACAAGCAGCGCTTTGTGGGAAGTGAAAAACACACCTGCTGTTACGCTTACCACCACAGGTGCTGCCAAAGAGAATGAACTTTAAACTGTCCACAATAAACAATCTGCATACATGTAGTTAGGATACCTTCTATGCTTGAAACGTTGTAAAAGAGTTAATTATACATATATAGATCTTAACCTGAAATACACCTGAGCTAAACCAAACAGGCAAACTGAAATCTGCAGACTTAACGCGGCTATTATCAATATTTTGTTATTATAACAAGGTATCAAATGGTGATGTGAAAAATGTTGCTGGTAGTGGTGAACCTGCAGCTCCCCTCAACTTTACGAAGCTTTATAGTGAGTTACAGCTCACTGTTTAGCTGTCCAGCTGCTACTTTTGGTTCACTCTCACCGCTCTCATAGTGTTGTTTCCTGGGGGAAAAGTGTAAATATTGGACACAAACACGACTCCAAAATGCTCTGTGTGTAAATAAAGACGTCTCAACATGGCTTTGCCTCAACGGGGAGAATATTCAGCATCTTTGATCCAGTCCGACATAACGTCTTGTTTTATACGCCTCCTGCAGCTGTTTCACAGTAACAATAAACCTATAAGTTGTAATTAACCTGATGATGTCACCTCACTTGTCTCCTCCAATCACAGATGAGCATGGGCATGACGGCAGCCAGGTCTCAGCTGTGTCTGAAGAGGCTGTTGGACGAGCCCCAGGACAATTTACTGAAATGTAAAGTAGCTCGTCTGGATCCGAACCCTCCCGCCACCGGCCTATCACACTGCCTCAGGCCCAGAAGCCCCGCCCCCAAATCTGACCAGCGCCAATCCCCAACCAGAGTCGGATCATACTTCCTGTTTGAACGCTGTGAGGGGGAGAAGACTTACAGGGCCGTGCACGCACACACAAAGCAGCAATACACCTGCCAGGTAAAGTTACCAATGTTACTGATACTGCAAAAACACTTCTAATACTTCAATAAATACTACATATACTGCCAACAATACAACTAATACTTCTGTAAATACTACAAAATATGTCTGAGAATACTGTGATACTGTATTAACACACAAACAATGCAGTGTTTAACAGTAGCAACTGTTGACATGTAACCCTAACCCTGTTGCCATGGTTACAGGTCCTTCCTCTACGTGGTTACCAAGAGCGGTTGGCGTCCTACAGCCGCATCAGTCCCCATGACAACATATGCAGTCTGCTGGACGTGGTGATTGGCCAGGACAGCGTGTACGTCTTCCTGCCCGGTCACCACGGCGACATGCACGCGTACGTGCGAAGCAAGAAGCGTCTCAGCGAGGAGGAGGCGGGGCATCTGTTCGCTCAGATGCTGAACGCCGTGGTGCACTGCCATCTCCACGGAGTCATCCTGAGAGACCTGAAGCTCCGCAGGTTCGTCTTCACTGACAAATACAGGTGAGACTTAAAAGTACTCTGATACTACTACTAATACTGCATACTACACCGACACACACAGGTGAGACTGACAGACAGGTAGTACTGATAATACTGCTGATATTGCTAAAAACTGTTGACTACCACTGAAAAGAAATGTCATAATACTGATACTACTAATAATGTTACTGTAAATACTGATGCTAATATAAATACTAATAATACTGCCAATAATAATTCTGATATTGCTAAAAGTACAAGTGATACTTACGGATACTAATACTGCTATAAATACTACCAATACTATTAACACTTCTAGTAATACTGCTTAAACTACTATGGATACTACTGACACTGCTAGTAATACTGCTTACAAAAGTAGTATCAGCAGTATTAGTGGTAGCAGGAATATAATTAGTAGTATCAGTGGAACAGATGAAACCTTTAAGAAATACTACCTGTAATACCTCTAACACTATTACTCTTACTACTACTACTACTTTTATCACCAGTACTATAGATACTACTGGTCATTAAAAGAGATTAAAAGTGTGGTTTTCTTTCTGCAGGACGCGTCTCGCTCTGCTCGGCCTCGACGACTGCATCCTCCTGCACGGTAACCATGACGACGACTCTCTGACTGACAGACACGGCTGCCCCGCCTACGTCAGCCCCGAGCTGCTGACCAATGGGAACAGGTCTTACTCGGGCCGCGCCGCAGACATTTGGAGCCTGGGCGTGTCTCTCTACACCATGATGATTGGACGATACCCATTTCAGGACACGCAGCCCGCCGTGCTGTTCGCCAAGATCCGCCGCGGGGCCTTCAGCCTGCCTGATTGGCTGTCGCCGCAAGCCAAGTGTCTGATTGGCTGCATGCTGAGGAAGTCGCCCGCAGAGAGACTGACTGCATCGGAGCTGCTGATGCACCCGTGGCTGACCAACCCCCGCACGCCACATCACAACACGCACAAGACGCATCACAGCTCGCACAAAACACTACAGAATAAACAAGAGGACGATGACCAGGTGGTGCCAACATGGACGGCAAAACACTAACACACACATTTTGTACTTCTATACTTGTGAGGACCCACATTGACATATTGCATCCCTTTAGCACCTAACCGTAACTAATTAACCCCTACTAGACTAAACCCCATTCTAACTTTGACCTTAAAACCAAGTCTGAACCCTCAAACAGCTTTCAGACAACCAGTGTTAATTTCGTTAACGAAAACTATGACCAAATATGTTCGTCAACTACCTTTTTTCCATGACGAAGACAAAACGATGACGAGACGGCACCGACATCACTAAACACTTAACTGTGACTATATCATCATGCAATATTGTTGACGAAATAAGACCAGACTAAAATTCACTTTAAAAAATAAAAACTTTACCAAAATCTCTTTATTTTCGTTAAAAATAGGAGGCAAAATATTATTACCGTTTATTTTTTCGATGCAGCAAAGTTAACAATGACAACAACAGGGCTCGGGAGAAAGAAACAAGGTGATATTTTGGCTCGACTAGATTGACTGAAATGTTCCATACAATGTGATGACTAAAAAGTCAACAGTTTTCATTAACTAAAACTGTACTAAAATAAGGAATTTGGCTAAGATACGACTAAAAATAACAGGTGAGGTTGACTTAATATGAGAAAGACTAACAAGGACATTTGACACAGGACTAAGACTAATTAAAAAAATAGCTGACAAGATGATAACAAGTCCTCACAAACAGTCAAAAACTCAAATTGGTCCTCGCAAAGATAGACATACAACAGCACACACACACACTACAAAGACAGTGTGATCCTGGATTACTTGACCCAACCCTCAGGTGCCTTCCTCTCACTGCGCCTCAAATCAAGCTCCGCTGGATTCATAACAGAGTCACCACTTCCACCAAAGAGTATAAAAGCAAAGAGAAGAAACTCTGGTCGCCATTTTGGACTGTAAACGCTTATTATATATATATCATATTTTATTCAACACAGGCCACTTCTGTAGAATATGACAATAATATAGAAATAATTTTGTTTTACTTTTGTACGGCACTTTTTAGGCGGACGTTTTACTGGCGTCCGGTAGTCCTTTTCAGTCCAAAATGGCAGAAGCGTAGCTTTGCTGCTGGGCGCTGATGTTGCAATGGAACGAACAAATGACTTTCACTTCTTGGCAATATACGTTCATCGGTTCCACTTCCACTTCCACCAGTACCTGACACAAACAAGGACAAATGGTGTGTTCGGGTGCTATTCGTCAAGTCGTAAAGCGGAGATTTCCCCAGTTGCCCATGAAGACAGAGTTACACTACGGACTCATTATTGGCGATTTGACTGATCCACTTCAACACCTGGTGATTTCTGATTTAAGAAGTTAATGAAGGCCGAACACACCATTGGCTTTAAAGTGAACTTTGAAGGAGCTGGAGCATGAAATGAGACACAGCTACTTTCTCTCAGTGTTTACACTCCCTGGTTGCTCCCTAGAATTATAAGAGAAGGATCGGTCAGTGTTGGAAAGTCACCAGACATCTTTGTGAATAACAGAAGTATCCACAGAAATTGAACAGGCTTTTTAATGATCTTAGTTTAATGGAAGCCGATAGGCCGCCATGATCGCTAAAAATAATTAAGGCCTGTTATCTCACGATCAAAACTTCATTCTATTATTTCCTCTGAATTCTTTTTGTGGTGATCATAAAAACGGTCATCCAGAAAAAATATTTACTCATGAGATATAAAATGATGAATAGTTTTCTTGGGATATGACATCTTATTTTCCTGGAAGTCAAACGTGTTCATCACTGCAATAATAATCACATGCAAGCTGGTTTATTCTGGGACACCTCTTGTTCTTGAGGACTGACTACGTGACAGAAGTGGCTCTGGATCAACCATCATCCCAAAATAACATTTGGGATCATGAGAAAACTATTTGTGACATTTCAGTATAATTAAATCTCAGGATAAAGGATCTAATATAAGCACCGTGTGTTGAATCATAATAAGAAAATAATGAAGTTGTAATATTGAGATAACTGGGCTTAAATAGTTCCCAACACGCACATCTAGTGTTTCCTTTGACTGACCGATCACGACCCAAAAGACCTGCAGCCAGCCAATAGGATGCCTTCTTGTGAATGTGTCACTCAGACCTCAGTTACGCTGGAGAATAAATAAAAATGTTTCACAAACTGTTCTGGTCACGAACTGGTTTTTGTTTGGTTTCCATTACAGGAAATATTGTATTACTGGTGTAATACCTGCTGTATTCAGAACCTCCATCACCAACAGTACACACACAGTTAGTATAAAGCCTGTCTGTATAATATAGACTGATTGATTTGAGTCGAGACCTTCAACTGTATTCAGCGTGTTTGCAATAACAAACAGACCGGATCAAGTGAAAGGTAAGAAAAACGTTTTGTTTCTCTGTAGAGTCCTTTTTCACAGACACTTAAAGGTGCTAAATACAGGATTTGGAGCATTTCTATTGCCTCTCAATATGGTGACGTTGAGCCGGCAACTCACAGCTAACGGTGCTAACAGCGCAAACAACGGCGAAAGTGCTGACAGATAAAAGTGTTAACCTGAGGGGGAACCGGAGGGTGGGAGCTACGCCTCCATGACGACGCTGTCAGTCGGGACGGCGTTATCAGCTGTAACTGCTGTAGCGGCGGCCGTGAGCTAGCAGTGGGGCACGCTCACATGCATGAACATGCACTAAAAGCACGCGCACGCGCAACCGGCCAGCCCATGTCAACAAAGCGAGAGAAGCTCTGATAACACAAACAGAAGGAGTGACTTCATTCTCTGCTCAGGTAGACATTACTCCTCTATATCTTTACATAGACAATAGATGTTTGCTGCTATATTAATGCTCTGGATATCGCATAGAGAACCTTTAACTAAAAAGGCAGTGTCTGATTGGAGAAAAAAAATCTCCACCATATTGATCTGCCACAGTAGCTGCAGAGTGATAAAATCTAAAGTATTGTAAATGCAAATTATAAACTGATGAACAAAATAAAAAATTTAAAAATCATTAAATGCAGTAATTAGTAATTATATTATCTCATCATGGCTAACAGTTATAATGAATTACTGGATAAACATGTCTGGAAAATAATTAAAAGGATGAATAAAAATGTATTATTATATTATTATATTTGTTATTCGGTGTAAACAACAACAATTAAGTCTCTCTATTGTGTTCCATAGTTCCACAGTACTTTAACCGTTTACTTAATGGTCTCTTTACAGGGGAACTAAGTCCATTTTCTAAATTCAAGTTATTCCTATGGTCTAAGACAGTCCGAAAAATAATAGTAAACATGAACAAATCCAAAAACTAGAGTGTTAAACTCAAATTTGTAATGCCATAGGGTATAACATCTGTAACAGCTCCATGGAGATGTTCTATATGACACAGAGCACTCAGGGGAATGCTCTGAGTATATGGGAACATTTTCTGTTTCACAACTGACAACACTACAATAGAATAAAATTCATTTGGGTATAAAAAAGAAAACAAACATTCTGTGGATCCACAAATCAACCTTCCATTCATTGTCTAAGGATGTTCAGCCAATAGGAACGCTCTCTCTCTGAAAGGACCTGTGATTGTCCAAAGTCTCCCGTCACGAGCTAGATTTTTAAAGCCTGAAAACAGAGCCATGAGGAGGAGCAGAAGTCTAGTTTTCTCTCAGAACACTTGAATCACAATATGCTGAAAGGTTATTATGGTATTTTTGCCCAATGATGCCAAAAATATTCTGCCTATTGAAGCTTTAATGGACGGATATGAGAGCGATCATATCGTCTAACTCTATAGGCAAAAAGCGAATCAAAAATATCAGAACTCATTTCATGTTGATCCATTACTTTGATGATCATGCAAAAGACATTAAGACCAGGCAGCCTTTCCTCTCTACCAGCAGTGATTTATGTTCAGTCTTTCCTTAACTCCTTTTTCTTTCACAGTAATCAAAAGGAACTGATAAGCAGCATCGGTACTGATGAAATCCTAACAATACCCATCAAAGAGTAAATGCCTCAGAATATTTTTGTTATATAAAAGTGGGTTATTTAATTTTTTTTTATAAGGCAATAGTATAAAGCAGTAATAACAGTAGTGTTAGGAATTGGTATTGAATGTGGGACCACATCCAGACCTAGTATCCAGTGTAAAACATTGAATGTATTAAATAAAGGAATAAACCACAGAGAGAAGTAACAGCAGCCCAACTGTTAAAGAACAGTACAGACATTAAGAAGGAAAGAAGCAACATACAGAACTGCAGTCGCAGCAGTTTGTCTCACATTCATGTTTTATTATTAAACGCATCAGACAGCAGAGTAAATCCTGTGACTGTCACTTCAGTCAGACATCTGACTTTTCGACAATCCTTCATTTGTCTCCAACATCCACTTCAGACTCTGTTCTGTCCTCGTCTCAGTCTGAAATATCCAATCAACTGTCAGTAAACTGTCCCTCATGTCTGCTCACTGGTCCCTGGTGGAGTCAGCGGCAGCAGCCAATCAGGAGCCAGTGTCAGTGTCCATGTCATCAGTGTCGTCGCCCTCCGAGCGGCAGATCTCCTCCAACGCCAGCTCTGACAGACAGGAAATAGGAAGCGGAGAAAACATGAGTCTGTCTACTTCAGAGTTCTGAGTGGCCAAAAGTACAAATTGAAGGAGCTTACGTTACCTTGTACGGTTTCATGTGACAAATAAAGCTAAATCGATTGATTGATTTGAAGAAGACAGGACAATTGTCAACATTCTAACATTGTTTTATGTATATGTTAGCACCGGTACCAACTGGCAACCGGGAGCAACAGTTACGGCACCCGGTCTTCTTCCATGCCGCAGCGCATCATAAAAAAAGAGAGGAGTTGGACGAAGTTAACTGAAAAATTAGTCGACAGCGTCTCCTGCCGTGTTTTCATCAAATCATCTGTCAACCGGCCAAGAATTACCGCCGTCACAGATCGTCATGATGAAGAGCTCAAACAGACAGTTTATTAGTCTAAAAAAAAGCTAACTGCTAGTGTTAATATCTGACCGCTTCAAGAGCATGACAGGAGATACGAAACCGATAGACAAGCTCCACGAATGTGGGATTAATGTTCTACTTTAACGGAAGTATGTTTTACTTTTACAGGAGAAAAGGCTTCAGGGTTACATGGGTTGAAATGAAAACCTGCAGACTGCTAGCTGTCCATGGTGCATAGTAGTTGGATACTCCTGATATGGAAAATACTTTTCCAAGAACATTTTTTTCAGCATTTACCTTCACAAAACATTGTGTGAGAGTACATATATGTACTGTATATGTGTGTGAGTGTGTGTGTGTGTACCCTCGCTCTCGCTCAGCTCGGGGATCTTCTTCAGCGTGTCTCGTACGGCGGGGATCACCTGGTCATACATGTGCAGCAGCGGCCTGCAGCTCTCTGAGAAGCCGCCGTGATGCAGCAGCAGCCAGTGCAGCAGCAGCAGACACTCTCTGAGCAGAGACGCTGCCGAGCTGCGCCACCACGGCAACGAGGGGCCCGGGCACTTCTGCGAGGGCGGGGCCAAGTCTGAAGGAAAGCAAAAAAAACAACAACCGAGTGAGTGGAAATCAACGGTTTTAGAGACAGTTTGTTGAGTCACATGAACAGTTTTAGGGACGGAGCGGTGATTATCTACAGTCTTTATATCTGATATATGACTGACCTGTTGAGTCCGTCGGATCCTGAGAACCACGAAGATCCAACCACTGACGATGGAAAACAATCACCACTGTCTGAACCAACTGAGAGAGAGAGAGAGCGAGGTAAGAGGCTTGTGTAGAGAGGTGCAACACAACATTTATAGTCACTATATAAAGAGAGGGTCAGAGCGTTTTACCTCAGTGTAACACTGACAGGTGCTGTGCTGGCTGGCGGTCCAGCTCTCTGCTCTCTGAGTCATCAGTCTGCTCAGCAAACGAACCACCTGAGACACAAAAACAACAAATAGACGTACTGTAAATGATCAAATAAAAGCCGTGTTCAAATAATAGCAGCGGCATATGACAAGAAGGGAGTCCACGCAAGAGATACGTTTAATACATTAAATTGGTTCAAACTAACAATAAAACAATATGATATGGAAATCAGCAATCGAAGCAATGCATGGATGTGTGGCATACAGTATGTGCTGAGAAAGTGTTGGATGGTGAAAAATCAAAGCAGCTGAAGGAAGAGAGGGAATAAGCACACGGGCCAGCTGTTATAGCCTCAAGCACAAGTGAATTAGATCAACTGATGACCCTCCACTGTCAGCCAATTCTCTGCTGCTGTAGGTGTTGTTTACGCAGTGATTGACCAGGTATGTGCAGGTCTGAAAGTAGTCAGGGTTTGACCATCTCTGTTTTTTCATTGACTTTTCATGTGAACAACAGAGTGCAAGACCATGAGCCATTATCCCCATTTGAACAATTCATGGCGTGGAAACTACAAAGACACACAAAAGACAGAGTTGATGGAGAGAGATCAGGGAGGCTACGGCCGTGCAGAGATTCAGAACAGGTAGAAACCTTTTTGACTTTAGACGTTGTTTGAAACATACAGTAAGTCTGTGCTGTTATTCATCAGTATGTCTCTGCAGTGTATGTGTGTGTGTGTTACCTGCAGGTCCAGCAGAATCCAGTCTGTGTGTGTTGCCTGGTTGTCCGGTCTGGTTCTGATGAACTGGAACAACTTCAGAAAAATACACGGGTCTAAAGAAAACAACAAAAAAATCAAGCACGGCTGCAGTGAGGTTTATTCAAACCAATTGGATGGCGAGCACTTCTGTTCTGGAAACGGCTCAGAAACCCCCTTATTGTCAGTCTACCTAGGAAAGCCATCCATCCTCTGAATGCTCTAGGTCTCTAGTTTATGGCTGTAAAGTTTCATGAGGCTGTGATTATCCTAGAGGTCACCACAGGTCATTTTATACAGTGAGGTCACGTTTAAAAAAATGGTCTCACTACAATGAAATGGCTCCTACGGGGACTAACATCATCACACATGAATACAGTTGGGCTCAATGAATCCACAAGAGTCTCAGCTTTACAGTGATACCCAATTTATGTAATTCCAAGACTGTTTAGGGACCCTGGTATGCAGAAATATTCAAATACACCCTTTTCATATAGGTTAAAATAGCACATTTATACTGCAGTCAAAAAACAGCATGTGATTATCATAAAGTGGGCATGTCTGTAAAGAGGAGACGGAGGGTACCCATAGAACCCATTTTCAGTCACATAATTTGAGATGAGAAAATTGCCGTGCCAGTTTTTCCTCACCAAAATTTAGCGTAACTTTGTAGCGTTCTTTAGCGATCCCAACAAGCTACCATGACATGATACCAATGGATTCCTTAGGTTTTTGTAGTTTCATATGATACCAGTATTTTCACTCTAGCTTGAAAACTGAGCCCACTACAACCTCTGAAAGAGAATAGCAGCCGGGCCCGCCGGCAGGCCGTCAGAGTTTTAAGGGGTTAAACAATTGAGTGAATATTTGAAGCGAAATGTGGCTTCAGATAAGTAAAAGTCACTGCAGAAACAGTGCTGTGTCAGTGGGTGGTGGTGACTCACCGTGCTGAGAGCAGAGCTGCTGAGCCAGTGTCTGGTGGTCGGACATGGACGTTAGGACTGACACACTCCCTGATACTGTCTGCAACCTGCAGTCTGCTGACAAACACACACACACCACCTGCAACACACACTGCAACCTGAGAGAGAGACAGAGAGAGAGAGACAGGTGTGACCGGTGTAAACTAATAAATCACTTGTCAACACTGATCAATTCATCATTTTAGTCATTTCTGCAGTAAAAACTAAACATGCAGAGGTGGGCTTCTTTGGGTGTCTTTTAGTCAGACAAAAGAATTCACATTTCGTCAGTTATTTCTACTCTCCGTTACGTCACCACAGTGACTGGAAATTGCTGCAGGCAGTTTACAGTAAGATATTACATAATTGGCAGTCAGTGGAAAAGCTGTAAACCTACGCACACTCCCTGCTCAGCCACTCCTCTACCTCCAGCAGTATTCATCCCAGGTGTGTGTTGCATCATGTGTGGGTGTTTATAATCCTGTATACTTTGCAATGTAATTGGAGGATTGGAAAAAAAAAGAAGAGAAAGTGTGCTAAAGGGTGTTTCAGAGTGAAGTTTCACCTTCATCGCCTCCTGCAGCTCTCACAAATGGAAGACAAAAACACAAACTAACTTTCTTATTTTGGTATTTAAAAAAAAAAAATGACGACAACGTCGCAACCTAAACTTGAAAATCAAATTGCTTTTTAAAATTGTATCCATATCCTGACTTTAGGTCACGGAGGAAAAATACATTTTTGTAGTTTCTCAGAAAGTCCAATTTTCTAAATGGTTTCTTTCAGACAGGATGATTGAAGCAGAAGC
Organism: Sebastes umbrosus; assembly: GCF_015220745.1. Taxonomy (NCBI): domain Eukaryota; kingdom Metazoa; phylum Chordata; class Actinopteri; order Perciformes; family Sebastidae; genus Sebastes; species Sebastes umbrosus. The sequence continues at coordinate 20,591,405 of NC_051269.1, read as the reverse complement.
AGGATTTTTATGTTCAATCTCAATATCCATGTGTAATGCCTTTCAATTAAGTTTTCAAACAAAAGCTAAATTCACGTGCATCCATTGAGTTTTATGTTTTATTATATTTTATTGAACAAATCTCTTATTTGCAAAAATCTGTTGTCACATTATTATCAGATCACTTCACTCAAATTTCAATTAAAATCGGATGACCATATACAATCATATAGAAAAACAATACGATCCACTGTGACCTTTGACCCCATTACTGCTGCTTCTTGGTAAGGGTGCCTGTCTGCAGTGTGTGTGTGTGTGTGTGTGTGTGTGTGTGTGTGTGTGTACCTGTCGGCATGAGTGTGTGGCGTCCTCTCAATGAGGACACGCAGAGTCTTCACGGCATTGAGGACAACCTCCTCATTCTGCGAGCCGCCGCCTAGCCCCGCTTCACACAGCCTCAACACTGACTGCAGCAAGGCATTCTGGGAGCACAGACCCACACCTGCAGCAGAGTGTTCAGTCTAAGACCAGAGGGAGGGAGGAGGATTTCATTAAATGGTTTTGAGGGGGAAATTTAAGAGACAAATCTCTGTCTAGGAGGGTTAAGATCATCATGTTATTATGATAAACACAAACAATATGTAGTTTCATATCGCAAAGTTGATATTTCAATATTACCCTTCTTTACTTTACAGCTGCAGTCGGTAACTTCGATTACATATGATGAAAAGTTATTTTTATAAAACTGTCATTATATCCTGACACGTATCCTGATATGAGACAGATAATCTGTGAATAAATCACGTTCCTCTGTGTCCTCCTAGTGCTCCTAATGGCATCTGCAAGATCTCACCACGCCTGAACAAAAACAACCAATCAGAGCTGAGTAGTCTCTAAAGCAGCTGTAAATCACTGCTCACGAATCTCGTGAACTCCAGTGAAACTAGACAGCGCTGAATCAATATGAATCTCTCTCCTCAAATGTTTTCAGAAACATGTTTTAGTAACTGTTTAGCCGTATAAAAATAACTAGGGCTGTCAAAGTTAACGCAAATTAACACATATTTTCCCACTCCCATGTTAAATACTTGACAAATCTCCCTTTAAGGTACGTTCTGAACAGATAACAAAAAATGTAATTAATCGTGATTAAATATTTTAATCGATTGAAAACCCTAAAAATGACTTTTTTTATCATATTTGTTCAAAGTTACCGACTGCAGCTTTAATGAAGGTGAGGAGGGAAAGTTAATAAAGTTAAATACAACATGCACAAGTTGTAAGTGGCAGTGGTGTGTGTCCATCGGTGTGTTTCTGTTTGTACCTTTATTTCTGTAACTCTGCTCTGACTCTCCTTCGACAACACAGCCTCCACCACCTGGGAGTGAAAATGAAGCAGTGATGTCAAGTGTCAAATGCAATTTCAACAAGGAAAGACACTTATAGTGGGTTGATGAAGCCTAAATCATAAATGAAAAAGAAGCTACAGATGCAAACAAGGATGTAATTTCACAGTGTTGTAATTAACAGAGTGAACATGATATTTCTCTGATTTGGACGTCTATATATCAGGATGAAACCTTGAGATGTGCCATCCTGTTAGTAAGTATGACGTTTGCTGGGTCATTACAGGTGTCTGTATTGCTACTGTTGTGTCATCATCACCTCGTCGCTGTGGGCCAGCACCAGGTAGAGGAGCCTCAGAGCAGCCAAACCAATGTCCTCCACGCTGAAACCAGTCAAACCAGCCTCCTCCAGTCCAGCAGCACTGCCTGCTGTGAGCGAGCTGGCAGCAGCAGAGTTTGAACCACTGCTCCCAGCGGAGGTGGAGCGGAGGGAGTCCCGAGCCTGGCAGAGCCGAGACAAGTGAAGGTCCAACAGAGGGAGGAGGAGGACAGCTCCAGGACACGACCTACACAGAAACACGAACAAAACAATTTAGATATTACAATTCTTTTTTTGCTTAGATGAATGTTAGTTGCCCAAAATCACTCTAAACGTCTGTATCAGTGGTTGTCAAACCTTTCTAAAAGGTATTGCCTATATTGCTTACTTCTTAAGTTTTAATGTGTACATAAAAATATTGTTTTTGGAAATGTTGTCTAGTTTTTTTTTTAAAATGGTGAATAGATTTTAAAAATGTTCAGTATAAAAATGCAAATAAAAAACTCTTGTGGCATCGTTGTCATCAGACCTTAAAACACCCACTGGTTTATCTTATCTTGTTGATTTTAAGGTGTTGAGTCTGTGTAAAGACAGAGTATTTTAAATATAGTGAAAGAGTAATTCTCAGTGGTGTACTGGCCTTATAGGCTGAATGTGCTGATATTTTGTATCTACATGAAGACATGGACTCATGTGGTCATTTCCGTGTTGCTGTTGCATCATTTGGCCAGAAGAGGGCTCTGCTGTCCACAGAACTGTTCAGCTTTAACTGTGTGAGTCTTCAGTGAGCAGCAGATATCAAAGTTAAGTAAAGTTTCAACAGAGTCAGTCAGTCAACCTTTTGTTTCTGCTGCTGGCTGCAGCTGCTGGTCGGTTCTGACTCAGCATGTTGAGTCCAGTTACAGCCAGACTCTGGACCGGACTCAAAGCAGCTCTGGGTGCTCCGCCTCCACGGCCACTGGCGGCAGCATCAGAGTGGAGCAGAATACCTGCAGACAACCCGCTGAAATCATAACATACAACACACAAAACAACGCCACATCAGTTAGTCTAACAGCTCATCTCCTTTGTGCTTGAGCTGCAATGGGAACTACTAACGAAAGTCAGCGTCCTGTTGCTCGCTGTGAACAAGCATTGGTCAAAACAGTGAGGAGACACACGTCAGCTAAAACCACAATATCAATAATAATAGCGTAATGATTTATACATGTAAGAAGTTACAAACAGTACATTTAACTTAACTTGAAAAAAAATATTATCACTTCAGTCGTGATAATGAGAGAGGCGGAGGGGATGTTTTTTCATACATTTGTTGGAACTTAGATCATGGCGTTTGTGTTTATTACTGTTTAAATGTAAGTTATTATATGGCTATTTAAAACATATGTCACCTAGTTGTTGTATATGGCCGGAAGTCTGGAATATTAATGGGCATATTGGTCAAAAAAAAGAAAAAGGCTAGCGTAAACCCTGCTCTAACTACTGTAGCGCTGTATTACAAACATAACTTCCCATGTTGTCATGGTTACAGTGCTGGGTGTTTACCTGGATGTGAGGTGGATGTCAGTCAGACTCATAGACAGCAGGTGAGACAGGCCGAGGCTGCTGGGAGACAAAGGCTGCTGCAGCAACAAACCCAGTAGGACGCCACCTGGAGGACAACACAGCAACACGCACGCACGCATGTTATTCCAAGTTCTTCAAGTATGAGTGGACTGAGAGTCTTGTGACTTCATTATTTAGGCTGACTAGTTCAAAAATTAGAAACCTGTCAGGAAGAGATTTTAATTTAACTGTGTTGCAGGTTATTTATTTCCATTAACTCTTACGAAGCAGCACTGCAGACTGACCTTGGTGTTGCAGGTGTGCAGGTCTGACGGACAGGAAGGGGTCTGGGCGAGACACTTCCTGTTTGTCACCAGATCTGCCGCTGGACGCTCCTCTGTCTGCTGGAACAGACACACACAAACACACTCAAAATTCGGTGGTCCTCATAAAAAAACCTGTTTTACCACCACAACTGTCATAACCTTCATCATGTCACCCACCATCTCTCCGTGTCTTTACCGGCGTCGATCTGGATGGGAAGTGGGCTCCAAACGTCTCCTTGGTGATGAAGCCATTTCCTATTGGAGAGGAGGAGCTGCTGCCGCTCCCATGATGCAATTGGGCGAGAGAGCTCAGCACTTTAGGACTGAGAGCAAGAGAGCAGCCAGTCAGATTTGAGGTGAGCGGATGACTATCAATCATTCAGACTCGGTGTGATGAGTCAATTTAAAACGCTGACGTTGGTCAGTCGTACGTCTTCATTGTGGAGTCACAGCTGCAACTGTTCCTCTTGGTGTCAAACTCAATCACAGAGAGGGCCAAAATTAAAACATTCTTTACAGCAGTATGGTGGAATCTGTGTGTGAAAGGGGCTGATACCACAAAGAATTAAGGCAGTTCTGAAGGCAAAGGGGGTTCAACCTGGTGCTGGCAAAGTGTGCCTAATAAAGTGGCCGGTGAGTGCAAACTCAAAGACATTCAGTTTACAATGATATAAAAGAGAGAAAGAAATAACAGTATTATTGATGATGACTGACCTGTTTCGAGGTAGTGGAGAGGCTGTCTTGGTTTTGTCTGAACTGCGCAGTTTAGTCTTCATGTCATTGATCTCTGCTTCTTTAAACTGCAGCTCTGACTGCAAAGACTGAACCTGAACATAGAGAACATGGCATTATAGTGTTATTCTGAGAATTATATGTACTGTTATATGTGTGTGTGTGTGTGTTTCAACTGCTCACCTTCCTGTTGAGCTCCTTCTCCCTGTCGCTGTGCTCTCTCTGTTTCTGGGTCTCCAGCTGGATGTGCTTCTGCCTCTGGGTGTCCTTCTCCTGCTGAGCTCCTTTCAGAGAGTCCCTCAGGACCCGGATCTCCCCGCTCTTCAACACAATCTCCTCCTCCACCTCCTTCAGCTAATAGCACGCACATTCACCGGGACATATTTATATTTAGAGTCTGTTCTCAGCTGGTACAAGAAGTCACTCGCTGTATTTGATATTAAACCACACTGATAGTAAATCTCATCTGCTTTAGAAGGGATTTACAGAGCAAGTGCACATTAATTGCTGTAAATGTGCCAGAGTTAGCCACAAGGCTATTGTTCATTTGTAGCCCCTGGACAGATGTTACAACATCACCCAAAAGAAGAAGAACATGAGATAAACAATGTTTTAAAGTATAAACATGCAGAGCAATATGAAAAAGGAAAAATGATTGTGTTAGCAAAGATATACTAACAAATAAAGAGAGAATATAACACCAGTGTTTTGTATTAGAACTGTCTCCTGTTTCGTTTATAATTTAGTGTTTTGTTACTGGTTTGTGTCTCTCAGTGAATTAAAACCACTTCACAAGTTATTGTTATTATTCTTATTTTATTGCAACTGCTGCACAGCAATTTCCCTTGGGATGAATAAAGTTTTATCCTATCTTAAGAGCCCTGCTAAACAAAAATATGAAGTCACAGAAATGACAACATATTCATGCTATAATCTCACGTGCCAATGCAATATTGAATGCCCCGTTATAGCTCTCTGCTCTGATTATGTTGTTTAGTTCACTGTGCTGATCCTGCAGTATGTTTTGCAACAGCTGCTTCTTCTAAACCTGCCATGCTGATCTTGTGTCTGTTGGATGTTTTTAAAAGTTTTATAAAGAGAGAAACCAGTGAGTCTTACCTTCCTCTTTAGCTCTGCATGCTGATTCTCCAGCAGACTGTAGGAGTCTTCTTTGTCCGACCCAAACCGCTGCTGCCTGTTACCTGAACACACAAAACAACAGAGCTTTGTCAACACAAAAATGCAGAAATATGTCTTAGTTCCCCAGCTGACAGCGTGTGTTGTTTACTGTGACAACACACAGCAATTGATCACTCAATCAGTTTGTGAGTGTTTTTCTGCAAGCTCTCCTTAATGCTGTCTGGATTTTCTCTACATTTATGGATTCATACGACTCACTAATTTTCATTGAAGGTGAAACATTTGCACCTTCAACTCTCATGGCTTATTTTCACTGTTACTTTAGTCTACAACAGTAACATTACTTTGACAAAAAAAACTGTTGCTTCCCAAACACTAACTGATGAATTATTTGGAAAATGGCCAGCAGGAATTTAAAGGACAAATGACAACGCAGTTAAACTTTCAACGATCAGTTCTGCTCTGAACTCACCGAGAGGCTCTCTGCTCTGTATCCCAGCATTCCCTCTGCTGCCGCTGCTGAATCCAAACGTGTTCTCTCTGCTCTGACTGGTTGTGGCTCTGCTCACAGATTTGCTCTGCCCTGTAGACGTCGGCCAGGTGGACCCGCAGGACAACTCCATCGGTTTGGTTCTTGGTTTAGACCCAAGCCCAGGTGCAGCAGCCGAGGTGATGGCCTGCGAGGCAATGACGTCAATCTCATCTAAGTCGTCCTGCGTGAAGTCCTCGTCATCGCCAAACGGGTCGTCAAAGGCCACCGCCGTCACTACATCCTGGTTCAGGCCTCGAAGGCGCTTAGTGGGGGGGCAGTTCATGCTGTGGGGGAGGAAGAGGAAAGGGACGGGCAGGTTAACCAGCTACAAACAACTGTTACAACTGTCTACAATGTTATTGGTGTAGCATGAAGGTCCATATGTATTAAGTATGTCAGTAGAGTAGAGTAGGAAATCAGTTCTGGTTGGCAAAACATTCACAGAGTGATGCAACTTCATATGAGGTGTAGCTCCTAAATCGAATAGTAAAACCAAAACTGCATGACTGTGATAAGTTTTGGTCAGCTGATTATCTATTCTGAGACGCTTGATAAATATTGGCATCGGTTCAGTATCCATAAAGCCACTTAAGAGTATAAATCTGGTCTTAATTGTGTCAAAACTGTAAGAACCACATTACTTTGCTCATATTCTTACAATTAAGAATAAGTGCTGGTTCTCAATCAAACATGTATTTGATTCATATACAAACATTGTTATGGCACCTCCACAGATGGTTATCACTTCATATGATCAATTCTTTCCCCTCTTCTTTAACTAACTGTTCTTTAACATCAGTAGTCCTACTTTCTGCTTACAATTGTTTGACTCATAAATAAAATTTTAGGACCATTTTTTCAGACCGTCTCTGGTACGTCTTAACATACTTTGTTATCCATCATCTTCTAGTGTCAAGCCATTGCAGGTTCATTTTCATAGAGATTAACTAAAACCAGTGTCTAACTTACTGCCTGGAAGGAAGGAGCCCAATCTAAACATTGATGGCGTTTAGCTAGTAAATGACCAGCAGCAATGAAAACATCATGTATTTTGTAGTTTTAAAGAGGTTGATACAACAGCGACCAAAGACTGAGGGTTTCCTGCTAAACTTAAACTTCTAAACAAGCCAGTTCCTAGTGAACTAGCTGTCAGGAGTCCTCTGACTGCTCTGTGTTACCTGGTCTCTCCTGCTGTAGCTCCTGTTAGCAGTTAGCTGAGAGGATGAATAGCTGTGATTCCTCAGCTAAGATAACGCAGCTCACTCCGTCACAACACTATTTACATGTCAGTTAACACTTCATGATACAAGATGTTAGAGGTGTTCCTCAGACGGAGCCATGGCACTACATTAAACGGTGATATTAGTAGTTAAACGGGAGACAGAAGGCTAGTAAACATGAAGTTGCAGCACAGAAGTGTGCTGTTCCGCCCGCTCCGGTGCCTCTGACGATCCGACCAATCAGAGCAGCGCTCTCTCTGACGATCCGACCAATCAGAGCAGCGCTCTCGCTGACAATCCGACCAATCAGATCAGCGCTCTCTGACAATCCGACCAATCAGATCAGAGCGCTGCTCTCTCTGACAGTCCGACCAATCAGATCAGAGCGCTGCGCTCTCTGACAATCCGACCAATCAGAGGCGACCATGCGCTGGCCTGGTTGCTGTACGGGTCCCTGTTTGAGACAAACTGAACTAAACGCGCGATAGAAAAAAAGAAAAAGGAGCTCGTCTTTAAAGGAGCAGTTCGACATTTTGCGAAATGTTTTTTGAGTTAGATGAGATTTGTATCACTATCATCTGCAGGACAGATAATAATGCACACAGTGCACTTTCATAGACTAAGCTACTGGAGTTACCCTACACTATACTCATCTTTAACAGTCTCTTCTGCACTATATTCACATTTTTAATAGTCGTGTATAACAGCTGTTACCCTGCACTATATTCAGTTTTAACAGTTTTCTTCATCTCCTTGTATTTTTATATCTGGTATATTTTTTTGTACTTTGTACTTTGCACTACTAACTCTTTTACTGCCTTTTTACTAACATGTTTTGCACTATGGAACTGTGATGTTGGAAACTTGAATTTTCCTCGGGATCAATAAAGTTACTATCTATCTATCTATCTATCTATCTATTTATCTATCTCTTGTGCGATAAATAATATGCTACAGCCAGCAGTTGGATGGCTTATCTTAGCACAAAAACTGGAGACGGGGCGGGGGGGGGACATTTAGGACAGATTCAAGTTTCAAATACAAGGAATTTGCCTTGGTAGTTTGATGCATAACAATAAACATGTAAGAGAAAATAAAAGATAAAAAGCAAGTACTGCAACAGTCTTCACTTCACTTCACTTCATCCACGATTTCATCCATGATTTAATAAGGTTAGACTGAAGCACTCTTTTGTACACCAGAAAATCCTAAAACTAAATATGGAGCTTAATCCCAGATCAAATGTACGTTGAAGGGCCCTGAATATTCATCTTCTGTGATTGTAATGTTTAAATGTATGTATCCATGCTCCTTGTCTTTGTCCTTTCTGTGATGTTGCAAATGGAGCTGCTGTGATGCAAAACAAATTTCAGACCTGTCTGACAATAAAGTATTATCGTACGGTATTATCTTGTCTTCAACCGCTTATCCAGGGTAGGGTCGCGGGGGCAACAGCTCCAGCAGGGGACCCCAAACTTCCCTTTCCCAGGCCACATTAACCAGCTCTGACTGGGGGATCCCGAGGCGTTCCCAGGCCAGTGTGGAGATATAATCTCTCCACCTAGTCCTGGGTCTTCCCTGTGGCCTCCTCCCAGTTGGTTGTGCCTGGAACACCTCCCTAGGGAGGCGCCCAGGGGGCATCCTTACCAGATGCCTGAACCACCTCGGCTTGCAACAGTCAAGAAACATAAATACATTTTAAAAATTGACAATAAAAATATGAATAAATATGTATATAGGTTTTTTAAATGAAAGAGCTATACAGTTTTGTACAGGAATGTGCAAAAACGTTGACAAAGGAATATGCAAAAGTTCACAGTATGAAGTAAAGAGAATATGTGCAATGTAAAAATTGAAAATTGAAAGATTAAAAATGACATGCTGTGGTTTTACAGGGGGTTATGTGCTGGACTATTTTTTTGCCAGGTGCAGTACCTTCTTGGGGTCTCTGCTGTTTGCCTGGCAACGTCACACTGATGACAAAACTCCTATATCCACCACTCCATAGCGACATGGTCACATACTACATAGTCACAATGCCCCATACGATGGTTGGATTTTGAAAAGTAAGGGGGATATGTACCTGCGTTCCCAATGAAAATTACCATACATGTATTTAAAATGATAATAATAATAATTGTGCCCTTATAACATCCGCCATGTTGGTAATCTGATTAGCAGCCACAGTTTTTAACCATATGTTATTTCAAAGGCTGATGGATGACGATATGAATCCCTGTATGCATACTCTCCACATATAGAAGCTTCTTGTGGCTTCTCAGCAACAGCAAGTGTGCTTTCCATTTTTAGACACAGACAGGTCTGTGTGTCGCAGCTGAGGCTCTACAGTGTGTGTGTGTGTGTGTGTGTGCGTGTGTAACACTGACACATGCTTACTCTCTCTCTCTCTCTCTCTCTCTCTCTCTCTCTCTCTCTCTCTCTCTCTACGCCTCCGTACTTCAGTACAGAAATGGCAGAGCTCAGCGACAGGCATCCAGATGCACCCATCATCATCAGCAAGACATGCACACGCACACGCACACGCGCACACACCATCATGACGAACATCTGCAGCACCTAGTATCACCGGAATCACCGGTATCCTGCAGGTCTCCTCTGCACAAATTCAGCTCTTCGTGTCTTTAAAAGATAATTCATTGAATAAGCAAAGTGACACACACACATACACATATTTGGCAGGCAAGTTGGTTTCCATAACAACCAAACCGTCAAAGCAGGTTCACTGAGTGAATCAGAGGAAACGAAGCCTACATACATGTGTATGTGTGTGTTACTGCAGAGCAGAGGAGCGGCTGTAACACTCATATATTTCTGATTCGGTCCATTGCGGATTTGAGACATTTCTGACTGTCCTCTCCTGCTGTGTCCTCTCAGGAGGCACTGTAGTGGGACTCAGACCGTCGTCTAATCTGAGTGAGAGTTGTGCTCGTATTAAGATGGGCAGGATGTCCCTTGTGATGTGATATTCACAGATGGAGAAAAACCTTTCTCAACTGGGAGTCACCAAGTTCAAACAGGCAAATTTAACTAGAGAGTTCAAACTCCTGAGAATTGGAGAATGCAATCAATCAACCATTCGCTAAGCCCCACCCTCCTGTGTTATCGTTGCTACGTTTTGGTGAGTTCAAAACGTTATAATAAGGGTGTTTTCTGTTGTTTCACAGGCTGAGTGCTGGTTAGATAATTACTGTGGTAGTAAACTCTCACTGCAATGGAACAAACTGATCTGAAAAGAATCTCCTTAATGACCTAATATAGTCTTTTATTGTGTTTCATGGTTTATTATACTGATTTACTTTTCTTTGTGCATTAGAGATGAAGGTTGAGATATTGCATTTATTAAAGTGATCTTAGAAGGCTGAACAACACGTGCAATTCATGTGTAACCTCGTGCTACTGCAACCTTTACATTAATCTGATGGTATTCAATTCAGACTTGTGCCGTGTTGAAGAGCCCAACATGTTGAAATTGCCATCAGATTAAAGGGGTGCATGTCTGAAAGGACCTGAAATAATAGGTCCTTCATTTGAGACAGCAATAAAGAAAAACAGCTTCTCACTTCTAGCCAACGACCATGGATTTTGTCAGCTCAAATGACAACTGTCTCCAGGAGATTTTGTAGTCAGGTAGCGTAAAATGGCTTTCAAAACTCAATCTCCAGCTGTCTTTTTAATGTTTCCAGCGGGTTCATTTAAAATGAGAACCCTGCAATAAGGTTTTAAATATTTACATGCGTCACATAAATGTCAACCACGAAGGAAAAATGCATGAGCCCACAGTTGACACAGTGCCTACATCACACCAATATGGTACATTAGTGTTTCATGTCTACCAACTAGAATTACCGCCGCTTGGTTTTAGGCCTCCGCCAACCAGTCAAGTTGGAGTTTACATCCATGTCTGTCCAAAATGTCATCACTACATCATTTTATCCTGTTAGACATTTATGTGAAATTGTCATAATTAGTATGTCTAAAATACGTGTTTTGTGGTGTCACAGTGACCTTGACCTTCGACCACCAAAATCGAATCAGTTCATCCTTGAGTCCAAGTGGACGTTTGCGCCAAATTTTTAGAAATTCCCTCCAGGCATTCCTGAAATATTGAAATATCGCATTCCCGGGAATAGAGTGCTACAGGAATGAGTCCTAAAACCCGGAAATGAGTTAGCATTTTAGCACTTCCGGTTCCCTCGTCTGGAGGCCAATGGGTTTTTACAATGGGTTTTGGGTTAGATGCCTGAATTACGGTCTGTGGTAAACACAAGCTGAAGAGATTTTAACGTTTTATTCTACGATATAACATACATCAGTAAATATCCCACTTGTGAATTCTGAAGCCTTGATGTCTCTTAAAAAATGTCGGTTGCTAACAAGTGGCTAAATGACACTACTTAACGCCATCACGCCGACTCGTCTGCTTTTACAGCCTCGTTGTGTATACTCACGCTCATACGACCGTAGTGTAGTTCGTTTATAGCCTAACGTTAGCTTTTTACATCTGGTGATTGCATTTACACTTCAGAAATCATAAAAGTGGTGTTCATTTGTGGAGATTATCTTACTGAACCAAACCTATAAGTATCATAAACGTTTGTTTGTCACAGATCTTATTTTCTGCAATCATCCAAAACTCAATGGAAAAATCCCATTGGTGTTTTGTCGAGGGAACCAGGGCGATGCTAACTTGCATCATCCCTGGAGCACTCTATGGACCGGACGGACGGACAACCCGAAAACATAATGCTTCCGCGCCCGGTGACAGCCGTGGCTATATAAAAATAGTTGGTATGCAGGCTATTTGGACATTGCAGCATATTACACAATACTATGTGCATTTTAGTGCAGCACTTCTGGACAAGATAATACATTAAAATGAACTACATAGTTTCATTAGACTTTTATCGCACACTCATGGGACTGAAACTTTGAAATCAGTGATGTGTTGAAGGGCTTTTGCCTCAGTTATTAACAGCTGCTATAATTCCTACAAATTCCCAGATGCTCCATCACTGTGCTCGCTGAGTTCAAGGCCCCCCAAAGGTTCAAATCTTTTTTCGGGATAAACAGAAAGTAAGTCCCAAAGCTTCAGGCTTTGTTTGCCCATTACTAGTCAAATAGATTGTGTTAGTTTCAGTGCAGTTTACATCAACTCAGGTACAGTTTCTTGGTCCATACCTGGAGTTGGAACAACGGATCTGGACGAAACTGCCAGTGAGAAAGCACCCTCATATTGGATCAGGTCTACTTGGGACCAGGTCTAGCTGTCTTCAGGTCCCTTCCAGATTTTGCCTCTCTCTTTATTTGTTAATCAATTTGTGCAGACTGAATTTCTCCAAACTTTTGGACCCAATCTGAAGCAGAGGACCTCTAGTAGACATGAGGGACTACAACTCCCGGCATGCCTTGAGCAGCATCTGCTGGAGGATCCTGGATGAACAGCTAGAAGATGGATGGTGTGTTTCCTCTGTTACTGTGTGTATCGCTGCAGTACAGGCTCCCTCCTGCACACATCGAGGCTTCATGAGGAGTTTCAGTCAGAGAGGAAGACATCCAGAGGGAGACCGCCACATCTGATTGGCTGATGACCCTTAACAGGCCACCAATCAGACACCATCCTCACTGTGTGACTGTGTGTGTTTCCCTCTCCATCTCTGAACGCACTGTCAGCCTGCGCATATTTTTATGTTTGCAGAGCTGCATGCATGCATGAGCGTGTGTGTGTGTGTGTGTGCAGGATGTTAAAACCTGGACCTGTGAAGGAGGGGGAGGGGCGAGGATAGAGATGCTGAAGAAATAGATGAAAAACGAAAGAAAGACGGATATATAGAAGAAAAGAAGAAGACGGGAGGAGGAGGATAGTGAGGAGAGAACAGATGCTGAGGAGAGAGTGATAGTGAAAGGCACGCTGAGGAGAAATAGACGGAGAGAGTGAGGAGGAGGAGAAGGAGGAGGAGGAGGAGGAGGAGGAGGAGGAGACGATCTGCTGGAGGAAGCAGCAGCATCGTTGATTTTCACAGGAACCAAGGCAGAGGTCCTCTGTTGCCGTGGCGATGGGCTGCTGGCTTTCTGGACCTTGGATGGGGGACCAAACGGTGAGCGTCCAAAGACCTGCCTTAATGTTATAAATGATGCTGTGTGTGTTTTATGACTGTATAAGGTGTTCAGGTTTGTGTGTATGTCTCCCTCTCTCTCTCTGTGTGTGTGTGTGTGCGCGTGTGTGTGTGCGTGTGTGTGTGTGTGCAGATACAAAATGGCATCATTTCATGATTTCTGCAGGACTCTGCATGTGTGTGTGCGGAAATGAACCTAAATTATGTGTTTAAATCTCAAACAGTTTATGTCTCATTCTTTTGTGAATATATAGAATTTTCATGTTGTGTGGAAGAATGTGGTTCATATTCGTCATCTCCATCTGCTGCCGTCCTCTGTATCCACACACAGGTGCCATTTTGTGCATCTCTGCTCGTGGTATGTGTCTGTGTGTGTGTGTGTGTGTGTGTGTGTTTGTGTGTGTGTGTGTGTGTGTGTGTGTGTGTGTGTGCGTGCGTGCGTGTGTGTGTGTGTGTGTGTGCGTGTGTGTGTGTGTGTGTGTATCTGCTTGAATGTAGCGGAAGGTGACTCATGGTTGTGATGTGCTGGAGTTAACAATACTGTTCATGCGTCTAATTCGATGGCTGCTGAGATGCATGTGTGTGTGAGTGTGTGTGAGTGTGTGTGCGCGTGTGTGAGTGAAGCAGGATGAGGCTGATGCTGGCTCGTAGGTGTTAACCCTTTAGCGGAAACATGGACATCATGTTCACATTTGTCATATTTCATTTAAATCGCCCAAAATTCGACTGTTTGTCATATTTGAATAAATCCACCATCTGTCTGCAGGCAGAGCTGTGTCTTGTGACCCAGTTGCATAATGTTGACTAATTCAGAGTTTTCAGTCTGTAGTGTGTTCACACTGTAAAAAAAAAAAGAGAGAGAGACTAGAAGTGCAGTTAAAATGGCAGTATGTAGACTAAAATTTGATTGTGGTATGGTTGATGCTGTTTTCCCACAATGCATGGCAGGATGAAAGCATTCCTCTAGTGATTCTGCCTGTCACTTCCATAAAGTTGTTGGACTTGCGAGAAACAGATAAAAAAAAGAGTGGTGCAGCAGAGGCTGAGATATGGTGATTTTTAGTCCTAAGTATGGGTCAATCTCCCAAAACACTGGATCCTACATTTCCCATAATGCAACTGGATAGTGTCTTGTGATTAGACCCTCCCTGCCTGGTAAACAGCCACATCTTTAAAACGCCACACCTCCGGTTTATAACGCAGGCTTTCCGTTATGCATTTGTAGTCTTCAAACCCAAGCTGAGGTAACCCTGATGACATCACTATGACATCACCAGGGTTATTGACAAAGCTCCTCCAGAGCCACAGAAGACATTATGCTTTTACAGGTTGAGGAGGACCAGTACACTGACCTACATGTGTAAAATGGATGGTGCAGGTAATACATAGACGTCATCTAGGATTCAGTGAATTAAACTGATGCAAATCATATAAAATGTAAATGTCGCCATAAATCCATCCTGCTCATTGATTTATAACAGAGAGTGCTGCAGGGATGACATATTTTTGTGGGCCAACCCGGAAGTTAGCAATTTGGATTATTGCAGAAAATAAGCTCCCTGGCAAACAATCGTTTATGATTCTTACAAGTTTTGTTCAGTAAGATAATCTCCACAAATGAACACCGCTTTTATGATTTCTGAAGTGTGAATGCAATCGGCAGAAGTGAAAAGCTAACTAGGCTATAAACCAACTACACCACAGTCGCATGACTTTAACGTCACCACCACTTAGCTAAAACCGGACTAATGTTCGGCATGATGAAGGTTAGTAGTCTCATTTAGCCACTGATTAGCAACTGCCTTTTTTAAGACACGTGAAAGCTTCAAAATTCGCAAGTGGGATATTTACTGAGCATTGACCAACCCTAGTTAACACTACTTAGGGCGACTGTGGCTTAGATGGTAGATTAGGTCGTCCACCAATGTGAATGGGTGCATGCTGACATGTAGTGTAAGGCGCTTTGAGTGGTCAGAAGACTAGAAAAAGCACTATATAAATGCAAGTCCATTTACCATTACCACTGCTAATGATGCTAAAGCTGCAGGATGCACATTCAGCGGGCAGAGTGCTGCTGCACAGTTCATCATCGAAATAAAAAAACATTGTTGATAATTTTGTAAATTGTTTGATGTTAAATGATTAACATAAAATTGATCAATACATTTTTTCAGTTTGGGATTTTAATCAAAACAGGTTTTCTCAATATAATCACATGCTTTGACATAATCAGAAGCTATATTGAAGCTCCAATGATTACTATGAAACTATGGAGTTCATTTTAATCTAGAAGCTTCTTGTTCAGAAGTGCTGCAGTAAAATGCACACATGGTATTATCGTGCAATATGCTAGAATGTCTAAATGGCCTATCCACTATTTTTCCAGACATGAAACACTAATGTACCATATTAATGTGATGTAGGCCCTGTGTCAACTGTGGGCTCATGCATTTTTCCTTCACAGTTAACATTTATGTGACGCATGTAAATATTTAAAACCTTATTGCAGGGTTCTCATTTCAAATGAATAAGCAGGAAACATTAAAAGGACAGCTGGAGACTGAGTTTTCAACCCAGCTAATTTTTGGCTCGACCACAGAGGACCAGCCCTACAAACGCAAAAGTCTGTCACTGAGTGACTGAGTGGTGAAGTTACACGATTGGTCGTCCGAGTGTTGGAGTTTCCTCATTGGCCATTGCTCTTTCAAAATGAAAAGGCGGGAACAGTCCTTTGTTTACGTTTTCAGGGGGGGGTGGAGGGGGGTGGGGGAGTGTGGGGGGTGGGGGTGTCAGCGGTTCCACTCACCGGCACAAGTGCTCCTCTAGTCTGGTGACGGAGGGCGTGTCTACAATTTCCATTAATTTCCTGTGGAAAGCAGGAGAAGCAGTCGCCCAGAGCATGGTGGGAATGTTGCGGCGAGTTGAAGAGAGTCTGTATTTGCATAAAGATAAAAAAATCTCAACTTTATGTAAATGAGCCGGTCCAGCGTGACGCGTCCGGCTCACGAAACTTGGACCAAGCCGTCAAACTAGGTGATCTAGTTCTAAAATGAAACGAGATTCAGCAGTGGCACAGACTATTTCTGGCATAAAATGTTTTCAGAAGTAGTTTTTGGTGGATTGTTGAAACAATTGTTTCCTGTTTGAAACGGCAAGCAGCAAACCAGGGACCAATCAGATGCATTCCACGAGAGGGTACGTCACCGCTTGAACAGCCAGTTGAGTGGAGCAGCGCGTCCCCTAGTGTCCTCGCCAGACCTGGTGGACATGTACTGCTGGATTCAACATTATAGACATGAACACTATTTGTGTAAAAATGTATCCACAA